>NC_141691.1:1258465129-1259043841 GCF_964263255.1 Lissotriton vulgaris
ACAATAACACCTTTCCTGGCCCATCAACCATCATAACTCTACTCCCATTAGGCTATTTCTATAGGCCCCCCCAGAGATCATTTAATCAAGCCACATCACCTTTTCCCCTGTTTAACAGATTTAGTGCTTTAACGGAGTTGAGCAGTTTTGAATGACCACCACCATCATTCCCCCCCGGATATAACACACAATGACCAACCACACATAATTGATTCCATAGCTGAAATGCCGACTTGCCTTCCCATAGTGGTGCCCAATGAACCAGGAATACCAGTATTACCAATCACACTTTTAACATCTCTCCAGGGCATCAATACCGCAACACCCACTGACGATCTGAGCATACTGAGCTGGAACATCGCCGGTCTTAATGCTAAAACTCAGATTAAGGAGTGGATAGAGTGGGTTACTAATTTTGATGTCCTGTTGTTCCAGGAGACGTGGTGCACTAGCCCCCTACTTCAGGAAGGGTACAGCTGCCATAATCAGATTGCACTCGTCCCGACCATGGGCCACCCCAGTGGGGGACTATCCATTTGGGCTAAGATCACGGCAGGAGTCAAAACCGAAATATTACCTGTTAATGACAAGAGCTTTCAGGCGCTGATATACATCAGTAGGATCAAGTTATGTATAATCAATTTTTATAACAATGACTTCACAACTCACCCCAATCCCAATTTTGTAGGATTATTTGATTTTATTGATGAAATCGTGGAGGGTTACAAATATGGCAATTTTGATGGTATCTGTATAGGGGGTGACTTTAATGCCCATATTTATCCAAAAACCCCTAGCTGTAAAAGAGGAGTGGAACTGCTTGACCATTTAGCCCCTCGTGATCTAGTTAACGCTATGGAAAAGGCAAATATTAAAGGGACTGAGGACCCTGAGGCCACTTATGTAGGGCGAGGGTGCTCAACCACAATAGATTATGTATTTTTATCCTCTCTCTTAGGAGATCTCCTCTTAAAGGCCAAGGTGGTTAACGTTCCCTATAGTGACCACTACCCTATTTTAATCAGCCTTAAATCCATCAAAAAACTGGGAAACAAGAGAGAAATTGGGGCACAAAATTTAGTATCTTCCTCAGACAAACTCAGGGTGGTTTGGAGGGGGGTTGATAATAAGGGAGTTTTAACTCGCACCATTCAAAAGCACCCCCAATTAGTGTCAGCCTGTCTATCCACCGACAGTCCTGAACATGTCATTATTGAGGCCTTTACGGACCTTTGTAAGGCTATAAAAATGGAGATCTCTAAACCAGCCCGAACAACCAATTACATACAACCACGGTGGTTTAATTCCTTATGCTCTAAAGCCAATCGGGAACTAAGGGCTGCCCTCACAGCGGACCCACGAGATCAGTCTGCTGTGAGGAGATTGAGGGCTAGTTATAAATACGCACTCAAAATAAGAACAGAGGAGTTACTAAGAGAGCATTGGGACTCTCTTGTGCGCTTTGCGTCACTGAGGGATGTCTCTGGGTTCTGGAGCGAAGTTAAGAGTTTAAGATCATTAGGAACTAATATCACACCCATAAATTGTAATATACCAGGGGATGTGTGGGTGGAGCACTTCTCGAAAATTTATGAGGCCCCCCTTAACCCCACTGGCATTGTCCCTCCATTAACCTCATTGAACATCACCCTAATGGAGGTAGAAGATGCCATCTCAGAAAGCGCGGGGAACAAAGCTCCTGGGCCTGACGGTCTATCCATCGACCAAATTAAATCGGAACCAGACTTCTGGGCGCCATTATTGTGTAACATCTTTAATCACTTATCTCATACCCCACCCCCAGCAACTTGGTCAAATAGTACCATTGTGCCTATTTTCAAAAAAGGAAATAGATCGTACCCTGCCTGTTATCGTCCGATATCTTTAATCAATAACACTTTGAAGATCTTAGGCAGAGTCCTTTTTAACAGGATCAGAGTTTGGGTGGAAGATAACTCCATCCTACACCCATGCCAGCTAGGCTTTAGAAGCCATGTGGGCACTGTGGAACAATGCCTAAATTTAAATCTATTAATGGCAAAGTGTACTATCGCAAAAAAATCCCCTCTTTATTTAGGTTTCATGGACTTAAGTTCTGCCTTTGATTTTGTTAACCGGTCCCGTTTATGGTCAGTTTTGTTAAATTATGGTTTAGATGAATCCTTAGTTTATTTCCTGGCTTACTTGCATAGTGATTTGAGAGCTCGTGTCCGTATAAACACCCTTGGTGAAGTCTCCAGTGTCATTTTAATCGGCAGGGGGGTCAGACAAGGGTGCGTTCTGGCCCCCCTGCTTTTTATTTTGTACATAAATGAACTAAGTAATTCTGTGTGTAAATTAACATCTGATGTCCCGCAAGTCAATGGTAGACCACTTCCCGCTCTCCTTTATGCGGATGACGCAGTACTTATGGCTCGTACACCTAATGCTCTGCGAATTTTTATTTCAGGCTTTGTTACATATATGGCTGATCTTGGCCTCTGCACTAATTTTAACAAATCTTTTAATAATGTGCTGTTGTCCCAAAAAACATAAGATCAATCATATTTTAATAACGAATAATGTCTTAAAATGCACAAGCACTTTTCCATATTTAGGCCTGTTGTTCGCTGATTCTGGCTCATGGCAACCGCATGTCACCCATGGTAGAAACAAACTGAATAAAGCTATAAATTCCGTTACCTCACTTCGCCAACCCCAAAATGCCGAGGTTATTATATCAATGTTACGAATTTATAAGACTCAATGTTTACCAACAGGAACCTATGGCGCTGAGGTATGGGGTTACACGAACTGTTCCAATATACAGACGGCGGAAAATAGGTTTTGTAGGAAGATTTTGGGGGGGTTATCTCTGCCCCAACTTTTTTGTGCCATCAAGAATTGAGCCTTAAGTACACAGAGGATTTTATAAGATCTAGACCTGCTCTGTTTTGGTTGAAAATATGGATGAACCCAGCTGCGTCACTGACCCGCGACATAATTATGGATTGTCTAAAATGTGATCGGGCCAGCTACATACCATCGCTCGGGCAGTGGAAAAAAGTCTTGTGAGTGTGGAGCAGGGGCATTTATTCACATCTACCCACATAATAGACTGCTCACACAAGAATCTAGTAAAAAGGGCTCTGTACAATCTTTATAAATGTGAGAGGGAAAAGAAAGATCTTACAAAACCGGCCACTATAAGGTACTTAACCCTCTTGGTATCTAGTGATAGGCCTTCTAACTTACCTGAAGGCTACCTTTGTAGAAAGATGAGTAAATGGAACAGGAGCCTGTTGTTTCGGTTCAGGGATGGGAGCATTAAAAACCTACTATGCTTCCCAATAGGATGTAACAGAAACTTAGAAAACATAACCTGCCCCTGTTACCATGGCGGCAAACATAGCCTTTTTTGTGGCTTTTATGTAAAATATACTAAACATTTATTAATGCCATATTTTCGTAAAACTGCCCAGCATGATTTTAATTTAGCCTTTGGCGATTTACTGAGGTTGAGCTCTGATGAAGGAATTTTTAGAGTCAGTTGTTTTCTCAAATCTGCTGTCCGCTCAAGAGCGTCATTGAACATGGCTTGAAAAGTCTTCCACTTTATTTTGCTTAGTTTGCACATTGCTTTTTTGCACATGAAGTTGCTCTTTGCACACATTATAGACATGAATTGTAACTGCCCTCAACTATTGTGTATTTTATTGTGTACTTAAAATTTGCTGATATTTTTTCTTGCGGTCATTTGCAAACACACATTATGATGATCTAGATGGTTTTACTATGTGATATTATTAGCTCCCTTTTAAAAAATAAGAAAACTGTTGGATGACTGTTGTGATTTTATGTACTTTTATGGATGTTCAATCCGAATAAAGATCTTTGACTTGACTTGACTTGAACAGGAGAGCCGAACTTTGATGTTCTTTATTATTTTTGTGATCTTTCAGAACCTTGATGTTATTTATTGTTTTTGTGATCTTTTTGGCATCTCCAGCATTCATGGTTCAGATTCTCCAGTCATCAAGAGATGAAGCTCATCTTCGGAATATTTCCGAGCTATCTGCCACATGCCGCCTGCCTCCCCGGCAGGAGATCCTAAGAGCCTTGGCTTTACTGCTGGACGACAGTAATAGTGGCGTCAACCAGGCCCTGACTCTACTCACTTCTGCCGCAGCGGAAAACAGCCAATTCCGAGAAAAGGTAAGCAGAATGCTGCAAAAGGTACAATGTCTCATGTTAAAGGAAAAAAAAGGAGGATACATGAGTTTTTCAAAATAGGTATTAAGCTCAAAGTTTGAGATAGCATAGTAGAAAAGACTTAAGTTTGAAACATTTCATAAAAAAAACCACAAAATGTTTTTAACCCATTTAATTAAACTAAAAAATGAAATTCTAAATGCAACTAGTACCACATTATTGCAAAGTGTCTTGGGTGCCCTAATTGGTTAGGACTGAAATTGTATGTGTAATTCGAATCTAACTAGGCTTTTTATAGTATAGCCAGAAAAAAAAATGGTGATTTGGTGGATGTTTACTTGACTAGTGAATATTATTAGAATAAGACTTGCACTTAGTGCTTGAAACAGGTAGCTTTAGTTCACTGATATTTGCATTCACACATAAATCCCCGTTCACAATTGATACTCACTGCAACCATGAAAATCAAAGCAGTGCCCCAGTGAATTTCACTATTTATTCCGGTGAAATCTGACAGTTTTCTTTCATTTACTTCTCCCTCCGCTTTCCTTTCTTCTCCCCTCCTTCCTCTTTCTATTTGTGCTCTTCTCTGCCTAGACAGTAACCTCCCACTCTGTGGAGTAAGAGTATTTAGTGGAGGCGCAGGAAAGGAGTATAATGAAATGGTAAAGGTATCCCGGTTTAGCAAGAGTGGTAAAGTAGAGGTAGCCCTTGGCGAAAAATAGCTTCGATCTCCTGCATGTACTTTCATAATCTGGATTGTTTTGATATCGGGGAAGAACATTTAGCTAATCCCGCCTTGGCTCCAGTCTTTGCGGAATTTTCTGAAATATCCGAGGATCTCTCTCTTCAGGAACTTCTTAAATGTAAATCCGTGTCTCCTAGTGATCCGTGGCCAGCAAAGCAATATAAAGCTCTAGCAGCATTCCTAAATCCCCATCTCAATTCCATATGGAATGCCTCCCTGAGCTCAGGCATTTACGCAGAGTCATGGAAACATGCATTCCTAGTCCGATACTGAAAAAAGCCAATGCGGACGCAGAGATCCCGGGAAACTACAGGCCTATTTCCCTACTCCCTGGCCCGGCCAAGATCCTGGAAAAGCTTTCCCTTCAACAACTGGCCAGCTTTATAGAATCCAAGGACCTTCTTCACGACTCTCAGCATGGATTTCGTTCAGGCTACAGCACAGAGTCGGCCCTGATTGAAATGGCCGATTCTGTGCAGTGGACTCTTGATCTGGGATTGAGGGCAGTGTTGGTGCTGCTGGACCTCTCGCAGCATTTGACACCGTCTCTCACCCGATCCTCCTGAAACGGCTGAGATCCATTGGAGTCCAGGGCACAGTTCTTAACTGGATCGCATCATTTCTTTCTGGCCAAAAACAACAAGTTCACACTCCCCCTTACACCTCCTCAATTAGGCCACTCAAGTAGGGTGTCCCGCAGGGCTCCTCGTTGAGTCCGCTCCTTTTCAATGTTTATTTTACCCCTCTAGCCGAAATGTTATCTCAGTCGGGAACCAAAATGACATCATATGCTGATGACATCCAGATTATTTTTTCCTATGATGAGTCATCTCCCACAACTTTCGACCCCCTAAAAACATGTTTTAGGAATATTGCGAAGTGGATGGATCTCAATTCTTTGAGACTCAACGCTGGTAAGACCGAGGTCCTCTTTTTCAACCAACCTTCCACTCTTGCCTCTAATCTTTGGTGGCCGGAAGACTTGAGTCTAGCCCCTTTCCCTAAGGACAAGGTCAGAAACCTAGGGGTTAGATGGGACAATCGCTTGTCCTTCGCCAATCAAGTCCACAAGTCTCTGCTGCTTGCTTCTGCAAAATTAAAATGATAAAAAAATTCATAAACTATCTGCCCAGCAACACCTGAAAAACCATAGTCCAGGCGCTCATAACATCGCACTTGGACTACGCCAACGGACTCTATCTTGGCCTGACAGCAGGACTGTGCCACAGACTCCAGATAGTTCAAAATGTTGCTGCCTGTTTGGTTTGTGGCATTCCACTTAGACATCACATCTCTCCGTATCTGCGAAAACTACATTGGCTGCCCATCCGGAAAAGGATTGAGTTCAAAGCCATGACCCTGGCTTTTCGGACTACCAAAGGCCTAGGACTAGCCTACCTTACTTCTAGTCTTCGCCCATATAGTCATTCCAAAGCCCTTCGCTCCAATACCAAACAGCTATTAGTCATTCCCAGATTCAAAAAAGCCAGATCTGGAGGCAAAACCTTCCAGGTATGCGCCACCAACCACTGGAATAAACTTCCGCTATCCCTCCGCCTGATTCAGTCGGAACCTGAATTTCGCAGATCCCTTAAAACTTTTCTTTTCTGCTAGGATTTCCTCTTCTGTACCCACAGCTATCTGCTCACCAGCGCCGGGATACCCCGTTGGGGTAGCTGCGCGCTTTATAAAATACACAAATAAAAGGGATTTAGATATAGAAATAAGATGGAGAAATAGCTGAGGTATGGAGATATGCAAAATAAAGTGTGGGAGGCGAGATAGCCAGATAGAAAGATGCAGAGAGGTAGAAAGAGCTTGGTAGAGAAAGAGAGGTCGACAGATGGGTATGGTTTTCAGTGGCAGCAAGTTGGGAACAGTGGTGAGGGGGCGAGGTGTTTAGAAAAAAAGACTTACCTTGTCCCAGGCCGCTGACAACACAAAAATTACCCTGACTCCCAGATCCCCCTAGCCAATAACGACGCTGCTTTTAGCATTAGGGGCTTATGGAGAATTCTACATCAGCAGGTAGCCCCTGGCGATAAATAGCTTTGATCTCCTGATGTACTTTCATAATCTTGGCAATACGATTTTATCTCATATAGTTTAAATTTAGTGGCCTGGTAGAAAGGAAATGTGGTCTAGTTGGTGAGCATCTAATTTTAGAAATTCTGAAGTTCTTATCTGCATTCATTTTCTTCCCAGGTCCTAAACCAGATTCAGCAGTTGACTGAAATCTTGTGAAACTGAGCTAGTCGCATAATCACCTTGTGTCTAACAAACTTCAAATATGTGTAAAGTTATACAATACAAATGTGTAAACTTGTGAACTGTAATGTGATAGTGTAATTAAAATATGTCAATCCTCCCTTAATGTACACAACCTTACATCGCCTCCAAACCCACCTACCCCATTAATATACAGTGTCTTTTGCATCTCATCCCAGTGGAAAGGTTGCTATTATGCACATACCATAGTACATATTAACACACTAAAGCACTCATTGCAGAATGAGAAACATGCTTTTAAGAAGTGGGAGAGTGGCCAGAGGTTTAACACACTTTGGCAGAAGGCAAAGATGTCTCCAACATAAGACAAGTTTAGAGTGGCACTAATTAACATTCTCTAGTCTAGCACAAACTTATTATATCATTAAGTGACCAGTAGAGTGAAACTTGCCCGCTTCCTGTTAGTACACAGTGTCAGTTAATGTACTTGGAAATCTTACTAGATCCTGCAGGCTTGACTTGCACTGAGGTTTGGGGTCCCATACATTTTTTTAAATCAAATATAAACTTTAAGTACCTAACCTGATGAACATAGCCTAGATTATGTGACCGTTGTTCTAGAGCCAACAGATCTGGTTGCCTTCCTATAGTCAAAGTTCCCATATTTTAACGATTACATTTGAGCCATTTGTATGATGTGCATCCGTTTACTGCCTATATTGTTAAAACTAGTTCATAATGATCATTGGAGTCGCAGCAGCATAGTGACATGCTGACATTAGAAAGAATGGAATCAGTGACCTTGTTGTAGATATTAAATAATAGAAAAGGCCCCATGACTGATGATCTCCACATTAAAATTGTGTAAAATCTGATCCGTGTGGTTTGACATTATCTGTTGTCACACAATCAATCAGAAATACACACATTCCAGGATTCAGACTCGTAGTGATGGGCAGAATAGGCATTTTTGAAGGAGTCATTTCCTCAACTACATGGAACACTGCAGATACTTTTAAAATAATAAAATGAAAGCTTTGCAGGTAAAGTGATGTTTCCAGGATTATTAAAACCAGTGACTTTTTTAGGCCGAAGTGTGCATTGAGGAAGCCAGAGAGAAAAGTGTACAACTAATTAACATATATCAAAACGTGCAGCTGCATGTTTAGAACGTCCCTTGTTTGGGCCTGTTAAGACTAGGAAAGGGTCATCAGCCAGAACTTCTGCACCTGAACACCATGGTGAGGAATCATGTGTATTGCATGCCCAACACAACACCAAAGTACATCACCCCAATAAACCCAGAATGTCCTACACTTCTCATGTTCACATGGATACCCCATCCACTTTCATTTATCTCCACACCAACCACATATTCTCCCATACCAACCACATATTCTCCCATACCACTCCTCCCTCCCAACACTCTTTCATATTCACAGATGTCACCTACACACACAAGCATAGCCACACATGTAAAATGTGCAATCTAAGCACACGTCCCAAATCTGGCTTCCACCAGTTAGTTAGATGCATAATCATGCCCCTATATTCAAGGATTTAAAAAGGGTTCAACAAACATTCAGCTCTAGGAAGAGGCCTACTTCTACTGGCTAAGAATGCAGTCTCTTGGGCATAGTTGAGCTGCTAACATCATTCAAGACTTGGGAGTATCCATATGTCTTGGAACCTCTCTGTCCCCCTCTACCTTCCAAAGGAAAAATTATCTGAGTGGGTAGAAAATTGAGGTGCAGTGCTTTACCAAAACCCTAAGGCCTTAAATCAGTCTAACTCTTACTCCTGGTACATATAGAGCAGCTGGGTGGGGTGACATTACCTAAGCATATAACTTTGGAAAAGCCTCATATACACCAAAATATATTAAGCGCTGTAGAACACCCACAAGTTAGTGTCTTGGAGCATCAAGGATGGACATATAAATCCATATTTTCTTCCACTACAGCGAGGTACTCTCAGATTCTTAAATATTGGCAATTATTAAAAATATAATAGATTTTGGAAAGTAATCAGAGTTCCCCTGAAAGCACACTGAAGGACTTTCTGTGAGGTATTTTCTCTTTTTTTGACCTTTGCATTAGGAGTACTCATAGGTAACAAGGTTACTAAGATCCACGAGTACCCTGTTGATATCCAGTTTCTACCTAAAAATTGTCTCAGAAAATTAGTCACCTGACTTAAGGACTGTATTGCCACAATGCCCTCCTGGATCTCAAAAATGGATCTGATGATCGAACCCCTGATCATGGGTTTTTGCTGACCACCAGCAACAAACAGCAGGAATGTCTGCATGCAGGGTTATCAGTGATAAACCTCAAGGGCTTCCCCCTAGTGACTTTTCAACGACACCAAACCATAAAGGTTTCCACATCGAAACCACCCCCGGTTTCAGAACATAGATTATATACAGCAAAGTAAAGGTATTTCTCTCAGAAAAAGACAGGTACCAACCTTCTAGCCTGCACTTATGCGAGAAACGCAGCATTGCTGGACAAGTAATGCAGAGAGAAAATGAGATGATGGCAGATCTTGTCCTACTATGCTCCAAGAATCTCATAACACCCCCTCGATTCTCCCGCCAGATCCACCAAGTATTCTGACTTTTTCACTTAAGGTGGGATCTGAAGGCCCTCCTTTTCAAGCAAACAGTTTCCACATGTAACCCTTCCACATGATAGATCCCAGGTAAATTGACGCCTTGTTCCAATTCCAAACCTGATACTTGCCCTTCCCTCGTCTTCTTTGTTCTTCTATTAACCTTACACATGTTTCTTTGTAGCTATACTCATGCTATGTTTATCCCCATATAGAAATGCATTTTAAATGACATTATCTGGGTTAGGAGCTTATCTATGTTCAATAAATTCCCACCGTCACAGACAGGACTCACTGCATTATTTTTTTTATTTGCAAAAGCAGGGTGTTAACATTGCTTCTTTCTAGTGTAATTTATAGGTACTTGATAGAAATCGGGGTCTCTAGTTGGCAGTGGCTTTCACCCTGTACAAGTAGGGACCATTTCTTCTAGTCAGGATAAGGGAGTTACACACTCTAGAAAACCCCTTCTCCCCCCCTTGGTAGCTTGGCACGAGCAGACAGACTTTTCACAAAGGCAAGATGTAAAGTATTTGTACCCAAACACACAGTAACAATGAAAACACTACAGATGAGCACCATACCAGTTTAGATTTTTTTTTATCTCAACCAAACAAAACCAAAACGCCAAAAATGCACAATTTAAAAAATAATTTTTAAAAGGTTTCAAGCACTTCCGTCCATAGAAATCTATGGATGCAGGATTTCTTTACAAGTACCTCAAATGTGTCAAAATCCACAAGACAAAACAGGTGCAGAGTTGAGAAGCATAAGTAAAGACAGCAATGCTTCACTTCCTGAGCCCTTGGGGAGGTGATGTGTCAGTCCTACTGCCTCGCAGGAGAATGTTGCATCAATTCCGGACTGTATGGGCAAGTGATGCGTCGAAATCCAGGCGGTTCTAGTCTGCGGGTGCTGCGTCAAAAAACTTGCCACAAAGGTGCGATGCGTGGAAATCTGGATGAGCTGGAGGTCGATGTGGAGGCGGCAAAACAGGTGATGTGTTGATTTCTTCAGCCGGGGTCCCATGATTCATCGATTCTTGCAGCCGCACAGCAGGGTCTGAGTCGGTACAGTGGTCTCAAACTTCGGTGCACTGGACTCAGAGTGCGGTGGATTTTTAAACTGCTCTCAGGTGCTGGGTTGATTCATCGGCCGTACGGCGGTGGTGAGTGGACATTCTTCCCTCACGGTGGTGCTACGTCGGAAAAGCAGGTGCTGGAAGGGTGATGCATCGCTTTTCAGACTTCTTTAGTTCTTTGCAGCAAGAACATCTCTAAGGCCCCGAACTTGAGTTGGCAGCGCAAGACAGGTCAGAACTCCCAGCAGTGGAGTTCAAAGATGCTGCAAGTGAAGTCTTTGTGTCCCTCAGACTTCAGAACAAGAGGCAAGCTCTGCATCATCTAGCCCTTGGAGATCTTCTTTAAGCAGGATACCTCAGCAGGGCAAATGTTTCAGTCCTTTTCTCTGCCCACAGACGGAAGCAGCAACTGCAAGCCAACCAAACAAAGCAACACACAGCAAAGGGGCAGTACTCCCCCTGGCAGCTCTTCAGATCTTCTTCTTGGCAGGATCCTCCTAATTCAAGAAGTGAACCCATTTTCTCTTTGTAGTCTTTGTTTTCAGGGTCTCTGAGCTCAAAAAACAGCTCTGTTCTCCCTGTTCCAGCTTCACTACATGAGGTGGAGATAGCATTGTGCTAGTGCAAACTCCTCCCACCACTCTAAATGCAGAAAGGTCTATTCAGCCTGGCTATGAGTCACCCAGGAAATGCAAGACACACCTCAATGCTCCTTGTGACTGTCTAGAGTGAATGCACATCCCCAGCTCCTGTCACTCCTAAACGGTGAATACACAAACAGGCAGAGGTAAATAGGATGGTTAAACAAGAAAATGTCATTTTCAAACATACAGTTTAAAAGCCACCTTTATTAAAAGGTGTGTCATTAAATCATGAGTTCATAGAGCCTAAACTAAAAATCTCTAGCTCTTCCCAAATAAACATTATACTTGTAGAATGTTATATGGCAGCTTCAATGTTAGGCTATGGGGGAGCTAGTCCTTGCAATAGTGTAAAATTAAATACACAGTATTTCATTATCAGGACATTTAGCACACACCAGTTGTTATGGCAGGGTTTTTGGCTTTATTTAGCAGTGATAATAGATCATTATTCTTGCTCGCATCTAGTATAGGCATTCTTAGCCTGTGTTGGCCCTTTTAAGCCCTTTTTCCAGACCTAGAAGAGGATAGCTGCTTAATATGTCTTTATTCTTGACTTTAACCTGTCTATTGCCTATTGGCTTTGACATATTAGACACATTGGTATGGTGTATGTAGGTATTCTGACAGAGCTAAGGAGCATTTCACCCCTTTCAGGCCTAAAGCTAGAGAGACTCCATCTTGATGGAAGCAGAGAGGCTTTTTAGGGCAAAGGCAATGTTTTCAGTTAAGGCTGTTGTGCTGGAGGGAAAATCCAGTTAGGACTGCTTCTTATCCGAGAAATGTGTTTTTCTCTTGGGCCCAGACGTAACATGCAGAGGCGCACTGCGGTTGCGTGGAAGCCTGGGAGCTGGCACAGGAATTCGGTAGGAGACAGCCCTCCTGTGGAAATTTCCATGAGGGGAGAGGAATCCATATTAGCGAGCTACAGGAGAGGAGGAGTGTTCATTCCAGCTTGTGTGCAGGTCAGTTCAGTTTTGGAAGTCAGTGCAGCGTGGTGTGCAGTTCAGCGTGGTGCTCAGACCAGCTTGGAGCACAGGACTGCTGGGAGCCCAGAACAACTTGGAGCTCCGAATAGCTTGCAGAGAGAGAGAGGATGTCTGCTGGGAGCTGCAGAATAGAGTGCAGTTCTTGAATGGAGAAAGAAGGCAGACGATTACTGAAGATGAGGAGAGAGGAAGCAGTGAAGGCTGTCAGCTGGAGCAACTGAACCAGAGGCGTGGTGATGTGGTGAAGGAGGGAGAGACAGAGAGAGCCCTAATCCCACCAGAGGCAGAGAGAGAGAGCCCTAATCCCACCAGAGGCAGAGAGAGAAATCTTCCTTCTAATAGGTGAGGTAGTCTGAATTAGTTACACTTACACTTTCTAATCTTTTTCCTTTCAGTGGAGTGTTCCTGTTATGTGTAATCCTTCTCTTTCAAGCGGTGTGTTCTACCTATAGTCTTTGTCAGTTACATATCTGTATATGTGTATTTTATTAGTGTAATAATAAACATCCCCATAACTACAGTGCTTGAGTTCTTTCATGATAAAGTTATCCTGGCTTCAAGCCAGTTGCTGTTGAGCCACTGATGGATCAAAAAAAGGGGGGTAGGAGCGCTTAAATCAAGAGACAACTCAGTCAACTGGTGTGTAGCCCCTATTCTTGTTCACTGAAGGTAAATGGCGCTTCTAGGTAATTGCCAGGCACGTGAATGGATGAGTAATCCCAATCAGGTAAGTGGTGATCACATAAATAGGGAGTGAGTGGACCTTTGATGCCAAGAGCAGGTAATACACAATAATCTGGACCCACACTCAAAGTTATTATTGTAGTTTCATCCCGAGTAGACAGCTGAGATAATATCCCAATATATATATATATATATGTATAGGTGTTCATAGGAATGTGGTCGTCGTTGATATGCGGCGTTAATGAGAGCGCTGGGTGGGAGACCAGCGTGTAAATCCACCAGATTGTGGCTTAAAATAAATGAGAGCGTCAGGAGGGATACTGACGTTTAGGTTTCGCAGGATCGCGAACGCTTTGGAAAAGGGAGCATTGGGTTCTGCAGCCCCGTGTGTAGACGCACCAGATTGTGTGTCAGATCTGCCCTAGGGTAGAACGGTCTGGGTCAGGGTGGCCGCGAGACCAACTGATGTAAATAAGTGTGGTGTAGGGTATGGATATCCCTAGTAATCAGTGAGTATTCTTAGTATCCCTATAGATTTAGTGGTGTTTTTGATAATATGAGCTTGTATATTGCGAGTTCCCTATCCTCAGGTAGGTACCAGGTGCCTGGATAGGTGGTCCTGAGGACGGAAGGTGAGTACGTTTTGGCTGGGTCATAGGGGCCCCTGGGGGCTGATCCCATCTAAACAGAAAATCCAGTCATTACACCAGTACATGTCCTACCTTTAACATACACTGCACCCTACCCACTAAGGCATCTTGGGCCTACCCTAGAGGTGACTTACAGGTAAAAAAAAGGGAAGGTAAGTGACATTGCAGTTAAAACGTGTGTGCAGACACTGTAGTGGCAGGTCTGAAACTTGTGTGGGTCGCACAACCAGTGCTTCAGGCCCACTAGTAGCAAACACAGCAAGATGATGGGCGGAGTGCTGAAACATTTCAACCACTCACCCCCAGTCACCGATCTGGGTGTACAAATCTTTGGCTTACATGCTGTGATAAATTGAACCAGATTATATTATGAATTAAAATGTTGTTTTTGTTATATACTATTTTCTTCTGCAACTCATATCCCATACCACTCAATTCGAGCTTTTTATCATTTGTTAGAAAATAGATACCCCTGCAAAACTGTGGTGAAGACAATCATCTGGAATCAGGTGATAATGTTTGACAAGTAAAAACATAGCATCAACGTGTAAAGTCAAGAAATAAAAGAAGGGAAGGAAAGAATCAGTCACCTCCAAGAGAGGCAAATATATATTTAGATAAAGGTATGGTTGAAGTTTGTGCAGCTGTAAATCACAAGCTTTGCACACTCCTTCCATCTGTTGTTGGGCGTGGAAA
This sequence comes from Lissotriton vulgaris, assembly GCF_964263255.1. Classification (NCBI taxonomy): domain Eukaryota; kingdom Metazoa; phylum Chordata; class Amphibia; order Caudata; family Salamandridae; genus Lissotriton; species Lissotriton vulgaris. The sequence goes on from NC_141691.1 coordinate 1,258,479,652, forward strand.
TTTATAGTTATTTTTTTTCAAAGTAAAGGTTTTCTTCAGATGGATATGTCTAACTGCAGATTCCTCACATTAGAATATTCCTAGTCGCCAGACTGGATCCAGAGAATTTTTCAGCAATGCTCTAGCTTGCCAACAAGTGGCACTGAGTGACATTGTAGTGACTCCACAGCTAACCGAAAATTATAGAGCAGAACCGAAAATAAGGGCCACATCTGCACGCTGACATCAGTTCCTTTCTTTTCATACTCTTCAATGGGTATACAGAACTCTGCTCCTTACTTTTCCAGTTTTCTGATGGCTTTAAAATTGCAACATGGTGTGCTAGGGAATGATGTCCCCACCAAAAACGTCAAGATTCAAACAATGTGAGGCTGTAATAAGCAGAGTTCCGGTCATGGACTCCACAAAGTGTGTTTGTGGTGTTTGGGCTCTAGGCATGTCTCCTAACATTCGGGTACCAGGACATGAAACTGTCAACGGGTGCAAGAAAGGGTTGTGGTGAATGCATAGGTCCCACTCCCACTCTAGATTGCAGTCCCACTCTCTATGCCACTCCTGTGATAAATAGACATAAGAATGCCAAGTGGGATTTGACCCCCATCTGGCCATTTGAAAGCTAGTGAGAAGGCATGAAGGTGTCAAGATGCAGATTGAAGCACTCCGATCTCCCTTACATCTGAGGCAATCCAGCAGTTGGTCCTGGTGAATTTCTCAGGTTGTTGTCAACCCCACTGCAGGCCATGCTGCAGATTTTGTATGTGCTTCCAGCTCCCTCAGGTGCATCTTAGGGCTTTATGAGCTATAGAGGTCTTGGGCAGACTTCCGCTGGTGGTTCTGTCCTGAGTGCTCCTGCAGGGCTTGTTACAGGGCCCACAAAAACTCTAACACGAACGTCTTGTCTAGCACCAAGGTCTGTGCCAGTTCCTTCCTACCTACTCCGCTAGATGATCCGATCTCAAAGCTGATCTCAGACCCAGCACTGACTTCTCACCTGTCCAGGTCTATGTCTCGGTATGAACTCACAAATGAAGCAACCAGTGGTTATACAACCGGACTCCAATCCAATATCCCTTCCCTGCTACCGGTACCAACAGAGCATTCATGAATCTTTTGGTTCTGGCTCAGATTGATTGCAATAAGCATGCTGTGCTACTCAAGACACTGAGGATGATGAGATGGGGGGGGGCAGGTTCCTTCTCACTCATTATACTGAGGTTTCATTATATGCAGACTTGTAAGATGCCAGTGGGCTAGACACATCTCCTGAAATAGAGCTATACTTGCTACGAGGATTCCCAGTGGTAAAAAGTACTTCATTTTGCTTTGGTGTTTTGGCACTTGAACTACAGTTGATCATTGTAGAAGCACAAAGACTGATGCATTGACTGAAAGTCTTCAGTGAGGGCTTGGTTCCTGTGAGCCATTTTTGAGATTTAGTAAAGCACTTACAGATGTCTTTATATTTATGTGGTCTAAGCCGTGCTCATGCCCGCTAGCCAACCTGTGGCTAGGTGATCCGGACATTTTTTCTACGCACTTGGGAACGTGAGATTTTTTATCAATTATCTGATCCCCCTAACTCTTATCTCACTTAAGTCTTTTGGATCGATTGTTGACTGTCATTGAGTAAAAGGCAAACCCTGCATAGGTCAAGCCAGCCCAAATTGACACAACTCCAAAGAACCACCTACTCCGGATAAGTTTAAAGATTTATTATAAAGCCAAAATAAGTTGCAAGTACAAACATCTCAATATAAGATTCAAAAGATACACAGGCAGTAAAATGAACATGAACTCTCTGAGAGATCTTAGTCGACAGAAGAAAACTACCAAAACCAATTCAAAAATCAGTAGGTTAAATATCATAGACACAAGATGAATCCTGAGCGTCATTTACAGAAAAGAAACAAATCAGGTTAGACTGACCCTACACTAGCCTAGATGACATCCCTACTTAGCAAGTTCTTTACCTAAAAAGGTGTCAGCCGTGGTGACTTCTAAGGAAGATCACGCACTTCTCTTAGTCTTAGGTGAAACCCTATGCATAGCAGTCATGTCCTCTCTGCCTACCCATCCGCTCTCTTAGGGTCCTCAGGCCGTCTGCCCTGTCTCCTCCCCAGGGTGCTGTCCCTAATACAAAATCACAGTATGGGTGGAACGCCCCTCTGAGACGCCCACCACGTACACATTTCACGTGGTCTCGATTCTGGTTTTTTCCATAGTTTCGCTTCTTTGGGCCGTCTGTTAAAGTTGACCTTGCTTCCCAGGCTCCGTCTCCAGCATGCTGGTACCCCCATGACATTCCAGTAGACTCCTCCGGACCCGAGCCTATCTCCTCGAACAGAGCTCTATTCATCAAGCTCTTTGATTGGTACCCCCCTCGCACCTGCAAACAGACACTCCGAAGCAGGGCCCCAAATTCCAGGCTCCCCTTATCAGGCTAGGCCATAAAACTTCGACCAGCATTGGCAATTTATTTTAACGAGGCTCGACTCTTAACTAACACGTGCAGATCAAAGAAGACACTTTATCTCTCCAGGCCTACTAAATTACGTGCAGTAGCCTGTACCCTGTGAACCCTTATTTCTTAACTTAAAATAATATGCTAACACACCACACTCTGGTTATACAAAAACACTTCTATAAAACATAGCCTTTAGCATATAAGCAAAATCATTGATTAACATTAAATCCACGTTACGTGAAAGATGCAATTATACATTTCGTTCTTATACCGTGCCATGTGGTCTGCACGTTTCTTCATTTTACAATTTACATCCTTCTTCATTTAGCAGCTACATAACGTGGAACCTGATTATCACATCTAACATTTCTAAGCATTTCCACACATTTCTATATTAGCCCACACTCTATATGTGCTCTCTATATCTTAGCAAAGCAATCGTGAGTAAATGCGGATACATATTCTCATATCTCTAGTTACTTTAGCGAACTTTATGCAACTGGTTTGTAAATATGGCGTATTCATACGTTTCATTCAAATTGCGCTCTCTCAGTTCCCCCCTTTGATGACCTCCAGGGGTCATCACTAGTACACCAATTTGAATGGGTTAAACAGAACTTGTTGCAAGGCTCCCTCTCTTGACCGTTTCCAGAGCCCTCAGACTCCTGTATTGATGATCTTGCATAGCAGCTAACCTCTGCTCCTGCTCTCTCATAGACCTTTGCAATCTGTTCGACCTATACCGTTGGTACAGTCTCACTAAACCCCACAATATGATTATGCAAATCACAATTATGATGATAGGTTTAAGAATATACCAGACAAAACTCTTCCCGAGATTGGCAAACCAACCTCCAACTTTACCCATCCCATGACCTACTTTTTCCCCAGACATTCACCCTTGTTAGGTCCTCAATCTCTTGGTGTATCTTGGTTATATTCTGTATTTCCTTCTCAAGAGGTTTTGAATTGTCTGGAATGTAAGTGCAGCATTCCTGGACCATCAAAGCCTTACAGACTCCGCCCTCTTTGGCCAACAGAATGTCTAAAGCAAGACGATTCTGAAGAACCATTGCCCTTATCGATTGCATCTCTCCTTCTACCAACATTAATGATCTTGCAGTACTTGCAGACAATCTGTCTACAACTGTAGCCAATCTCCTGATCTTGACATCATTAAGTATCAATCCTAAAAGAGGGAACATAGCGCCAAATACATCTCCCACTACCTCAGCATCGCCTACGTCTCTTCTTCCCCTTGCTGAAGCTTTTCCCTCTATGATCTCTAAATCCTTGGCATGATATATTTTGGGGAAGACAATTGCCAAATAACATGAACCGTACCAGTTGTCAGGTAGCTTCACGTAGGCATTTCTTCCACATACAAAATATACATTAGGAATCACTTGCATTCCCTTTAAGAAATCCTTGGTATAGTATTCTAATCTGAAAGCATGTTCACAACTGACTTCACCTACGAATACATTCTCATAGTAAGTTTTACTCCTGTGTAAACATAACTTTCGGACCATTACTACCCTTCCTTTTGTGTGCCTTCTCCTCCTCGGTCCAATCTGTTTTCCATTGTCCTGACATTTTCAGAATCTTTTGTCTTCTGTACCTGTCATCAACTTGCCCTATAAACTTCTTCTCAATTTCTGATATTTTGCAGGTTAGATTGTTTCTGCGTGCATATGAAGTGTCCAGTGTATCCCAAGGAAGGAAGAATTTTGCCAATCTGTCTTCCTTCTTGTAATAGTCCCATTTATTCATCTGTTTATAGTTCGGGACCTCTGGTAATACTGAATCATAATTCGAGAAATAATACTCAAACCCATCTCGTCCATAAAATATACTAAGCAATAGACTACATGTAATACCATAAGTCAATGGAAGGTGATGATATCGAATGCCTTCATCTACAGAAGCCGGCAATTGCGTGCAGACATAGCAATCCTTGGCCTCCATGACGTCGATGTATTCATATAACAATTTGGCATAAGCGTTTGTTTTAAAATTTCCCTGTGACTCATCTACATGTAACCTACGGGCCTCTGCTGCCAGCAACGCTTTCTCCTGAATTACATTGTCCTCCTCCCTTTTACCAGCAACAGCAGGTCTCGATGTCGCTACAGGCTTTGCATCTGTTGCCTTTGTTATACTTGCATGTCCCACTATGTATGATACAGTAACTACTATGACTATAAGGGAAATCACTACTGCTATAAGTGTGCTTACTATGCATTTTGCCTTGCGGTTCGATCTACCGGCCTCCATGATATCAAACAGTGTAGTTTCTTTCTGAAAAGTCTCTTTTTATTTCTTCACTCTGCTTTCATTCTGCTTTCTCAGTCTGTTAATCACACTTTGGAAGCTGATATAGTCTTTTTGCAATTCAGTCTCTTTAATTTCAACAACAGACAACCCTAGCCCTTCTCCGTCCACTAAATGAAATGTCCCTAATTTCTTCTTCTTCCACTAGGCGCTAGGTTATCCTCTTTCTCTGGTTTATTTACAAAGTCCTTTAGGTATCTACGATGATTCTCATTCCAGCGGCTCTAATGGCATATTCCAGTAATTCTAAACGAAGGATGGTTTCTTCGTGCTCTGGTACTGGGTGACCCAAAGTTGGAAATTCTAATCTGTTCAGCACCAGGTCTTTGATCCTGCTTAAATACAGAGGGACGGGGAGAGTGAACGTTAACAACCCCTCGGTCTCAATTCCAGGTGTCAACAGTCTTACTTCCACCGTTACGATTGGATCAAGGTTGGTCACCTGCACTTCCCTCACCCTCCCGGATCTCTGTCCCCAAGACATCTGCCGCCAAGTAGGTCCACTCAGGAGTGGCGTATCTTCTGCAGGGCACACGTACCCTTCTTGATCTTCTTGGACCCTCAGAGTCTGAGTCCACTGCACCTTCGTCTAGGTCTGAGTCTTCAGAAATTGGAACAAGAGTTCTCTCTGGATTTGCTCTCAGGCTTGGCCTTCTCCTTCTTTCCGGCCAGCTAGCCTCTCCACTCCTTGTTCTCCTGCTCCTTGTTCTTGCACTCGACTCTTGACCACTTGCAGCTTGATCAGTGTCTGATTCGTACTCCCAGCTACTTTCCCCTTCTGTAGCAACTTCAGTTTCGCTGGTGTATTGACCGTCCTCGGCCTGGTCAGACACACTCCCAGTTTCTTCTGGCACCTCTACAGCTTGACTGGTCTCCTCCGTTGATTCTCCGTTCTCAGCTGGATTTTCATCCGAGGGAGGAGCTGTTTCTTCCGGAGGTGCTGGAACTCTTCGGGTGTGTGAGGCGTGGATCCAGTTGGGCAAGCCTCCACACTTCACGGCAGTGTTCGTCACCAGTATGATCTGGTAGGGCCCACGCCAGCGCACGTCTAAGCAATTCTTCCTGATGTGCTTCTTCACCACGACCCAGTCCCCAGGGCACAGGTCGTGGCAAAAATCTTGGGACGATGGAACTTCAGCGGCCTGCACCTGAAGAGACACAGAATGAATGGCGTCAGAGAGTCCCTTACAATAGTCCAGGATCAAATCATCTGTGATGTTCACCAGTGCTGTAGTTGGAACTGATGGCAGTCTCATAGCCCTCCCCATTAACACCTCGTGTGGAGAGAGACCTGTCCTTCTGTCTGGTGTGCTACGTATGCTCATAAGGACCAGTGGCAGTGCATCAGGCCAGCTCAAGGAGGTCGATGAACAAACTTTGGCAATTCGGGACTTAATCGTGCTGTTGATCTGTTCCACAATTCCTGAAGCTTCTGGTCGATAACTACAGTGCAGCTTCTGGTCTATATTTAGGGCTGAACAAAGCATCTTCACAATTTCGCTGTTGAAATGTGTTCCCCTATCTGATTCCAAAGAGGCCGGTACCCCAAAGCGTGGTATCAGTTCTCTAAGCAACAATTTTACTACTGTGAGTGTGTCACACCTGCGTGTGGGGTAAGCCTCAACCCATCTGGAAAAAATGCAGACAACCACCAGGACGTATCTGAGGCGGTTACACCTTGGCATTTCAATAAAGTCTGATTGCATTCTATTGAATGGTCCCCCGGACCTCCCTATGTGACTCAATGTGACTGGTGTTCTCTTTCCTACATTCAGTTGTTGGCAGATCACGCAACGTTGACATACTGCTTCTGCCGCTACTCTAAACTTGGGGTTGTACCATGTCTGCCTGAATACCCTCACCATAGCATCTCTACCTATGTGTGTTGGCCCATGTATTCTCCTTGCCATTGGACTAACTAGTTCGTTTGGAAACACTGCTCTCCCATCTGCGGAGACCCAAAAGTCCATTTCACTCTTTGTGCAACCTGCAGTTTCCCATGTCTTTTTCTCGAAGTCAGGTGCATTCTCTTGTATACATTTCAACTCATCCCAAGTGTCTACAGTTTCCAACAACATGGTTAATTCGGTCCTTTCCTGAGTCCCACTCACTTCCACCTCTGTAAAAGAATATCCTTGTTCTGCACAGTAGCGTGCAACCTCGTCGGCATACCTATTGCCTTGTGACACAAAATCGGTGTTTTTAGTGTGAGCTGTGCATTTTACAACGGCAATAGCTGCAGGACCTTGTAATGCTTCCAACAATAGTCGAACAAATTCCCCATTTCGAATAGGTGAACCTGAAGAGGTCATGTAACCTCTTTGAGACCATAACTGCCCATAGTCATGAACTACCCCGAAACCATACTGGCTATCGGTGTAAATGGTGACTCGAATTTTGTAACCTGCTAAACAGGCGCGTGTCAATGCAATGATTTCAGCTACCTGAGCGGAGTGTACTCCTTCCAGGCAAGCGGCTTCCACAACTCCGGTAATGGTGCAAACGGCATAAGCTGCTCTCAGCTGACCAATATCGTCTCTTACGCATGAGCCATCAACAAAGAATATTTCATCAGGGTCAGTCAAGGGCTCATCCACGATATCTGGTCTTGGTTTGGTACATAGTTCAGTCACATCAAGGCAGTCATGATCTGTACATACATCATCATCAATGTCATTTGGAAGTGGCATCAAAGTGGCAGGATTCAAAACAGAGCATCTTTTGAGGGTCACGTTCTCGGCAGCCAGAATGACTTGCTCATAGCGCGTGAGCCTGCTATTGGTCAGATGCTGTGTCTTGGTCCTGGTCATTAACAGTTCTACAGAATGAGGCACATACACCACTAACTGGTGTCCCATTACAATATTCTCACAACGCTCAATGCTGACACCCGTTGCAGCAACGGATTTGAGACATCCGGGCAACGCTGCGGCTACTGGATCTAAAGTAGCCGAGAAGTATGCAACTGGTCTACGGACATTTCCGTGGATTTGGACCAAAACTGACAATGCACAACCTTCTCTTTCACAGCAGTACAGTAAGAATGGTTTCTCGTAATCCGGCATTCCTAGAGCAGGGGCACGACATAAGTCCTCCCTCAACTGCAAGAATGCCATCAAACAATCCTTGTCCCATGGTACCAGATCACTCACCTCCTTGTGCGTCAGCTTTTGTAAAGGTCTTGCCTTCAGTGAAAAGTTAGCTATCCACTGCCGGCAATAACCAACCATTCCTAAAAACATCCTGACTTCTCTCTGTGTTGTGGGCGAATTCATTTTCATGATCGCCTCTATTCTGTCCGGTGACACCTTTCGTTTCCCTTTTTCAATTCTGTGACCCAAGTACTGTACTTCTGTCAAACAGTACTGTAATTTACTCGGAGACACCTTGTGTCCGTTCTCAGCCAAGTGATTCAGTAAGGTGATGGTGTCTATTTTGCAAGCTTCCTCAGTTACTGACGCCACAAGTAGGTCGTCTATGTATTGGACCAGAACCGAGTTCTGTGGCAGTACTAGACTTTCAAGATTTTTCTTCAACAGCTGGTTAAAAATCGATGGGCTCTCTGTATACCCCTGTGGGATACGACACCATGTTAAAACGCGATTCTCCAGCTTAAAAGCGAAAAGATATTGGCTCTCCTCATCTAATGGGATTGAAAAGAAGGCCTGGCAAAGGTCTATCACTGTGAACCACTCAGCTTGGAATGGTATCTGAAACAATATCACTGATGGATTCGGTACCACTGGACAACATGAAACAACTATGTTATTAATCTTTCGAAGGTCCTGCACTATTCTGTACTTCCCACTAGGCTTCTGTAAACCCATAATCGGGGAGTTACATGGACTTCCCACGATTTCCTTCAGTATTCCCTGCTTAATCATGGATTCGATCACAGGCTTTATTCCCGCAATCGTCTCCGGGGTCAACTTGTATTGGGGTGTTCTTGGATACTCAGCATTTGGTTTTACCATGATCTTCACTGGCTCTACCCCTTTGATCAGTCCTATTTCTTCCCCAGTGAAATCCCACACTTCAGATGACACCGCACCTCTCAAGTCCCATGGAAGCTCTTCCACCGTCAAGGTGGGATACAGCTCCACACACACCCTTGAATTTGCAACTTTGAAATCAGCGTCATCATCGTTAGTCAGTACCTCCACTCCCTGGGGGGTGCAGTATATTGTACAATTTAGTTTGCATAACAAGTCTCTTCCTAACAGGCACACAGGGCTGGAGTCACAGACCACAAACTGATGCTCATCGCTGTATTTCCCTATTTTCACTGATACTGGCTCCGTCAAAGAACTGGTTATACTTCTGTTTGCTACCCCCACCACTTGAATGGTTTCCCCTGACATGGGCAGGTCCGGGACCACTGCTGATCTTATAGTGGATCGAGTGGCTCCTGTGTCTACTAAGAAGGTTGTAGGACACCCTGCTACTTCGGCCTCAACGTATGGTCCCCTCTGGCCCACCTCTAAAACTGCCCCGAGGGTACAATCTTCCTCTCTATTCACTCGCTGTCCCGTAAGGGGATCAACGTAATAGCATGCTTCTCCTCCTACGAAAAGTGGCATTTGTCTATAGGTCTTTCCCCCGTCGCAATTCTGGGTGGTTGAGGGAACTGGGCTTGAGGAGTCGGGGTCCCCCCTTTGATAATCTTTCCCTTGTGTATCGTTGTCCCCTTCGCCAGACTGCTCTGGACCTCGTCCTCCTCTGGTTCTAGTTCTTCAGTCTCAATATTATAGGGGCACTCGCGTTTCCAATGCCCCACCTCGTTACACTGGTGACACCTGGTCGTCTTTTTCAGTGTCGCAATATCTACCCTAGGTCTCTGTTTTTCCTCATCGTCTTTATTCTGATTATTTTGCTTCCTTCCTAATGTCCCTGTTCCCTGTTGCCGCTGTCCACCCTTTCCAGCCGACTGCATCTGCACCATCATCAGTTTCTCTTTAAGTTTCTTTGCTTTGGAGTCTATCTCATCGCTGCAGTACCTTGCATATCTCAGAATTTCATCTAATGGTTTGTTTTGCCAACAAATTAAATGCTGCTGAATCATCAAACTAATATCAGGTCTCAATCCCGAACTTTGACACAAACTGTCCTATGTCTTTAGGATCCATTACATCCAACCCACTGTACTGTTTGAACGCTTTCAGCAATCTATCATAATACTCATGGACAGTCTCTTTAGGTTCTTGGGTGGTCCGATCTATCTTAACCCAGTCTATGTCCTGCAACGGCACCTTATCCTTCAGCCATGCCATTACCCTTTCGTACTTTTCCATGACTTTTTCTGATGGTCCGTTTGTCTGGGCATCTCTATCCGGTTCAGATGTTGGCCATTCGACGCTAACCTTACATGCTGTCCACAAGTCCCCTGGCACTACAATGTCAAACAGGGTGTTCAGGTCTACCCACAGTACCTTGGATATCTTTACGAACCTCTCTACCTGCTTATACCACTCCACGGGGTTCTCCCTCAGCTTAGGAAAAGAGTTGGTAAATGCCGCTAAGTCCCCTCTGCTCCAGGGCACATGCACATAGTTTCCATTCGCAATTTCTCGCAAAGGGTATGCTTCCATTCTCTGTAGCCCTCCCTCTGGGGACATTCCAATTGTGCTCCTTCTGACAGTCCCTCTCTTGGACCACCTTTCCTCCCATTTATCCAAATCTCTCCACGTTCTTATGCTTATGATCAGTTCTTTTATGTGCGTTTTCAACCCGATCGTTCTCCTTTCGTCTAAATCCTGATCCGTGCAATGCAGCCTATGGTTACCCTGTAGTGCTTTAGTTCTTGATAGGTCTACTGTGTATCTGTCTGCCAATTCAGATAGTCTTTCATGTACTGCCCTCGCTTTCCGAGTAACATCCTTTGCTATAAACAGTACCTCACCTTGTTCGTACAGGTCGATCCTCTCCATTGGCAATGTGCCGTCTATTATTTCATCTAAGTCCGATTTTAGACTGGTTACATCGAGTCTCCTTGCTTTTACTTCGGCTCTTAGTACCTCATTCATAGATGGTCCATTTACATTCCTCCCGTCCCAACTCCGAGTCCTACGCCTAGGCTCAGGTGAGCTATGAGGAGTCCTCCCTTGTTCTCATCTTTCTAAATCCCATGCTCTTCCGTCTTCCCTCGGTGGGTGGTGAAACAATGCTCTATTCCCCACCATCCCATTCAGTCTCTTCGGTTCAGCCTCTCTAGACATATGATAAGATCCTCCACTATTCTCTAAGCCTTCACAATTCCCTTGCTGTCTAGTGTCACTCAGTACATGATTAGGTCCCTCACAGCTTTCCATGTTCCCGCGATCCCGTCCGTGATCACTGGATGCATGGTGAGACCCTTCGCGACTCTCCATATTCCCGCGACTCCAATGTTGTACATTTTCGCCCGGTGTGTGGTGAGTGCACCTGTAACTGTCCCTGTACTCCTGCGTTCGTCGATCTCCCTCACTGAGAATGGGGCGAGGCACCCCTCCACATCCTGCATTCCTATACTCATGCTCCTGTCTACTTCCACTCCCGATGTGGCGAGTGTCTCCTTTACCGTCCTGACTTTTCCCGTCCCACTCTGGACCGCTTTCGCCAGCTCCGCAGTGAGACAGGGTTCCGTTCTCTCGGCTTCCCCATTCCGCTTCCGCTCCTAACCTGTTGTTTTGAGTTTCTACGGCCGCATCCCATTCTTTCAAGTACTCCCTTAACTCCCTAAAGGATTTCGGCCGTGGTCCTCTCAGATCCATCTGCCCTCTCTGACCCCCTTGATCTATTTTGGGATCCACTACCGAATCCAATGGTGTGCTCCGACCTCTTGGTCCCAACAACTGCCTTTGTGAATTAATCGTATTGTTCCTGCTTTCCATTTCTGCTCTTTCCCTGTCCAATCGTACCTGTTCTTCCTCTCGTGTTCTTTATGGGTTGTAGATTGACACTACAGGACCTATGGTAACCGGTACTTGAAGAGCGTCCGGCAGTTGGTACGACCTTGCACACTCTGTTTCCGGCACCTTTTGTACCACAAACCTTCCGACTACTCTCTGCACTGGACTAGGTTGAGGTATTTTCTCGCCTTTGTTGGGTTCCCAATCCGTTACAGGGAGCGGTCTATGTTCCCCTGTACCAGTCCCGTCCCCCTTTTTGGAGCTCGGGACGTTCAACCTCTCTATTGTACGGAGGTGGTCTGTCCATCAATAACCTATTTATCAGGCTGTCATCTGTCTCGCTCTCATCGTCCTCCACTAGGGGTTTCTTTTCTCCTGTGACTTCTATCACTGGATACAGTTTGTCTGCTTCAATTCTCTGCACTCTCCACTTTTTAGCTTCTTCATCCCATTTGGCATCCTGCACTGCTCTTACCGATCGTTTCACTCTTTCTTGGCACCTGTTCAAGCTCCGATCGTACGCCGCCCTGAACCATGCATTAAGGGCTTCAAACTGTGTTGGTCTGGGTAGAGGTCTCGTCGCAAGCATTACTGCTTTCAGCTGGTTCAATGCTTCCAACCTAAACGTTCCGTATTTCGGAAACGTCAGTTCCTCATTTCCCTCTGTTATCTTGCTCCACTCAGAGATCCACAGTATAGTATGTAACCCAACATTCACAGCCATATAATGAGCTGGTGTACCCTCCGGCGGGGCCTCTTCCCCCTCATAAGAATTTCTTCTGTCTCTCTTAAAGATCGCCCTTAGACATTCAAAACACTTCATGTTCAAATTGTACACTTTTCCTTAATTCTCTTCCTTTGTTTACTTCCTGATGACAATTCACCAATCCCAGCGTGGCTCTCGCTAACCGGCCTATCCCAGCGCGGCTCTACACCAACCGGCGTATCCCAGCGCGGCTCGCGTCAACCAGCCTATCCCAGCGTGGCTCGCTCTGACGTCATTCGTCCCCTTTGCAGCAGTTCCCCTCCTCTCTCAGCTCGTCTCCCGGTCATGCATGCGTCCCATTCATACACCGAAAAATGATTACTTCCGACCAAGCGATCACTTTTCCTGACTGTACGTCCACAGTCTAACTGTAATTGTCACCTCAACCGACGAAACATCTTCCGTCAGACAATCGCCTTAACTGATAGGTTACTTACACACCGTAAACGTCCGACCAGCGTCCGTTACTCATACACTCACTCTTACGTTCCCCCTATCACGGTCCTGCGGGCGATCAATGGTACCTCATGACCCCCTTCACAATGGTAGACAATTACTCTGGATGTCCGATACACCCGAACCACTTAAGCTCTTCCCTGAACTTAAGATTTTCACCAGGTTGCGCGCGCTCACAACCGTCTCACAATCACACTACAGGCATTCAACTCCGCTTGACATTACAACACAGGTACAACACAAAACACCGCAATCTGACAACGCATGACCCTTATACTCACTTTCGACCGTTTCTGCTGCTTTTCTCTCTCGCACCGTCAGCACCTTCTTCGGCAGGTGGCTCTTCTTCTGGTCATCGATCACTAGGGGCCTTGGGGTAATCTTAACCTAATCTAGGTCGCCTTCCTCAAGAAGCCAACCATCCTCTGCTACCAACTGGGAACGTGAGATTTTTGATCAATTATCTGATCCCCCTAACTCTTATCTCACTTAAGTCTTTTGGATCGATTGTTGACTGTCATTGAGTAAAAGGCAAACCCTGCATAGGTCAAGCCAGCCCAAATTGACACAACTCCAAAGAACCACCTACTCCGGATAAGTTTAAAGATTTATCATAAAGCCAAAATAAGTTGCAAGTACAAACATCTCAATATAAGATTCAAAAGATACACAGGCAGTAAAATGAACATGAACTCTCTGAGAGATCTTAGTCGACAGAAGAAAACTACCAAAACCAATTAAAAAATCAGTAGGTTAAATATCATAGACACAAGATGAATCTTGAGCGTCATTTACAGAAAAGAAACAAATCAGGTTAGACTGACCCTACACTAGCCTAGATGACATCCCTACTTAGCAAGTTCTTTACCTAAAAAGGTGTCAGCCGTGGTGACTTCTAAGGAAGATCACGCACTTCTCTTAGTCTTAGGTGAAACCCTATGCATAGCAGTCATGTCCTCTCTGCCTACCCATCCCCTCTCTTAGGGTCCTCAGGCCGTCTGCCCTGTCTCCTCCCCAGGGTGCTGTCCCTAATACAAAATCACAGTATGGGTGGAACGCCCCTCTGAGACGCCCACCACGTACACATTTCACGTGGTCTCGATTCTGTTTTTTTCCATAGTTTCGCTTCTTTGGGCCGTCTGTTAAAGTTGACCTTGCTTCCCAGGCTCCGTCTCCAGCATGCTGGTACCCCCATGACATTCCAGTAGACTCCTCCGGACCCGAGCCTATCTCCTCGAACAGAGCTCTATTCATCAAGCTCTTTGATTGGTACCCCCCTCGCACCTGCAAACAGACACTCCGAAGCAGGGCCCCAAATTCCAGGCTCCCCTTATCAGGCTAGGCCATAAAACTTCGACCAGCATTGGCAATTTATTTTAACGAGGCTCGGCTTTTAACTAACACGTGCAGATCAAAGACGACACTTTATCTTTCCAGGCCTACTAAATTACGTGCAGTAGCCTGTACCCTGTGAACCCTTATTTCTTAACTTAAAATAATATGCTAACACACCACACTCTGGTTATACAAAAACACTTCTATAAAACATAGCCTTTAGCATATAAGCAAAATCATTGATTAACATTAAATCCACGTTACGTGAAAGATGCAATTATACATTTCGTTCTTATACCGTGCCATGTGGTCTGCACGTTTCTTCATTTTACAATTTACATCCTTCTTCATTTAGCAGCTACATAACGTGGAACCTGATTATCACATCTAACATTTCTAAGCATTTCCACACATTTCTATATTAGCCCACACTCTATATGTGCTCTCTATATCTTAGCAAAGCAATCGTGAGTAAATGCAGATACATATTCTCATATCTCTAGTTACTTTAGCTAACTTTACGCAACTGGTTTGTAAATATGGCGTATTCATACGTTTCATTCAAATTGCGCTCTCTCACACTTGACACAGTAGGGCCTTATATTCCAAGCTTCAAAATGCAAGGTTTAAAAAAAACATAATGTTTTAACTTTATTTAGCAGTTTTATGAAGAAAAACATAAAGCATTGCACTGATCTCCAATAAAAGAGTATCTTTGGCACATACATTAAAGGCAACATCATGAAACATCGACTATGCATAGTTGATTACGCAGGATACTACTTGTTGAATGAGTTACACAGCAAAGGTCCAGCCCAACGGTCACAAACACTGCATTGGCCCCAGCTACACCCCTCACCCTTCTGACGATACAGCATGTATGGTAGCTCGTAATATATGTCACATGCGTTAGGAATCAAAACATACAGCAAGAAATAAACAACAGTTCATCCCACTCCCGTAGGCACCAGGTCCGCTCCCACTGTGAGGGGTGAACCTGCTGTTGCGCTGCCAGGAACTCTCTGAAGTGGCCCCAGATATATCCTGGTCTTTAGGCCGAGGGGGTAGTGTCTGCGTAGTGCTCGCTCCTAGTAGAACAGGACGCCAAGCCCTGGAGCCATCCTTGACTTGTGGGCGCTCCCCTACCTCCCCAGTGTATTGCTACTTCTCTTTTGGCCAATAGCAAGGCGATAGCCGCCAAACGTCTGACCCCAAAAGGGAACTGCATGACATATTCCAGTAGTGCGATCTCAGGCAGAGGGCCCACCCGGACCTGGTGATCTTGCTTTATGTGCAGTGAACTTCCGCCCAATATGTGTGTATTCGTGGGCACGTCCAGGCGAGGTGTGCGAAATCGTTTCGAGGGGATTAGCATCTCTGACAATGGTGGGGTTTAGTAGGGTCTATCCTGTGTGCTTTGACTGGGGTGACATACATTTGTCTAAAAAATATAAAGTGGATCAACTTATGTCTGCTGTTTATGGAAACTGTCTTCGTTTCTAGGCAGCATGCTGTCCATTGCCCGTCAGATATCTGGCTGCCTAAATCTGTTTCCCATGCACTCCGTGCCCTGCTATTGTCTATCTAGATCAAGTCAGCACAGGTTTGATAAAGTTGTGAAATCAAATGAACCCCCCTGGCGCTACCTATGACCATAGTAAGCGGTAGAAAAGACGGAGGCTTCAGTGGGAAATCAGGGATCCCGGCCCGCAGGGCTGATCGAAGCCTGGCGAGCACAAACCTATCCATGAAAGTAGCATCAGGAAAAAGGGGCGCGTCCTCCGCGTCAAATACATGGCCCGCTGTAAAAAAATCACCCATCTTGGCAATACCGAACTACACGGTGAAGCGCGCCCATGCGGCCAATCGTTGGTTCACCTCCGACCTCAAGGAGAAGAAGCTGGCCGCACGCAGAGCAGAGCGCGCATGGAGAAGAGAATACTGCCCCGCCAAAAAAACCATCTACCTCTCTGTGCTCAAAGTTTACAAACAAAGCATACTTGATGCCAAGACCCTGTTCTACTCAAACAGGATACTAGCAGCCGAATCTCAATCCAAAGAGATTTTCGCCACAGTACATGAGCTTGCCTCATCTAACAGAGCCACGGCCCTGATCTCCCCTTCCCAACCACTCTGCGACTCCCTCAATGATTTTTTCATTGACAAGGTCGCAACGATCAAGGCTAAAATCTCTTCTCCCTCCCCGGCCTTCATCAATCCCTCCCCCCCGGCTATCACTTCCAAACTCACGTCCTTCCCCCCTCTGACCACAGCTACTCTCTCTCCTCTGCTTCAAAAGGTAAAGTCCGGCTCATCCCTAGACTTTGCCCCCGCTCGTATTTTGCGAGAAGTCTTCCTACACTGTCCCACCCCCCCCCTCACACTCTTAAATGACTCACTTAAATCCGGAGTTGTCCCCACTGCCCATAAATTTGCGGCAGTTATCCCCATTCTAAAAAAACCTGGTGCCGACCCCTCATCTCCTTCAAATTACCGTCCCATCTCCCTGTTTCCCTACTTGGCCAAGGTCTTGGAGACCCACGTAACCAGCACCCTGAGTACCTACGTGGAAGCCAACCACTGCCTCTCCCCCCGGCAGGCGGGCTTTCGCCCCCTCCACTCGACGGAGAAGGTAGTGATCTCAGTAATGGATAGCCTACGCGAGGGCATTGATACCAACACCCCCCAGGCCCTCATTCTTTTAGACCTATCCGCCGCATTTGACACGGTGGACCACTCCATCCTTCTCACCCGTGTCAAGGCGGCGGGTATAGAGGGCCTGGCCCTCGCCTGGCTCAAGTCCTTCCTGAGTGATAGGGCTCAGGCAGTCCATCTTGCTGGTTTCACCGCTGCCTCTTGTAAGGTCGCATGTGGAGTTCCCCAAGGCTCTTCCCTCTCCCCTCTTTTGTTTAATTTATACATCTACCCCCTCATTTTTATGTTACAGCAGCTCGAGGTCACGGTGTTCAACTACGCCGATGACCTCCAGCTAATCTTCAACCTTTCCCACCCCTCCTCCTCTGCTTCAAATGTCCAATCCGTCATGCTATTCATCCAGGATTGGATGAACTGCAACCACCTCAAACTCAACCCGGACAAGACGGAGTTAGTCTTGACCAGAGGTGGTTGCAGCCCCTGGTCCCCCTCTCACTGGCCCTCTTCACTTGGTGTCCCCCCACTCCCAGTCCCCAAGGTCAAGACCCTCGGCATCTTCCTGGATCCTTCACTTTCCGTTCACTCCCAGGTCAGTTCAGTTGTTTCCTCCTGTTTCTTTTCCCTTCGAATCATCAGAAAGATTTCTCGTTTTTTTTCTTTACCCGCCCTAAAGATTATAGTGATGGCCATGGTGCTCTCGTGCCTTGATTATGGGAACATCATTTACAACGGCGCTCCAGCTTACGCCATTCGCCGTTTGCAGCTAGTGCAGAATCAGGCTGCCCGCCTGATTCATGGCCTGCCTAAATACCATCGAGCCACTCCCTTACTGCAGGCATTGCACTGGCTGCCGGTGAAAGAGCGTGCCTTGTTTAAACTTGGTTGCACCACCTTCCAGGCTAAAACAGGCACCGCCCCGGAATTCATTTGTTCCGCCATCACCCCCTACATACCTGGACGAGAGCTTAGGTCCACTCATCAGGCTCTGTTAACTATCCCCCGCTTCAGTAAGAAAAAGACTGGTGGTACGAAATTTGCAGTGCTTGCTCCTGCGTTTTGGAACTCCCTCCCCTCGGAACTCCGCATGTCATCTTCTTATATGGAGTTCCGGAAGGGTCTCAAAACTTTTCTTTTCTCTCGAGCCTACAATGCTTAATCCCCCTCTGCTCCTGCCCGCTTCTCACAATCCTACAGCGCCATGAAACCGCATGGTAAAAGTGCGCTATAGAAATGTTTTTAAATTCAAATTCAAATTCAATTCAATTAAATTCAATTCATGCAGGTCCTCTGTACAAGCGATTCCCCTGTTATCGGCAGTAATTTAGCGTTTGGGAGTGGCATGTCGGAGGAATACACCATCTGGGTGTTTGTGAGGTGCCTCAGACTGGCCCATGCCCAGCTAGTCTTGGAGACCAGCTGGATATCAGTGTGATAACGAGGGACCCCTATAGGCAGCACCGCCGCCAGCTTGTCCGGAAGGACAAAATCTGATTCCGGTCTCAGAAAAGTGATCCTGGCGTCTGGGTGATACCACGCCTGCACAAAACTGCACTGCGCGACCAGATATTACAGCTGTAGGTCAGGAACGCCGTACCCTCCCCTGGAACAGGCAAGTGTCATGACTTGCCATCGAACCCTAGGTGTCTTAGCGCCCCAGACCAGGCTGATCAACTGGGCGTGAAGTGTGCTAAAAAATGTCTTTGTTAGAGGAATCGGGCTATTATGAAATAAATATAAAAACCTTGGGAGGATTTTTATTTTAATGAGGGCCACTCGTCCTGCATTGAAAGTGGAAGTTTCAACCAGTGATCTATTTTTGCTTCTAACTTAGCGATAGCCACGCCATAATTGCGGCGAAGAATTTGCTCCGCGTCAAGGTGTTTATGCACCCCCAGGGACCTCACTGAGTCCGAGCACCACTCCAAAGGGAACTCCAATGTCCATGGAGTTGTGCTTTTTGTGAGAGTAAAGATAACAGATTGCCAATTGATTCCCAGACCAGAATACGTGCCAAAAAGCAGAATTTCTCTTATCAGGGGGTCTAAATTAGTCTGAGGATCATGGACATAGAGGATCGGATCGTCCGCATAGAGAGACACCAGCAGCGGACCAGTCCAGAATTGTAGGGCTCTGTGCAGATGTTTCTCCTGGAAGTGTCTCACCAGGGGGTCCATCGCTAATATGAACAACAGGGGAGACAAGGGGCACCCCTGCCTAGTACCCCGAGATAGGGAAAAGGGAGCAGATGGTGTGCCTTTAAGTCTGAGTCGAGCAGTGGGCTTACTATATAACAGTGCTGTTGTGGCTATGAAGCCCTGTGGCATACCCATTTGTTGCATTATCGAGAGAAAAAAGGGCCACTCCAAGGAGTCAAAGGCCTTCTCGGTATCCAGCAGGATCGCTGCTGCAGGGGTGTCCAGGTCTAGCATATGCAGTGTGCTGAACAGTGTACGGAGATTGAACGCCGTGGAGCGATGAGGTATAAATCCCGATTGAGCCGGGGAGACTATGAATTCCATCAAGAGTGAGAGGCGGCATGCCAATGCCTTAGCTAGTATTTTATAGTCTAAGTTGAGGAGGCACAGAGGGCCATAGGAGCCGCATAGCAACGGGCCTTTCCCAGGTTTGGGAAGTAATATGATAACTGCCTCACGGAGAGTGGGCGGGAGGACCTGCTTCTCCAGTTCTTCAACATACATATCCAACAGATGAGGGATCAGGAGTTGATTATACGCCTTATAAAATATCCATCCAGCCCGGGGGCAGTGGAAGAGTTCAAGGAGGAAATGGCCTCGTCTATGCTTTCCGCAGTGATGGGTATCGCTAAAAAATCCTGCATAAATTTCTCAAGATATACACGCGTCACTTCTGCTAAATAGGCCTCTTGAGCAGTATGGCCCCAACCTGGTGGAATATAATGTCTTGAAGTAGGCGAGAAATTCTTTCTGTATACCTACAGGGTCATCAATGTGACATCCCGCCTGCGATTGCAATTCAGTGATATAGGCTTTAGTGTAAGGGGGTCTACTCCTCTGTGCCAGAATCCTACCAGGGCGGCCCCCCTCCCCGTAAACCCTAGCGTTGTGGTACTTCCCCATATATAGAATTTCCCTCTCTGCTGTCTCCCTGTAGTCCAGTAGTAAAGCTGCCCTCTTCCCGCCGTATGCCGGGTCTGTTCCCTCCTTTTGTGCATCGGCTAAGGCACTAAGCTCACCTTCCACCCGGGTCAGAGTGCCACGAATATCACGCAGCACTCCGGAGCATTTGGCCATGCACACATCCCTAATGTATGCCTTAAAGCCCTTCCATAGCACTGCCTCTGTATCCACCGAGCCTATGTTAAGTGTAAAGTATTCTTCGATTGCGTCCTGGACTTCCTTCCTAAAAAACTCATCCGCCAGTGCCCTGTGGGGGAACCTCCACTGCCTTTCAAAGCCCTCAGGGCGTGGCACCATCAGGGAGAGCAGTACGGGGTAGAGCTCTGAATATGTTCTGGGCCGTGTTTGAATTGTGTGGAACCATTTAGAAATGTCAGGTGTAGCCAACCAATAATCCAATATGTTCCAGATGTCATGGGAACTAGTATAATGAGTGTAGGTGGTCTGGATTGCCCGGCCAATGTCCAGGAGCGAAAAGTGTTCCTCTATAGAGTGTAGGGCTTTACGAGCTCGAGGCTAGGGGTCCGGGGCAGTGGAAGTTCTGTCCGTGGGTAGGTGCAAAGCAATATTGAAGTCTCCCCCCAAAAGCAAGGGCATGGAGCCGAGTTGCAATAATTTAGATAATAATGCAATAGTAAAAATCCGGGAAATCATTATTCGGGCCATATATACATACCAACGCCATCTTATGACTGAGCAATGTACCCACCACTAATACAAACCTGTCTTCCGGGTCCTAGGAAACAGAGTGACACTTAAAAGCAAGTCTCTTGTGTATAAGGATGGCCGTGCCCCTAGCATAATTACTGCAGTTAGCAAAGAATCTGTTCTGGCCCCAGGGGGAGGCGAACCTGGTCTGATCGCCGACCGGAAGGTGTGTCTCCTGCAAAAAGGCCACGTCTACCCCATGCCTGAGCAAGTAACGAACAATCTGACGCTTTTATTTAAGCCTCGGACATTCCACGTCACTAACGTAAACTTCGCTGGACCTGAATTTTAACCTAACTGTGCCATTTGATGAAGAAGAAATAATTAATAAAAGGTAACCAATTACAGTACCCAAAGTTCGCGAACACGATCAGTGGAATCATAGCGCCAGTGCAATGCAATACGACCAATACCCTTCCCCCCCTCCCCCCACCCAGCATTCCCGCCTATCCGGAGAGGCAATACCATCATTGCAAAAACATGCATGTGTACCAAAGGCAGTGCAAAAATAACCAACAATGAAACCAAAGCGGTACTAACAAACATCACCAATACAATCCCTGTGGTGTGCACCAAAGTGGGGGGGTGTATCGCTTTCCACGGCCTAGCAGCCTCTACAAATATGAAACTCAATGTGAAAAGTCCCGGTTATCCATAGTAACAGTTCAAATGTTTGATGCAGTGACTGGTAGCAGCTGACCAGCTGTCAGTCACGTCCAGAGTTTGAGAACAAATCCATACTGGCAACAGTCACTTTGTGGGGAGAACTGGTGTCCGCTCCGGGGGGCGCTTGTTATTAAGTTTGCAATTACGGCAAAATTCCTGCACTTCCGTGGGATTTTCAAAGATTCGAACTCGACCATTCACCTCCACTCACAGCCTTGCCGGATAAAGCAAGCCATATTTTAGCCCAAGATTTTTCAGTGTAGCCTTGACCCCTAGGAATTTCCTCCTCGCATCTTGGACCATGGTCGTGAAGTCCGGATATAACGACAGTCTGGAGCCCTGTCAGGAAAGTTCGCCCTGCTCACGAGCCATCCGCAGTGCTGTGTCCCTGTCGCGAAAGTTCATTATTCGCGCAATGATGGACCTGGGTGGGCAGCCCGGGTTGGGGCGTGGACCAAGCGACCGGTGGGCACGCTCCACTACAAAACCAGGAGTGAAAGCTTCCTTCCCAAACAGGTCAGAGAGGATCAGCTCCACTAAGTTATCCATGCGGCCCGAAGCAGTGGATTCCGGCACACCCACTAGGCGAATGTTGTTACGTCGACTGCGCGCCTCCAAATCCTCGTTCTTTGTTGCAACTTCCTTTAAGATCTGTTCCATGCGATCAATCTTCTTTACTGCTTGTGCCATTCCGTCTTCGAGGTCCGACGTGCGAGATTCAACAACATCAAGTCTGCAATTGTGTACCTGAACCTTTGCGCCAAGATCTGCCATGTGCTTGTCCAGAGAGTCAAAGCGGACCTCCAGCACCTTGAATCCTGCTCTCATTTCCAACAGCAGTGGGTGCAATTGGTTCGGGTCGTTTGCTGAGGTAGCAGGAGAATTCCCACCGTCCGCCATGTCGCCCGGATGGTTTCTAGAAGGCTCCCTTTGCGGCCCATGCCGTAGCTACGCAGATGAGTGAATTGATGCAAGCAAGAGGGTGCACAATTCGTAGGGAAGCCTGTGATGCGATATCAGGGGGTACCCTCTGCAGATACCCAATGCTGGAGATTCCTCTGCTTCCAGTGAAGGCACACTGAAACCGCTACCAGATCGTGTGTCCCTCCAGGCAGGTCTCAGGCAGGCCCCTGCTCATGTTTCGTAGGTCATGCAGGCATCCAAGGAAATGACCACCCGCCTATAGCCTGTGGGGTCAGCATGTAATTTTAGGCGGTCCCTGGTACTTTGTCGGGCCCCCAGCCTCAGTGGTACGCTCAGCTGCTGATAAAGTGTTGCCCACTGGGTCCTCGGCTGTTATCCAGGGGTCTCAGGTGGAATGGGGGAGAAAAGCACCACGTATGCCCCGATGTGCTGGGGCTCATCGCTGTCCCCCGTGGCCCTGGGGGTGCTGCAGGGAGACAGGGTCAGGGCCAGACTCAGCCCCCCGCGTGTAATAGATTGCGGGCTGCCGCTGCATGCTATTAGCCCTCACAGCCCCCGGGGCTGCGTATGTTCAATGTGGGAGGCCAGGGGAGGTCCCGGTACCCCGCGGGGGCACCGCTGTGTATCGCTGTGCCCCCGGTGCGCCGCAGGATGAACACACCTACCGCGTCCTCCCACAGTCAACCGTCGGCCATGCCTTCGCTTCTCCATAGCGGCTTCCTCCTCCGGCAGGATCCTGGCAGCCGCCATTTCACCCCTGTGCGCTGGATAGAGTCCGCGCTGACCATCGCCTGCTCACCGCCGCCCGGATCTCTGATGCACCACTTTGGGCATCCAGACTGCCTGAATGATTATTCCGCTAATTCTCGGATCTTATGGCCGCATGTGTATCCGGGATATGTTCGATTAGGCGCTACGGCCGGGAGAGCTTCAGCTCTGTGCGGTCATGTCGCACCCGGCGTAGCCACGCCCCTTTCAAAAAGCAAGGTTAATCCAAATTTCTTTCCAACTGTAGAAAGCCGGCTCTTTATATGGTATACCAAATAAAGTATACCATCCAAAGAGTCCAGGTATTCCCTCTTACCAGTGGACAGACGTTTGATCTCGCAATCCCAAGGTGCTTTTCTAGGGTGTAGTGTAGTCGAGCAGCCTTAGGTTTCTCAGAAAGGAGTGTTAGACATCAATTCAATATTCAATAAATGATGCACACGACTCAATATGAAGATCCTTACCAATTTATAAAAATACAGTGGTTTAGCAAGGGGGGGGGGGGGGGGGGTGCGGGACCGCCATGGCAAAAAATCTAGCTATGCCACTGTAAAAATAATACTTATTTTTTGTCTAAATTTAGGCACCAAGATCACCAAAATCAGGTACGTACTTTTCAAAATAGCAGGTTTGAAGAAAGCAGGTTTTTGATATTTTAAATCACTAATTGAAGCACTTCATTGAAATGTTAACTTAGGAAGAAAACATGTATTCCATTTGAACACTCAACAGCGACTTACGGGACCAATCCTCTGGACTTAAGGTTGGTATGAGGGCGAGGCAAGGTCCAAGGCAGCACCAACAGGTCACCTCGGGAGGCACTGGGACATTCGGGTGCAGATATTGCTCCCAGTGTCAGGTGCCCCACAGCATCGGGTGCTTCTTTCAAGTCTATGGAGAGCGGTCAGTCAGAAAAGAGGCTGTAGGCTCAGACTGGGGGGCCAGTTGTGCTGAGCCAACAAGTGGGCTTAACTCTTGCGATTCTCGAGCGTGGGGCGCCTTTGGTCCTCTTCTCCAGGTGCTGGAGCAATGGGTGTAGAGGTGTCCTTAGGCATCAGATTTTCATCACAGGGAGCACTCGCAGTAGAAGGAGCCTGCAAATGAAGGCTGCAGGCGGTGTCGAGGAAGTCCTCAGTGGGAAAGTCCTAGGCAGGTTTTGTCTCAGGAGAGCCAAGGAACCACACTGGCACCATTGGCCCATTTCAGCTTGGAAACACGGGTGCAGTGTCCATTTTTTGAGGTCTGGGGCACTCAGTCTTCGTTGGGGTGCCTGCCAGATGTACGGAAGCACCTCTAGTGCTCCACTGGGGTATTTGAGTCTTTATTAAAGGCAGGAAATCCTCCCAGACTTTGGAGGCACAACAGCTGCAGGGCGAGAAGTCTTTGGCAGACTTTTAATGGGGGACATCAGACAGGCCAGCAGGGCTGGTGCCAGATCAGTTGCTCTTCCTCGGTCTTCTGCTTTTGCGACTCTTCAGTGTACTTCTTCTTAGGTCGTCAGGATCCAGGGACCCTGTTGGCACTGTTGGCCCACTTCAGCTTGGGCTAGGCATCTTGGGTGCAGTGGTGCGTTCCGGTGTCGGGTTGTCGCTGTCTTGGAGCCTCATAGCTCAGTCTTTGGTACCTTCAAGATGCTGTTCCATGTGAGTTCCTGAGTCTTTGGAGACGTGCTGACAGAATAGGCGACAGGCCGACAGGTCTTCTGCCAAGTCAGTTGCTTCTTCTGCAATTCTTGTTTTCGCGGCTCTTCGTCCCTTCTTCTGCAGTCGGTTGGCATGATCATATTTTCTGGTGCCAGGGCTCCCCTAAATACTGTTGGTAAGGGTGTTCGGGAAGAATAGGGTAGTAGCCAAGGGGCTACATAACCCTGGGGTCACTATGCCCCCAATATGACCACTACCTGGGGGAAGTGGGCATAACCCTGTCCCAGATATCCTATATTTGCCATCACAAAGATGGTCACCTCTAAAATGTCGCATCCACTTCAAGTAGCCCAGTTCAGGGTTCGTACTCACCTGAGGGTGGAAAAACCTATCTTGCCTAGCTAATTTCCCCACCTATCTAGGTGCCAAAGGCTCTGGACAAAAGGGGTTGTTTTCCTCTCTTGTGAGGGAAGTCAGACTCGCAGACCAAAGGCGGTGGCCCTCTTTGAAACTCCCTGGCCCTGGAATGCTACTCCACAGGTCATCCTGCGGGCGGGGTGCAAATCACACTCTGCTCGAGCAGGCTGGGTTTATGTCCCCCTGAAAGCAAAGGCCCTCACCCTTGGGGGGTCAGCAACTTCTCCCTGGTGGCAGGCTGCTGGAGATCAGTCCATCAACCCACCAGTACCTGGTAGTTTTTTAGGGGGCGCCTCTAAGGTACCCCCTGGGTGCATGTAAAAATAAATCCAACACTACCATCAGTGTGTTTTTTTTTTTTACAAAGTTTTATTGAAATTTTGAATCATGAGGACAAGTTTTACAAACAGGAGACATGTCAGGAAGACACATGTTATCCCACCCCTCCCCTGCCCCCCATAACCACAAATATGAGCCATGTTTAGCCACACCAACCATTTGGGGGGGGGATTCTTCCCCTACCGGTCTATGCAGTAAATTCTATGCTATGTAAACACAATTAACTCCCCCACCCTCCCCATTCCGTGTCATGGTTCCCCACTCTCATAATAATGTGTGACATGTGGGGAATCCAGGTGTCCTAGGGTATCTCCACCAACCCCTCATCTGTGGCTGTCCGCACTGGGCAGGCTGGAAAATGTACTGTAGTGAAGAAGTGTACGCCCCCAGAAGGCTGGCTACACCTCTAGGTGGGATACCTGGTGTGTACAGCTATGAAAGGTTTCTGCCATTTTTAAAAGTGGCAGAATTGAGGGTTCATTGTTGAAAAGGTGACACCTTCCCCGGATGTGGTCACCTCCGGGGCAGATAAGGGATGAGGTGGCAGCTTGTCCTGACCCCGCTTGGCGCCTGCAAGCTACTTTAGAGCGGATGCTCTGTAAAAATTACTGCTGATCTATTACTTGAATATTTTAAAGCTTCTTTTTAAAATTGAATACTAATTTTAAACAACAATATTTTAATTCACCCAGCACCTTGCACTTTGCACTAGCGGCGGATAGCTGTTGGAATTGATTGAGAATTTTAACTGTGTTCACCTTTATTGCTATTTGCACTTGCGTGGGTTGCTGAGAGTCACACTTGAGCCTCACTTAAGCTGTCAGTCGTCTGCGCTCGATATTCCAGCCTGCCCGCCCCGGTCCGACTCGGTAGCCAATACCGTAGTGCGGAGGGCGGGGCAGGCAAGAGCCAGACACCCACAGGAAGTCGAGCAGTCAGCGTTCTAGCTGCTCACTTCTGAGGGCTATTTAGCCCCTCGTCGGGTCTAGCGCGCAGCGATTGCGCGCAGCGAGGCGCCCTGACGGCGCCTAAGACACGCCAAAGACCTGCCCGTCTGCGCCCGTCCGCGCCAGAACGGTGCCAGGTGCCAGAAGCTATGCCCAACAAAAATAACCGCCTTAAAACCATCAGGTATTCTGCCCAAGATTTGTTCGCTCTGAAACCCGCTCATTCCCCAGCCTGCATTACCGAGAACTGGCCCCTCCCTGAAGGCCCATTCTCCTGCAGAAAATGTCGCTTTCAAGCCACCACCCTCCCCCGCCAAGACCTCAAGACATCTGAGGCAAGGAAACATGTAAGCAGTTTACAATGCATTCTGCTTAACGTACGATCAATGCCCAAACACCAGCTTCAGATCTGGGACCTACTACATACCAATCAACCAGATCTGTGTTTTCTCACGGAAACCTGGCTGAAGCCCCATACTACACCCGCAATTGCAATAGCAATTCCCCCAGGTTATAAGTTTCTACATATGGATAGACCTATTAAAATAGGTGGCGGACTAGCTATTATTTATAAAGAACATCTGAAAATAACCATTCTTGAGGAAAAATGTAGCCCTACCCTGGAAATCGTTACTTTCCGAATAAATCTATCTACCATAATAGCTATGAAAGGTGCACTCATATACCGTCCACCTGGATCATGTACCGGATTCTCCCTCTCTCTTATGGAATTAATAGCCCCGTACCTCAGAGCCAAAGAAAATGTTGTTCTCCTAGGCGATTTTAATATCCACGCAGACAATCTGGAACTTACAGAAACCAAAGCTCTGCTTGCAGACATGTCCACAATAGGGCTCCAACTTCATAACTCCGACCCCACCCATGAAGGGGGACACCTTCTAGACCTACTTTTTTCAAACAGCCCCACCTTGCCCTGCAAAACCACTTCTCACCTGAACTGGACTGACCACTATTTGCTAGAATTTAATCTCCCCATCTCACATAAAAAGACAACAAACAAAAATTCTCCCCCAATTTGGCGACGCCAATGGCATAAAATAACTATAGAAGGACTACAGGAAACCTGGAAAATACCCTCAATCCCAGACACAGATAACGTAGATGACATGCTTGCCAAATTTAATGCCTCTCTACTGGAAGCAATAGATAAACTAGCATCGCTAAAACTCCATAAACAATTCCCCACCCATAAAAAGGAGAAATGGTACACAGAGGTACTAAGAGCTGAGAAGCAAGGGTGCAGAAGACTGGAAAAGAAATGGAGAAAATCTCACCTAGCAGAGGATAAAAAAGCCCACTCAGAAGCCCAATCGAAATACTACAAAAACATTAGAAAAGCTCGGAAAAACTGTCTGACACAGCAACTGTCAGAGGCAGGAAATTCCTCGAAGGAACTGTACAAAATACTGGAATCCTTCGTGAAACCCACAGCTTGTATTAGCGCAGATGATTTCTCACTACCACTGTGTAACGAGATCTCCTTGTTCTTCGAGAGCAAAATCAACACGATTTATGATAAAATCCTGAAAACAACCAGCACCAACTGTGGAAATTATGTCCCCATGACCCCGCAACCAAAAAAATCACCATCTTTTCTTTCCTTTCCCCCAGTGTCCAACGCAGATCTTTCTCCCCTAATTAACCACATAAAATCTGGTTCTTCTAACGATCTCCTACCAGCGAAAATGATGGCCCCTCTAAACTCAATCCTAGGTCCACCCATACAAGCCATCATAAATCAATCCCTGAGCAAAGGACAGGTACCTACAGAATGGAAACAAGCTGTAGTCAATCCAATTCGGAAAAACGGCACAATACCCTGGAAGGACCTTTCAAACCTCAGACCCATCTCCCTCCTACCCTACCTCAGCAAACTTACAGAGAAGCATGTCAATACACACCTGTCAAAATATATCGAAGCAGTGGAAGCCCTGGACCCATCCCAATCTGGTTTCAGGCCTAATCACAGCACTGAGTCAGCCCTCCTCTCCGTGACCGACAACATCAGGATGTCACTGGACAGGGGGGAATCCGTGATTCTAGTGCTGTTAGATTTATCCGCTGCTTTCGACACGGTATCACATGAACTCCTCCTAGAAAGACTAAGTGATGTGGGAATAGGAGACATGGCTCTTGCATGGCTAAAAAGTTTTCTATCCGATCGCACCCAAGGAGTCAGACTAGGCTCTCACTCCTCTCCATCTAGAGTGCTTACTAAGGGTGTGCCACAGGGCTCATGCCTTAGCCCCACGCTCTTCAACATTTATGTGGCCCCCTTAGCAAATATGATAAGATCCTTTGGATTCACTCCGGTGTCATACGCGGACGACACCCAACTTCTGTTTCCCTTCACAACTCTCACACCGGCAATTCTTTCATCATTTGCCAGTGGGATGAGAATGATAGCACACTGGATGGCAAAAAACTTTCTTCAGTGCAACGTGACCAAAACAGAGGTCATGCTGTTTGGAGGAGCGACTGTCCTCTGGTCACCAGATTGGTGGCCTTTGGAATTAGGCCCTGTCCCCAACCCCAAGCCCTTAGCAAAAAACCTTGGTGTTAAGTTGGACCAAGCACTCCTGCTCAAGGAACACACCACTCAGGTTGCAGGGGCCTGCATTCACGTGGTGGGGCTCCTTAGACGTGTCTTTCCTTTTCTGCCAGACAACCACAGAAAGACCCTCATCCAAACTTTAATCATAGGCAGAATGGACTACTGCAACGGGCTTTACCTATCGGCGAATGAAGAACAAATAGACAAACTTCAGGTTGTCCAAAATACGGCAGCAAGATTGGCCCTCAACGCCCCCCCCAGAACGCCCTCCCGCCCCCTACTGCACCAACTCCACTGGCTTCCTGTGAAGCAGCGCATCAATTTTAAAATCTGTTACATCATACACAGATGCCTGTATGGTACCAGCCCCAAATACTTACGAGAGAAATTTATACCATACTGCCCTGGACGAGCACTCCGCTCTAGTAACCATCTGCTGCTACAAGTTCCAAAAATAAGAAAAGCTAGACAGGGAGGCCGAGCCCTGTCCTACAAAGGACCCATACTTTGGAACTCCCTGCCCTTCGAACTGAAACAAATTAGCAACTTAGTGTTGTTCAGGAAAAAACTGAAAACTTACCTTTTCACCAGGCCATAATATCCTTCCCCCACTCAGCCTTCACCCCTAGAGTAAGCTGCTCTAAAACTGCTGGCAACAGCGCAGAGATATCCCTCCGGGAATTGACTCAGGCGCTTTACAAGCAAATAAATAAATAAATAAATAAGCCGTTGGGGCTGGTAGCCCATTAGCCACTTGCACCCGCACCCCTAAATGTATGATTTAATGGCAACCCATGACACCAGAACCTCAGTTCTGATCTCACTTGCAACAAAAGTCAAAGAAGAGGCCCGTTTCTGCGGCAGCAGGATCTGCACAAAGCAAAGGTGTGAAAATCCGCACCTGTGACAACCTTCCTATGACTGCATGACTTTGACTTGTCCAGACCAAAAACCAGTTCCTCCAGGCAGGGAACCCTTTGAGAGCCAAAGGCAACTCCAGACTCCCATGTAATAGGGGCACCAGTCCCCTGCACAACACAGGTAAAAACAACGTGTCCGAACCAAAGAATCACTGGCCATCGTGTCCTCTGAGGGGATTGCCCAAAAGTAGAGGATCCAGTGCATTGTGGGAAACGTATTCCTAATCTTCATCGAGTTTCAGGAGGCTACCATTTTCCTCCTGACCTCTGGTTCTTGAAACAACTTCTTGCTTACCTTCCCGCTGCCAAGGCTAGATGGAATCCAGTCCAGCACCCATCACCTTTACTTGACATGACACCTCGAGGTAACACTGCCTCATCGTTGATTTTTTGCACTGGTTTCCTCAGCAGCACCGTGTAAATGGTAAAGCCAGCTCCCCCGTGGCTTCAGCTTTATCACCCGGGACAGCCAGGAGAACTCTGCACCCGGGCTTCTTGAGCCAGGCAAAATCGGACTTAGTCAGGGCCAGCTCTAGGGCAGTGCGATCGGTTCCACCACACCAGGCGCTGACTTGGGTTGGGTGTTTCATTTTTGCAAGTATATTATCATTTTAAAAGCACCTGCTGCCACGTTCCAGGTCTCCAGCAATTTTCAGGCATCAATTAAAATGTCAAGATAACGTGATTAATCGTCTTCATGGAAAGAGACCAGGGGTTTGTCTAGTGGAAGTTTTGACTTGTCCTAAGGTAGCGCAGACGGTTAAATTGCCTGCTGCTAAGAACATGTACCATGTAGATAACAACGTGCATGTAATTTAAAATAGGTCAGTGGGTTACTGCTTCTGTAAGAAAGCTCCTTTTTGTTACTTGTCGTTTGTAAGTCAAAATCCTAATATAGAACATTGAGCTATTAACTGTCATCAAAGAGCTGCGTCTAAACTGCAAGGTATATGTTAGAGCTATTGGTTTTTTTGCCCAGTCTTTCATTATCCTAATCTTGCCAAAAGGGTTCGTTTGAGTAGAAAACCATTCTTATTATTAAAGAGAACCCTTACAATGGTGTTACATTTTAAATTCAGAATTTGTGCTTTTCCAGAATAAGTACTCAAACTATATTGCCTATCAGTATCAATGACATGTTACTCCTACACTACACCTTGTAGTCCAGTCTGATGTAACATTTCCTACACACATATGATTGTCTATATGCAATGTGTGTGTGATGTAAAGTGCTCTGAAAAGCTGGCTTTACGGGGGCGCCAACAAATATTGTCGCACAGGGCGCAACCAGTAAAGCCAGCCCTGCTTACTGTCATGGCTTGGTCCTGGAACCTGTATCACCTTTGGCCTTCTTGGGATCCACGCTACCCGACCTGCAAGTCACTAATTGTCACTAGTGCTTTTGAACATTGACTGCAATGCTAAACCCTTGCAGTATTGATTTGCAGTGGTTTATTATTGCTTCTAAAATCTATATCTCGGGTTACATTTATCTGATTTACTTCATTTTGGTGTCTAAATTTATATAACAATCTGCTTTATTTTTATAAATTAGTTTTGTATTACTTTTGATTTATGACAATTGTTTATCGTCAATGTTGGTACTCTGAAATGCTAAACAGGTTCCTCTAGTAAAGCCTGACTGCCTTTCGCCACACTACCAGGACTGAGCTAAGGATTTATTAGTGTGAATACAAGGACCATCTTTGGTGTATTGTGAGAGTATTGCATAATGAAGCCTAATCAGCATCACCTCATAATACTCCATCTTCCTACAGAAACCTATAGCATACATTCTTTTTTTCCCAATAAAAAGGGTCTGTAGGAGGCACATTTTCTTAGTACATACAGACGTGTGCCATAAGTGGTAGCTATTGCAAGACAATTGAGAGGTAGATTGCTGCTTCCGCTCCTACAGGGCTTACAACGTCCCACAAAGTAATTACTAAGCATTGTAGAAATGGGCTGTGATTGTCAATAGGGTTTTCAGAAATATGCAAATCAACAAATCGCACAGGAAATGTATGTATTGGATGTTGAGGTAAGTACAGCTTTTTTTTTATTTCAAAAGAGAAAAAAACATAAAAGTGTTTCAGAAAAGTGTTTGGTCCAGCAGCGTTACGGCAAAATCTGTAAATATAAAATATACTTCTTAAATATGAGGTTGAAACAATGGCGCAATGACTGCGTAGGTGGGAGGTTCCTTTAGGTCATGTTTGGCGCCGTTTTGTGAACTTTGCTGTAATCATGTTCATCTCTTTCCTTATGTCTGTTTCCCAGGCTCTGAGTTATTACTGCGAAGTGCTCACGCAGCCCAACCTCCACCTGCAGAAGGCTGCTTGCCTGGCACTGAAATGCCTTCAGGTACAATAATCGCTGATAACAGGGTGCCTTTTCTGAGCCATGTGAAGTCAGTCGTGTCAAACTGCTTTACTTTCCCATGAACTTTCGCAGAGAGAAAGACAAACAGGTTTTCAATAGAACTGCTTGTGGGGCAGCCGCACAAGAGCCGGATGGGTACACAAATAACAGCCACGTAGGCATTCTGCTTGTAATGTTTGTCTTGTGGTGTGCTTTTTCGTGGAACGTTTTTATTATAATGTGTAAACTGTTAATCTGAGGCTCCCCAGTGATGCTTTCTATGCAAAGTTAAGTTACATATCAACACCTTCTGAGATTCTGAGTACATGATAGTTTTGCATACCTTGGATGTTTGAAGGAACACTTCAAGCATTAGCCGAGTTGCACAATAGATCTGAACATTACATAATACAGTCGGACAAGAAAATTGAGCAAATCCATTGTGACCAGTTGTGATTGTTTTTTATTAAATTAGATAAGTGTTACATAAAACGTTGACCTAGAGAGGAAAAAAATGGACCAAACAGAATTTGCACTATTTTTGCTGCATATGTAGCATGGGATGGAGCACGCTAATTTTGGACTTCTTAATTGTAATTGATAGATGCCTGATATGACACAAAATAATTTGCATCAACTAAAATAATGTTCTCCATTCACCCACATTGTGAAACTGTATGTAAACTATTTGCTCTATTCCCTTTTGCGCACACAAAAAATTGTGAAATGGTTCTGCTTCATGTTTACTTAGCGTAAAACGTTCTGTGGCCTCGAATGCTTGAATATTGTGGGGACCACTCAACAGTGGAAATACACACCTGTACCACATAGGTTAGAGAACTCCTACAGGATTACATAAACAGTGTTTATGTAATCGTCTGTTCACTCAGTACAAAAAAGAGCCAATAATGAATGGTTGAGGTGATCTGCCCCCTGAAGCTAGCACCCTGGAGAACTCCAATGTGATCCACCCTTGCAGTTCCCGGCCATCATGCAGTCCTTAATCAATACTACACATCTCATAGCCATATTCATATAGTGGGTGATGTAATGCAGACCTTCGAGGAAGATCTTGTCCTCTCTCCATTTTCGCCTCTCTCTCCTGTCCTTCCCTCCCAGATTTGGAAGAATTAGAGTTGTCAACCAAACTGCTGTAGCCCTCTTTGGAAGTGGATTGTAAAGTATTAGAAAAATCACAAAACTAACACGGGACTTGCTGAGTAAATATAAATACCAGCTAATTTGACACATAATCTGCATGTTTCGCGCTCACACTCCCTCCTCCATCACTGCAACATGCTCTGTGTCTCATGGAAAGGATACGAGCACCTATCTGGTTCCTCACGCACAACACCAAAACACTTCCCATACAATCAGACAGGAAATACATCATAATACCTACCAAGCACTCCCCCATGCTGCAGCATGCGAATCGTCTGATATTGTACCCTGTGCCACAGGCGGGTCTGAGGCCCTCTATAAATGCAAATATGCAGTACACAGTTGATAGTTCCGGAAACTCTTTTACAAATAACTTCCCAATGCATCTGAAAGGGAAGGAGCAGACTACTTAGAATCAAGGTGACTCCAGCCTCAGAAAAAAATGGATGCATGCGAGTGCCGTTGGATAGTTCTAAAGTTCTGTGACTTTTTTTTAAAAAAGTTTGGGATGTTGGAATGGCTGTTGGTTAGCCTTGTGCCAACACAATGACCCTAGGCAAATAAAAGGCAGGAGAACTAGACGTTCATTTGAAAAGTTATGGTTAAGAATAAATGCAAGTACAGACTCTGCTAACTTGAGAATTCCTGAGATTGCTACTGGCCTAGAACCCATGTTCATTAGTGGTGTAGAATCTACGACTTGAGATATCACATGACCACTACGATGACTTAAAGTAGATGGCAAGCAAAAAATGATTGCCCTGATCGTCAGACGCTGTAGATGAGCCGGAATATCCCTTAAGTGCCCCGCCACCTGGGAGGGGTATGGTCCTGAGAGGTGTGGAGAAGTGTGGCTCACTGGTTAGAAGCGGCAGACCCTGAAGTAGAGGTCGGCCTGGGACCAGGGTTCAATTCCCGACACAGCAGGGTCTTGGGTCAATGTCCGCGGACTCGATAATTCTCGCCTAGGTGCCTACGCTAACCATGGGTCCCACTCTGCAACTCTGGACAATAGCTTGCTTAATCTCCACAACGGCCCTTGCAGCGCCGGAATGCCTGGCTTCACCTTGGGGGTGCCCTCTGACGGGGAAAGCCAGGACGGGTTCCCCAGCGGTATACAGCGCCAGGATGCTCCGAGTGATGGGGTAACAGTGCGCTTTACAAGTATACATACATTTACATTTATTCCAATGTCTGGTGTATGTCCTCTATCTCAACCATCAAATACTTCTCTGCAGTCTCTCTGTTTTAATTGGAATATTCTTCCCCTGGGCGCTCCAGTGGTTGGTAGGTGTCCTCCTTGGGTTTTATAGGATTGTGCCTAGGGCTAGGGCCTTTAACTCTTCTACAGGCACTTAATGGCAGATATGGCCTTTGGCTGTAGTCTATTGTGCCATATTACAATATTATAAACCACTGCAGATGGCATACTGGTCATTGAAGGTGTCTTCTTTCCGAGTTATAGGCGCGAGCTTCAGGTCACAAACATTTTACATTTTGCTGAGTTTTTTCTTCTTCTGGGTAAAAACTAACAATGTACCCCTACAACATGCCACCATTCTAAGTGTAATCCCTTTCTGTGCAGCATCCCCCCTCTGCCTCACTCCTTTAAAGGCTTTTCGCGTTTTTCTCGGCAGCTACGGGCGTCTGCTGCTCACAGGTATTAAGTCCTGATAAAATATTAATACTTTAATTGGAGGGTTTCCTATTATTTTTCGTTTGAGCGCTCGCTCAGGTAAAGCCGTTGACTGACGGGCTGCCGGTGACACTTTTGTTCCTGTAACTGTAGAGGGTGATTACCTGAGCACAAAGATAAGCTTCTGACTGCTCCGTGCCCAGAGGGGAAACGTGCATTACCTGCGCGAGGCCTTGCCGCCAGAACGCTGGACATAATTCAGAGAGGGAAAACTACCGTGGGAAACTTTCATTTCACCGCCCTGGCCCTGCCCCGAGGAGAATGGAGCGGATTCCTAGCATTGCCAGAAATTCATAAATAAGTCACCTGTCTTGAGCAAAAATGTTCTCACACTCGGAGTGTCTTGTGAGTGAGCAGTCTAGGAGGTCTGCCAAAAACAGAGAGGCTCCCACCCTTCCAGGGCGGCATTGTTCTTTTGTTGAGTCTTAGCACTTGCGAGCGTTTGCCCTGATGTTCAAGGACAGGATCGATCCTGTTCATGATTTATTTGCGTTTGTTTAATATTACTTTATTTTACCTTTGGCTCCCATTTGCATACTTTCTAATGTTGTTTTATACAGGGAGCGCCAGCGCTGCACAGCAATTAACACTACACTCACTATATGAACGCAATTTTCTCTTTTTTTAATACACTGGCAGGTTTAGTGATGTCATTGCGGATGGGTGTGCTTACCAGGCACTGAACTATAAAATGACCATCTAAGCCAGTAATGGCGAACAGTCGTAGATCCTGTTTCCTCATTGCCACCCTTCTCCACCTTTGTTTCCCCTCAAACCTCTTTCGTGTTTTGTTTATTTTAATTTTCTTTTTTTGCATTTTTATATAGAGCTCACTTGGCACAAGGGCATTAGATCGTTTTACATGAAAACCAGGTTATATCTCACATTGTTGGGGGTATGGGGAGAGTAAGATTTTTGCTCAGAATCACAGTATGTTGAGCCGAGGCTAGGCCTCTAACTTGGTTCCCCAGTTCCTCCGTTATTCTGCTTTTTACACTCCCACTCCATCCCAACCCAAAGGGCATAGCTCCCATTGGTGCAGCAGGTGCAGTTGCACCGATTCCCAGAGGCGTGCGGGGCCTAATACAGCCTGATTATTCTTGATTTTTATTAGGCAAACAACTGGTGGGGGAGGGGGCATTTCCTTTCTTGTGCTTACTGCCCATGACACACTGACTACGCTACTGCCTAACCTACTTGTTCGTTTTAACTTCTTCATATTATCTTATTTGTTCTCGACCTCCTCTTCTCTTT
Organism: Lissotriton vulgaris; assembly: GCF_964263255.1. Classification (NCBI taxonomy): domain Eukaryota; kingdom Metazoa; phylum Chordata; class Amphibia; order Caudata; family Salamandridae; genus Lissotriton; species Lissotriton vulgaris. Next base: position 1,258,516,086 of record NC_141691.1, read on the forward strand.
CTGGTCCAGTCCACAGATTTTGAGGTTCCCGATTTGCTTCTATTCCTTTTATCCCAGATTACAATGTCTACCTATATGCTCCATCCTCTGCCACACCACTAGCCCTTCTACAGTGGAGAATCTTTACTCTCCTACTAAAAATTTCCTATGCCGTTCCCTCTCCTCTCCCTCTTTTTTTATCTATTTGTATGCCTGGATTTCTTGACTGCATCTGCAGAGGCCTCCATAGTAAGAGTGCCCCTTCTCCTCTTCACTCATCAGAGATGAATCCAATGGACGCTCTTCCAAAAGGCCCCAGTCTGAGGAAGGATCACAGCGGTGGAGGGTCAGATGAGACAAGGAAAGCTAAATTGCAGTTATAGTTTCCTATTTATGTTTTGTTACTACTGGGGCGGCTCTAGGCTCATGGGGGCCCTGGGCAGGGAGCATAGGTAGTGGGCCCCGGAAGAGGGGGTCCGGGCGGGGCGGAGCGCAGAGGCCAGTGAAGAGAGAGGGGGGTCAGAGTGTTTGGAAGTGGAACAGAGCTGGAGGCCGCCAAATCCCTGCCGGGAGCGCCACGCAAATATGCATCCATTCTCGGAGGATTATTATATGATGGTTATATATTGGCGTGGTGGCCCCTGGAGTTTGGCGGCCCTGTGCAGGTGCACAGCTTGCACATGCCTAAGGCCGCCCCTGGTTACTAAATTATAGAACAGCCTACATTTAGTTCAGTTCAGTTCATTTTGTCTTTATTTCGAATAAAATTCACAAAACTGCAACTGATCTTTGAAAGTGCCATAGGGTGAGTGCTGGCTAGTTAGGATCTAACTTAAGAAGGAACCTCATGTTGCTGTGTTTCGTGCATGTGGCACAAATCAAATTGTTTTTGCTTACTATTTCTCCTTGTTATTAACAGTGACAACATTACCTTTCCGTTTGTGCTTTCCAGGCTACCGAAAGTATTAAAACGCTGGTGGCGCTGTGCCAGTCTGAAAATGAAGAGATCCGAAAGGTAGCGTCGGAAACCCTGTTATCTTTAGGTGAGTGATATCCTCATTCTTAGTCACCTGAATCATAAATTGAAGTTTTCTCGTCATTTGATATGGTCATACTCCCACATCTTGAATGTTTTTATGGCCTACTAGTTAACCTGCTCACCAAAATGTCGTCCCTTGTTTAGCGTAAGAGACTTGAAAGCAAGCAGCTTATAGGGGGCAACACCTTTACTTCCCCTATAAGCCAAATATAGGTACTGTATGTACTCTGCATGGTCCCTTTAGCAATGGCATCGTCATAGTGCAGTGTTATAGTTTCTTCATGTTTGCTTGCTGCTTTTGTTGAAACCACGTCATTACTGCCAAGTAATGTGAATAGTAATGGAGAACCAGGAGACCAGGAGTCAGCAGTTGGCCATGCTACTGAGAAACCTCATTTTTACTTGTATTCACGCAGATTGTAATTTTTCGAGGAAAGAACGAACATCTAAAATCTTTGCAATAAATATTTTCATGTCTGAACATATGGATTCTTCAAATCCATTCCAGGTAGTAACAGTCTGATCCACATGCCTTATTTCACTTACTACAGTGAAAGTAATCTTGAATTTCCATGCTGGAGAATCTCACAGTGAGTGAATTTCCAAGTCCGTGTAATTCAAAGTTATGCTATGGGATCACATCGAAATGATCATATTTGCATCTAGGGAGGCTTAGAGTCAACACACCGTGTGTAATACAAAAATATTGTTCACTGATATGCCTCCTTTTGCATCTTTTGTTTTGAATGTACTTCTGAGAAACCCTGTATTTTAACATAGCCAAAGCCACAGACGAAAACTGTATTGTGACTTCGTACACATTTGAATGTTAACTTTGGTTATGTAATGGTAAACTTTAAGGTTCAGTGAAAATGGCAAAGTCATTTAGGGCAAACAAAATGGCGGAAATTGCGAAGACTTGAAAGAGAAACATTAGTTAAATTGATAACTCTGGTCAGAATATCAGTTCAACAAAATAAATGAAGAACTTATGCTTCAAATAATGTCACACATATTTTATATGGATTTACAGTCTTTACCCAACAGTCTTTTCACAGCAGGACATTACACACTTGGTGCAGGTTTCCATGCGAATTCATAGAAAGCCACGTGATTTCCAGTCAGAAGTTAATTCCCTTTGTATGGTGTTCTCCATGAATAGAGTCCCCTGTGCAAATGTGCATTTCTTTTTCTGCCACTTGGAAAATATTTTTACCGTTAGGGGGAAAATTCTTCCCCAGCGTCCCCATCAACTTTGGGTGTGATCCATTTCCCATTCCACCCTGAAATGGGATTTACCCGCGCACCAGGCCGGATCACATCTTTGACCCTTTCCAGGCTGGAAGGGGAATTTGAGGATTGTGTGTATATGCCCACAAATATACTTGTTGGCGACATTAAAACTTCCAAAACTAACTACGTGTTTGAAATTTCTCAATTCAACCACTTTAGTGAGATTTATGGGTGCGGAGATCTCTGCACTCCCAGTGGAGATCTCAGCTAATATGTGTGCCTACCAGCCAGGAATCCCTTTGTGAATCCCTGCCAATTGTAACTGAGGTAAATATGGTCATAAACTAATGTTTGTGGCAGAATTTACTTAAGTGATTTGGTCACCTTCTGTCAATCACCAAGAAAGGCGGTCTAGGCCAAGTCGTTTGAAGTAAACCTGAAATCCACCTGTATTGTGCCTTCAGCCGAAGCCCATTATATTTTTTTGCACTACTTGCAGATTTAATAGTGGAACTAAGCTGATTGTAGGTATGTTGATGTTTTCATTTTTTCATCGGCGACAGAGTTTCAAAGCTGGATGAAATGGCAAAATGTAATAAAACTCTTTGAAATGTATTCTAAGGTATGTTTTCTTAGCGAAATATGATTTGCCAATATCTCAGGTCATTTTTTTTTTTTACACAAGTGTGCAGATAGTTTTGCAAGATACCGGCAGAAGCCGGGTTTGAGTAGAACATGTGTTCTGTGAGTCATTTTCTCCTCAAACTGGTCTCCTGCTGGTATCTCCAGAGAACTTTTAACATAAGGTGGAGTCTTTGGTAAACAGATTACAAAAAATGGTGCATTGTATCATTTTGTGAAATTTCATGTAATGTGAAGTTTGTGAATGTCCCAGGACTATTCTTTTTGATGACATGGAAAGTCATGTTTGAAGTTGCAATACAGGTTCTTTTGCACTCGAAGCAGTGGTTATGAGTTCCACCTAGCCTTCTAAAAAAAAGCATTTACAATGCAATGGTCTCGGCATTATTAAAGGTAGAGCTATTGGCATTGCTCATGACATTTTTTTTCATTTTTTTTTTAAACATAAATAAATGGTATTGTCATTTACAATGGCAATAGGTGAGCATTAGAGAGTAGTAGAGAGTATTCGCGGACACAGAGCCACATACACAGAAAGCCACACACACACAGAAAGCCACACACACACACACAGCCACACACACACACACACAGAGCCACACACACACACAGAGAGCCACACACACACACACAGAGCCCCCCCCCACACACACAGAGCCCCACACACACAAAGCGAGCCCCCCCACACACACACACAGCGAGACACATACAGCGAGCCACACACACACACAGAGCCCCACACACAGAGCCCCCCACACACATACAGAGCGCCACACACAAACACTGAGCCCCCCCACACACAAACACAGAGCCCCCCACACACACACAGAGCAGCCCCATACACACACACAGAGCCCCATACACACACACACACAGTGAGCCACACACACACACACACAGCCACCCACACACACACAGAGCCACCCACACACACAACGCCACACACACACAACGAGGAACAGGGGGGGCAGAAAAGCGAGCACAACGAGGAACAGGGGGCTGGGGGGGCAGAAAAGCGAGCACAACGAGGCAACAGGGGGGTGGGGGCAGAAAAGCGAGCACAACGAGGCAACAGGGGGGTGGGGGCAGAAAAGCGAGCACAACGAGGAACAGGGGGTGGGGGGGCAGAAAAGCGAGCACAACGAGGGAACAGGGGGTGGGGGGTAGAAAAGCGAGCACAACGAGGGAACAGGGGGGTGGGGGGTAGAAAAGCGAGCACAACGAGGGAACAGGGGGGTGGGGGGCAGAAAAGCGAGCACAGCGAGGAACAGGGGGTGGGGGCAGAAAAGCGAGCACAACGAGGAACAGGGGGTGGGGGGGCAGAAAAGCGGGCACAATGAGGGAACAGGGGGGTGGGGTGCAGAAAAGCGAGCACAGCGAGGGAACAGGGGGGTGGGGGGCAGGAAAGCAAGCACAGCGAGGAACAGGGGGTGGGGGGGCAGAAAAGCGAGTAGAGCAAGGGAACAGGGGGGTGGGGGGCAGAAAAGCGAGCACAACCAGGAACAGGGGGTGGGGGGCAGAAAAGCGAGCAGAACGAGGGGACAGGGGGATGGGGCAGAAAAGCGGACACAACGAGGGAACAGGGGTGTGGGGGGCAGAAAAGCGGACACAACGAGGGAACAGGGGGGTGGGGGCAGAAAAGCGAGGAACAGAGGGTGGGGGGGCAGAAAAGCGAGCAGAGCAAGGGAACAGGGGGGTGGGGGGCAGAAAAGCGAGCACAACGAGGGAACAGGGGGTCGGGGCAGAAAAGCGAGCACAACGAGGAACAGGGGGATGGGGGGGCAGAAAAGCGAGCACAACAAGGCAACGGGGGTGGGGGCAGAAAAGCGAGCACAGCGAGGAACAGGGGGTGAGGGGGAGAAAAGCGAGCACAACAAGGAACAGGGGGTGAGGGGCAGAAAAGCGAGCACAACAAGGGAACGGGGTGGGGATAGAAAAGCGAGCACAACGAGGGAACAGGGGGGTGGGGGGACAGAAAAGCGAGCACAACGAGGGAACAGGGGGGTGGGGGTCAGAAAAGCGAGCACAGCGAGGAATAGGGGGGTGGGGGGGCAGAAAAGCGAGCACAACGAGGGAACAGGGGGTGGGGGTAGAAAAGCGAGCACAACGAGGGAACAGGGGGGTGGGGGGACAGAAAAGCGAGCACAACGAGGGAACAGGGGGGTGGGGGTCAGAAAAGCGAGCACAGCGAGGAACAGGGGGGAGGGGGGGGCAGAAAAGCGAGCAGAGCAAGGGAACAGGGGGTGGGGGGCAGAAAAGCGAGCACAATGAGAAACAGGGGGTGGGGGGCAGAAAAGCGAGCAGAACGAGAAACAGGGGGGTGGGGGGGGGCAGAAAAGCGAGCACAATGAGGCAACAGGGGGGAGGGGGCAGAAAAGCGAGCACAACGAGGCAACAGGGGGGTGGGGCGGCAGAAAAGCGAGCACTTCCTAGGAGATGTTTGTCGCTCTTACTGCTTTGCCTCGTTTCTCTTCCTTGTTTATCTTATTCTGATCCCTTTCTTTCTCTGCTTTCTCACCTGTCACTACCTCATCCTATCCCTGCTGGTTTCATTCCCATGCAATCACTCAGTCCTTTGGTAGTTTCTCACCCAGGTCCCTGTTGCTTTTTTACACCTTTCCCATTCCGGCTGCCTTCCTCATGCTGTCTCTCGCTACCTCTAAATCCTGCTAGCACCCCATTACTTACATCCCTGCACTCACCCTCTTCTCTTACCTACACCCTAGATGCTTGGCACTCTAGTCTGACTTGCTCCTCGCTGGCTTCTCTGTGTCACGCTGTATGGGGGCACCGGCACCCTCTGAGCACGCACCACCTGTAGCACCTATATTTTTGGGGGCGGTAGACACTCTCGGCCCCCAGTCACACTCGTCCACCCAAACCATAGCTTCCCGGAGTGCATGTTCTTCTTCCTGTCAGGAGATCGGAACCATAAGACCGGCCCCAGTCATCCACCCCTGCTCGCGGGCAGGAGGGGTGGTAATGTTGTGTCCTGTACCACCCGGTGCCGGCCCAGGGAGCTCCACATCCTCCGGCCCCTGACCCTCCCTCCGGGACCCCCTCCTCACCTCAGGAGCGGTCAGTGCTTGCGCGGCTCTTGCATTTTTCCGCCGCCATCTTGGCTGTCAGTGGGCGGGGAGCTGCGCGTGCCGGACGGAGGGAGGGGGACCGCGGCCCCGGACCTCACAACAAACCCGACAGTGACACCTCCTGCGACCCTGCGGTGAGGAGCACACCGGGGAAGGTTGATTGATGCACTGCACACCACTCCGGGGGGCGGTGTGCCCCCCATGACATGAGTGACGCCTTCAGAAAGTCCTGGGTTTTTAGCTAAGGACCCGTTGCATTCTGGGATATGCAGTTTTCTACTGGCGCTCTAATAAATATCTCGGCATTGATGTTGGTCTAAAAGCTGGACTGGTTGATGGTTTCACACATGACCCGGGGGGCACTTAGCAGGTATACCCCAAATTCGAAGTGCGTTCCAGAACACGTGTCACCCACATCCCACCCGGGGATACCGCAGCGATTGTGAAAGGGACGCTGCTGTGCTGGCTCACGAGGGTGGATCTGTGCAAGGCAGGGACTCGAGGCTCATTGCTGAACAACACAGAACCATCATCGAGAGGAAGAAGGACCAATACGATTTACTACAGGTAAACAGATCGAGTAGAAAAGGTGTCCGAAAACAGAAGACGGACTGCGCCTGCAGAGCGCTGCCTGGGCCAGTCCCTGCTTCTATGAGCTGTGCGAGGCACAGCGGGTGAGACAGTCCACAAGCAGGTTTTCAGGATAGCCACGGGCGAAGTAAAGAGGCTGAATTTAGAGCGTCGGTAAAGGTGCCTTATATGGATGTTACGCAGCTCTGGCCCGCGGGCCACCCCTTTTCTCCGATACATAACTTGGGCATCTTTTCATTAGAGCATAGGGTCTTGCAAAGGAAAGAAGGTATTGGACACCTACAGCGTTAGACCATGTTTCTCCGAGGCCCAACAGAAATGCCTCGGAGAAAGGCATCGTCATTTTGGGATTCGGGGGCGTGTTTTTCGTTCTCTCCTCTTCCCATTGGCTGGAACGTAAAATTCCAGCCAATGGGAAGAGGAGAGAATGAAAACAAGAAAGAAGAGAAAAAACAAGCCTCCGAATCTGGAAAAGACGGGGCTTGAACCGAGTGACGCCCCTCTCCTCCAGAGGCTGGCCTCCGTTTAGGAAGCCAGCCAATGGAGTAGAGGGGCGGGTTCAAGCCCCCATACTAAAAAACATTAAATCTCGGCTGCGCGAGCACTGCTGTGCAGTGCAACGCTAGTCCGAGACCTAAAAAAGGAGTAGAAACTTTGCATGTCCCATATTGACAATACATATTACTAAAAGCAGCACAATTTTGTACTGTTAGAATTACTCTGTTGTCTCCATCGTGTTTTGTCTACTATTCCTGACAAGTCAACAGAGGTTGTTCAAAGGCTTCTCTTTGCTTTGATCTTCAAATGGCCCACGAGGGTTGATCTGGTGCTCCATTTCTATGATGACAGAAATAAATGGATAGGGGGAATGGCTGGATGGAGCTTGTCTGCTGCAAGATAGTGACAAAAGGTAGAAATATGGAAAGATTTTATAGATGGATGATGACTTACTTGCCAATGAGAATTGCATGTGGCAGACTCGAATAATCTTTAAGTGGACCAAGGCAAAAAATATTAGAAGACTGGCACTACCCATTTTTTTCCCAACCAGTGGGCTATGCTAGTTGAACACATCCTGACATAGCCAAAGCAGTAAACTTTGAACGTCTGGCTTGAGCGATATCCTTCAGTGAATAGGCCGGAATCTATAACGTCTAGATCTAGTTTTTTTAAAACATTGTATCCTTTCTAGATTTTTGAGCAAGGGTATCCTTCATTCGTGCGGTAATATTGTCCATGCTACATTAGGAAAACTCTATGTTCTTGCTCTGGCCTAAGAACGCCATGTCACAGCTTCAGTGTGTGTCAACGCATGTAATATTATTTGTAAGTTAAAACCTATAGGTCATAACTCAGAGCAAAAAGGCCACCTTGTAAGTTCCTCCAAATGGCTGACAGTGCTTCTCTGACAAAAAGCCTGGTATACAGCCTTTACAAATTGCTTACCCATGAGACGTTTGCTATCCTTCTCACTGAGTTTGCAGACTTTTGCCCGCTTTGTGCGGAGTTTCACAAAACTCTGTGAAGCAATGCAAGAGCGCAGTTTTTTCTCTTGCACAGCTCAGCAGAGGTAAGTTGGTGAGTGCTTGCGAGACAAAAGTTGCGCTGGACCTCCTCTCTGAGATTTCTCAATGCGGGCGATCATGGCAGGTCGTAACCACTCGCGTTGAGGAAGTTGCAACTTGAATAGAATGTCTACTCAAGCAGCTAAAAGCAGCAGTGCCCTCCGGCATTACACGGAGTGCCTTTCGCGCCGATTTTACAGTGCGGAACAACCTCCTGGCACTTAAAATCTGTGTGTGCAGCGCAACCTAACCTAATCCGCTGCTTGCGGAACTCTGCAGAGTGCGGCTGAGTTTTTCTGTCTCTTCGCAGACTTTCGCAGAGTAAAACTCTACGAACTCTGCTCAGGCCTACTTTGAAATGCTTTTCGAGAAAACAGTCTTGCAATATAACTGTGGAAACGTTAACATTTGTGCCATTCAGGGAACGTTTAATTTTAGGAGATATTAAGGTTGGATGCTTTTTTGGGTAATACACTATTTTTCAGTATTTCATCTAGGCTATAATATTGAGGTATTCGACTTCTGGCCCCAAAGCAGCCTCGGTTATATATGGAGTGCAGCATGCACAATTTAAACAACATATAATAAGTAGTGTTCCAAAGTAAACGTTGTCTTTACGCTTTTTTTAATTTGCCGTTGTTGGATGCAGTTATCACAAGAACTGAACAAAGTGCACCAAAATGGGATTTCAAAATTTGAGATTGACATGGCGGCTCTAGGCTCATGGTGGCCCTGGGCAGGAAGCGTACGTAGGGGGCCCTGGAAGAGGAGGTCCGGGCGGGGTGAAGCTCGGGGCCAGGGAAGAGATGGGGGTCTGGGTGTTTGGAAATGGAACAGAGACGGAGGCCACCAAATCCCTGCCAGGGGCCCCCACGCAAATATGTATCCATCCTCAGAGGATTATGATATTAAGGATATATATTGATGTGGTGGCCCCTGGGGTTTGGTGGCCCCGTGCAGGTGCACAGCTTGCACATGCCTAAGGTCGCCCCTGCTCTTTGTTTCTGACCTCCGGTTCTCACCAAGAGAAAGAAAGCTCTTACTGTACTCGCGCACATGCAGGCTTCGAAATAATAACAATGTCAACCTGCTGTCAAAGTTCGTGGGAAAAGAGCTGTCAGGGCGTTCAAATACTGGTGATTTATTGGAGGCACTGAACTGTAGAAACTATTGAGTCTATAATTATAGACGCTTTCGCTGACATCTTAGGCATTACGTTCTGAAAGAATTTTCCCACCAAAGAAACTCTGTATGCTCCGCCCAAAGGTATGGCAGCAAGAGTTCTAGGTATATTTAGATGCGTGCTTCCCTATTTCTCGAAGATAGTTGTTGGCTTGGCAGTAGCTTATGATATTTTTCTTCAGTGATATTTCTAGGTGTCACTTCTTTAGCAAGAGCGCAGCTGGGATACCGAGATATGTGATCGTGTGTGTGGGCGGCTTAGCAGGGATCATGCTGCGCTGCACAGATAGTCAAAACACTGGTGTACTGTGTGGGACTGACCCCAAGCAACCAGGGTCCCTTTTATTTATTTCTTCAGCCACGCCTGGCTGAAGGACTGCGTGCTGCGGTCATCCTGCACATTGTAGTGCCCGAGTGGCTCACCACAGGATACACACCATCAGCAAATTGTCGATAAACTTGACTAATGGGTCTGTCAGCAAGATCTGCACTGACTATTAAGACTTATTCAAAAGAAGCTATTTAATCCTTGCATTGAGGTGTGTAGTACAGGGGTCAAAGTGGTGATACAAAATACTGGAACTGACAAATCCATTTTATATGGAAGACATAGAACAATCTAGAACTGGAGCGCAGGTACAGTGGAATGGCTTCACCAACTTGGTAACGTGGAGAGCGGTGGTGCAAATTAATCCACCATTATTTTTATATTCCTATCGTTCAATTGTTAATCCAGTATTTAAGTAAATATAGCTAAAAGATCGAGACAAGAATCAGAAGAGGCATATGTTGAAGCCTGAAACGCTGAAAGAGGATTGGCAAAGAACGCATTTGGCCAATTTCTTCTCAAATGTTATCATATTCTACTTTTCAGTTTTTTTCATTAGTCCTGTAACAGAAATAACTTGGCCGATGCCAGCTCAAGAATTTACTCTTTTAAAAGATAGAAATTTCAGTTGCCTGGCTTTGTTCTCCACACACTGCTCCTGCTCCCCGGCATGAAGAGACAGGAATAAAGTTGTTGTATTTACACAAAGGAAATTCTTCAGGAACAAAAGCATACTGATTTGAATTGGACTGGAAAGTCTATTTTAAAAGCAAAACTTGGCCAACAAAGCATTAAGTCAATGATTTTGATGAAACTGTCAATTGAAGAGAACGTTCAGATTCTGCATTAAGGTAATTTCCTAGATACGGCTCTCAATAGAGTTTCAGTGCGTATCAAGCAGCAAGCTGGAGCATTGTTTGCAGTGTCAACCAAAGCAGTGTCTTGTGCTACAGTGGGCCCCTGGGAAGGATGCCTTTGAATATTGACCTGGAACTCCGCTCTGAGGATGGCCCAGATCCACACAGTCTGAAATACGGTAGTTGTACGTGTCAGCCTTCACTAATAGCCACCCCTCAACAACATGACATAGAGATTTTGCAGCTACCGCCATAAATAGCGTATGCAGCACAGAACAGGCTCATTTGCAGTGCAAACACTATACGCCTTCAACCTGAGCAGCAGCAGCAATGCAGGCTTTCTTTAGGCACAGGGATCAGAAGGGCGACCTTCCTCCACAGCCATGTGCAGAAATGTGTAAACTTTCCTCATTATTAGCAATGGGCAAGTTCCTCTACATAGGCCATGAGCAGTAGTGAGGCAAGCTTTGTTCACAGACACTGAAAAGAAAGACAGGAGTAATCAAAGAAATATACCTTGAAAACTGGCCTTTGGCTCTTAGCTTTAGCTGTATTCTAGTGTCTGGTACTACATTGTTGGAGAGAGCCCTTGACTTATCCTTTTTAGATCTGGCATTAACAAAGACCTTTTGTTTTTACTTAAATATACTTACTTACCGGGGCTTTCGGCCAGCTCTCTCTATCCATTGGTCTGCTGTTGTCATTCACATTTTGCTTCTGCCCACTCCAGCATTCATCAAGGGGCAATGCATCCTCCCACTTCAGCCAACAGCTTGCTTCACTATGTGTTACGGCATGCTGCCCTTTCACAAGGGCAGCATTCCCTAACTCATCCACACACAAAGTAGTGCCCTTCAGTGCTAGGGAATACTATAGCAATTAGATTGATGAAGGCTTGGCAGCTTTCCAAATAATAAAGTTTTGCAAAAAACATGGAAAAACTACACCTGAATTGGCAAAAGGCTGGCAGCCAGCGCCAGACCTGTTGGCTTCGCCAATACTTGCTTAATGTGTGCCCACAAACATTTTGTATGTCATTTCACAAGTGCTGTGCACATGCATAATCCTTGTCCTGGACGTTATCACTACGCATATTTAAATTGTTTTGAACCACGATGTGTGTCTCTCCTTTTCTGGACTTCTTATCCTTGCCCTACCATTCCTGGTACTCCATCCAAGTAAAGGAGCATTAGGTAATACGTTCTAAATGAGAAGTGGGGGGACTCTCCATGTTTGGTCGTATCGCAGGCATGTGACATCACAGCACGTGACATCACTGCATGTGACATCTCTGCGCGTGACATCACATGAAGTGACTTTCACATGTTTAGCAGCTCTATCATTTGCACGTATTGCAATTTTTAACAATTGAAACTGTTCAGTACTTAAGCCCATGACTTAAGGTCCCTGTCTGGAGGAATTAACAGCCCAAATGAGGATGACGTTAGATGTGCAACTGCATTAGTCAAGTCACTAAGTGGTCCAAGGTAGACATACTAAAACCTCACACCATCAACAAAAGCAGAGTTTGTGCGTTGTAAAAAAAAAAAACACAAAACCACATGCTAGAAACTACAATTGTGATTATCAAAACTATAAAATGTATTATGCTACCTAGAACACCACCTTCAAATATACTGACAAGTTTAATACACTGTGACCATGATAAAAATAATGCACAGTGCATACTGTACAGTTTCAACCTGATACTCTTTGACATCTGTTACTTCAGACATTTTGGGACATGTTATATTGCCACAGGATGTTTGGCCATGGAAAATTTGTGACTAGTTGAGGTTCCGTGACGGTTCCGTGACGACTTGAACCCGTGTTTTCAAGTTTGTCGGAAATACATAAAATTAGTATCAGCGAACCGCAAATGATCCATTTAGTATATCCTAGTGTTTTCGCTACGCTACGAGCAAGAGCACTCCTTCCACTGACACATTTCTGATATACACACGGCATCCATCTTAGATCATGGCCGCCATTTTGTGGTTCCTTGCCCTCACATATGCAATAGCCTCTGATCATTTTATTCACTTCACTTTGATTAAGGACACGTAGCCTTAGCCGGAGATTCACCTCTTACATGACACGTGCACCTTAAACCAGATCACGCTGAAGCTGCATGACTCGACAAAGGCTGCCTCCTCTGCCCGAGGCCAGCCCACCTGAACTGGTTTTCCTGTCCATTGTACCTGATCATGATTAGGCGGCCGAAGCCGGTAGCCTTGCCCATTTACAACCCACAAACATCTCTTATCCCGCTTTTCTATCTTCTGCACCTGGCTCTGCTCCTTTCCTTCTGGGCCTTTATTAGGGGGAGGTAACGAACTTTACGATGAGGCGGTCCGGGTCTTGAATGCAATATTGACAAGGGATTGTGATGGACTGGTGGGAACCCCTCTTCGTGATGTTTGGTATCAGATATTATCGACAGTTCCTGTGTAACGCCAAATATTTATTGTTTAGAGACACAAAGGTTTGGGAATGTACCGACATGTGAAATATTTGCCTAGAGCACAATTTTTAGTATATAAGGAGCAACCCACTTTGTACAAATCGAACAGTCTCCTAGATTCTGCCCGTGTGTAGATTCTGTGACTTCTGTGTCCCTGCAGTAATAAACCTTTGGTCTTTGACGCCACCATCGAGAAGCCCGTGTTTCTGTTCATTTGTGCACCAAGGCAGGTGGGACTCCGGGGTCTTTGGGTGTTGTACCCTGACACCTCTGGACGGAACCAAAAAAAGTCCAGAACTCCAATTGGCGCCCAACGTGGGGCGACGTCATTCGGTACCGGTCCAAAAGCCTGAAGAGTTCGAGAAGCTTCGTGTGAAGATTCCTGAGGGAGGCGCCCCACTTCATCGATCCCGGCATATCGCAAAAGTGGCCCTGAAGTTCTCTTCCACGAGGGTTCCCGTTCAGGACGGCTGCAGTGGGCCGTTGCCTTGACCGTCGCCCTGTCTTGGACCCGAAGTGGTGCAGTCCTTAGTACGGCGAAACGTGACGGGTTTCTCCTTGGTGACGTCTTCAGTGCCTCAGTTAAGTATTTAGTGATAGCTAGCTGGTTACTTTTGTGAGGATTGTTAAAAATCCTTGATCGGTTCTTGGTTTGGTTTGGTTTTGTAAGATTATCACTAGTTGTTCTGGTTACGATAATCTATTTGGTTCAGTTTTGGGTATCGATACATCAGTTCGTTTTGGTAGGCCTAAGTTCTTGGTTCAAGTGCACAATTTGTTTCGTGTTTTGTTTGTTTTGTGTTCCGGACTGAGAATGGTAAGTCGGAAAATGTTGTCTTGTTTTAGTTGCAACAGTGACTCACAATTAGAGGATTCCTGTCTGGTTCCTCCGATTGGGACTCCCCTATATGACCTATATTGTAAGTATGGTGTGGGTCCTATAACTTATAATGAGATATGGGTCCGTTATTGTAAGAAGGATGGTGTCCTTAGTTGGCCACTGCATGGTAGTTTTGAACAAGAGATTCTCGACAATTTAGAAGCGAAATTGTTTAGGAAGAAAGCCCGGCCGGCAATGTTTGACTCTTTTCGTTATTGGCGGAAAGAATCCAAACAGAGAGAAATGAAAAGGTTGAAAAAAGAGCAAAAAGAACTAGAAGAGTTAACTCTAGAGCAAGCGACTAAGCAGTTGCAGGCTAACGAGTGTGAGAAAGCCATAGATGTAGCCATTAGAGAGCGTAACTTAGCGATTGACAAGTGCTATCCTGCCTTGCCATCGAAAATGGCTAAGATACTGGAGGATTCCGAAAACGATCCTCTGCTATCTTATCTGTTACGGTCGCCTCCACCGTATGCACAAGGTGCTGCGGCTCCACTTATACCGGATGTTCAATTGCCGGTTGCTGGACAACCTGGTGTTCTTGTTCCTCAGAATCAAGTTCCTATACCTCCTGTGGTGAATGTAAATGTTCCTACAGCTCCTCCTCTTCCTGCACTGCCCGCTCCTATACCTACCACTGTACCTATTGGTCCTCAAACTATTTTCCTCGATACTCCTACTGTTTCGTCATCTATTCCTACCTCTACTGCGTTCTCTATGTCTGCGAGTGTACTAACTCCACTTTCTGTTCGTCGAAGAATTACTGATTCTGTTACTAATATGCTGTCTCCTATATATAAAACCTTGATTAAGACTCCTACTCCTGACTCTGTTCAGAGACGGAGTCAGCTTCCAAGTACTGAGGAACGGGGAGTTTTAGACTCCACGGCTCTCAGATGGATTACAAAAGTTAGAAGATATAGTACGAAAGATGTGTTAGAGACATTTATGCAATGGGGAGAGCCAACACAGCGATACGTCTTCGACGAGATGTGCTCGTTGTTGCGTGAGGAAATAGAAGAAGACGATGTCGAATCAGATTTGGAAGATTTAATTAAGATTCAAAAAGAGTTTGCTGCTGGAATGATAGTGGGCGATAATATAAAGGAAGCGATGGAACTCATTTTGAGTTTTAGGAATGATCCATCTCTTCGTTCGCCGAGAGATTTAGAGAAAGGTAGAATGAAGCTAAGTCGCCAATATCCTATGAGGGAAGTTCCTCCAATTTGGCGCGAAGCAGTACAACGTGATGATAATGCGGGTATTGCAGCTGCTCCAGCACAGTTCCAAAGAGTATGGATACATATTCCGTGGAAGCGAGCAGAAGTGTTAGCAGTGAAACAGGCCTTGCCAGATCCACGTAAGAATCCAGCCGGATATTACAAGGAATTGACACAGACAGTTGAGGCTTGTATAATGAACTTAGCCGACATTGATATGTTGTTTGGTAATGTAGTTCCACAACCAGTGTGGGCTAAAATTCGTAGAGAGGATCATCAGGCTGCTTTAGGTGGTGATTGGGCAGCTATCACTGCAGCAGATGCTCAACAAATAGGTGGTGCGAAACCCGAACCCCTAATTGCTAATCTTCCTGGCAGAATAATAGATTTAATGAAGACTCTGATGCCAGCATTGCGTGTTAATTGGGATAAATTATCCGCATGCAAGCAGAAGAAAGACGAAAGTGTCTCCGACTTCTTCACGAGGTTCGAAGAGACTTTTGTAGACCATAGTGGTCAGGATATGAGCACTGAAGGAGGACAGAGATTGTTTGTCGATAAATTTGTGCATAATTTGTTACCCGAATTATGCAATAAATTGAAAGACTCAGAAAGTGCGTGGGCTGTATCTACGACAGCGCAAATACTTGCGACTGCACAGTACTATGAAAATAGGGATAAAGAGGAAAAGGAGAAATCAGAGAAGAAAACGAAAGATTTAAAGACTAAAGTTCTTTTACAGCAGGCGTATCCGCCTCGCACGAATCAGACTAATATGCAACAGAATTCGTATCAAAAGACAGATTATAATTCGACCAGGCCTCAATACCAGTGGAATCAGTGTGCGTACTGTAAGAAAGAGGGTCACTATAAAAATGATTGTCAGATTTTAGCGCAAAATAATGCGGCAGCAGCTCAGAGAGGTCGTGGTGGTTTTGCACAGAATTCTAGAGGTCGGGGACGAGGTGCTATGCCTCCACAAACTAATGATCGTCCTTCTAATCACTTTGATCAGCGAAATGTACAGTCAGCTCAACAGAATAGATCTCAGCAATATCTTGTTGAGGATTATTGTGAAGTTGAAGAGGGATTTCAACAAAATGGGTACTAGGACAGCCATAGACAGAGAGAGGGAGTAGTATCAGTTCCAGTGGATCAGAGTGGGCCTTATGTCGCAGTAGCAACATCAGGTGTAGTCGAACCGTTTCTGTTGGATACTGGTGCCGCAAAAAGTTCTATCATGCATGCGAAACTCCCTGGCGCACCTTTGTCTGGCTCAACAAATGTTTCCGTAGGTTTTTCAGGCGCCCCTGTGTACAACCCGATATCTGGTCCTTTGTCTATTTCTGTTGGACCGTGTCAATTGAAAGCACCCTTAATTTTGACGACAGGTTGTAATGAAAATCTGCTTGGTTTAGATTTGTTAAAACGACTATATGCGACATTGTACTGTTCTCCGGAAGGAGTACAGCTTACTTTGGGTAAAAGACTCACCTCTCCGATGTACTTGTCAATGGACAAACTCCCGCCGGAGCTACGTTCACTCCCTGATTCTCTTTGGGCGACTGGTCCCAATGATGTAGGTCTACTAGAGATTCCACCGTATGTAGTAACTTTGAAAGCGAATGTGAAATTTCCAAGAATTCCTCAATATAAAATATCGAATGAAGGTGAGCGTGCACTCTTATTGATTGTGCAAGATTTGATTAAAAAAGGTGTGGTTGAAGAAACGCGAGGAAATGTTTGTAATAGTCCTGTATTGCCGATTTTGAAACGAACAGATCCTACAAAGCCTCCAGTCTATAGGTTTGTCATAGACCTTAGAGAAGTTAATAAGATTGTAATTCCGCAGTTTCCTGTAGTGCCAGACATTACTGCTTTGTTAACATTGATTCCTGCTACAGCTACATGGTTCTCAGTCATCGACTTGAAGAATGCCTTTTTCAGCATTCCGATAGCCGAGGAAAGCAGAGATATTTTTGGCTTCTGTTTAGGAGGTCGCAGTTTCAGATTTAAACGCGCTCCACAAGGCTACTGTGAAAGTCCATCTATTTACAGTCAAGCTTTAAAAAGCCAGTTAGATTCTTTTGTCCTTCCTCCAGGTTCTGCCCTAGTACAATACGTAGATGATCTTTTGGTGGCTGCCGATGACAAGGAAACTTGCAAAGCAGCTACAATTTCACTATTGCATCATTTGTCTAATTTGAATCATAAGGTGTCACCTTCCAAAATGCAATATTGCTGCCAAGAAGTAACCTACTTAGGTCATCTCTTGTCAAAGGAGGGAAGGAAGTTGACCCCAGAAAGAATAAAAGCAATTATGCAAATGAGTGTTCCACGCACACAGAGGGAAGTACGTGCCTTTCTAGGTATTACCTCTTACTGTAGGCAATGGATCCCAAATTTTTCACTTTTAGCAAAACCGTTGGTAGCTTTGACTGGGAAAAATGTTCCGAGTCCGGTGCCATGGTCTGATGAATGTCAAGAGAGTTTTGCTGAATTACGAAAAGCTTTGTGTTCAGCTCCTGTATTGGGCACACCTGATTACAGTAAGCCATTCACGCTCTACGTTCACGAAAGAGAAGGTTGCGCGTTGAGTGTCTTGACACAGAAGTTTGGTGATAAACAACGCCCTTGTGCGTATTTCTCATCAACATTAGATCCGGTAGCTAGAGCATTGCCTAGTTGTTTGAGGGCTACAGCGGCAGCTGCAGCTTCCATTCGACAATCTGCTGGTTTGGTGATGAACAATATGCTAGTGGTCATGGTTCCTCATGCAGTGGACACACTCATGAACCGAACGAAGACACAACACCTTACTAGTGCGAGATTATCTGGTTACGAGCTGACGTTATTAGCGAGTCATATTCAGATCAAAAGATGCAATGTATTGAACCCAGCAACATTGTTGCCGACTGATCAAGAGTCGAGTGATTCTGAGCCACATGACTGTTATTTCAAAACAGAGGAAGAGACAAAAGGTCGTATCGACTTGAGAGATACTCCTCTATCCGACCCAGATGGTACGCTGTATGTGGACGGGTCATGTTTTAAATTGGAGAATGGTGATGTGACTGCTGCCTACGCGGTAACGACTTTGAAGACGATTGTGGAGACTGCAAGAGTGAGTCAGAATTCTGCCCAAGCTGCAGAGTTAATAGCTCTTACGAGAGCGTGTGTTTTAGCTGAGGGAAAGAGAGTGAATGTGTTTACAGATAGTCAGTACGCATTTGGCGTGGCCCATAGTTTTGGCCGGTTGTGGAGAGAAAGGGGTTTCATTACGTCCCATGGGACTAAGATTCAACATGGTCAGCTAGTTAACGACTTGTTAGAATCTCTAACCTTACCGACTGAAGTTGCGATTGTGAAGTGCAGTGCTCATAAAGCAATCACGGATGATGTTGGTCGGGGAAATGCCTTTGCTGATGAAACCGCTAAACAGACAGCTAGAGACATGATGAGTAGAATGTATGTTGCTACGTCTGCAAGATGGATTGCTGAGTCTGGAATGTGTGAGGACACAATGGAAAGTGTGAAAGAGATTCAGAAAGAAGCGACTGAGGAAGAGAAACGCGTATGGAGAGAAAGTACGGGCAAATTGGACTCGAATGGATGTTGGATCGATTTGACAGAACAGCAGCGTTGGATGTTGCCTGATGCGTATGTGCTTGCAGTAGTGACGATGGCGCATGGAGTGGCGCACATAAGTTCTAAAGGGATATGTAAGATGTTAGCTCCGGTTTGGAAGAATGAGGGAATCAGTAAGTGTGCAGAGAGAGTGGTGAAAAATTGTATGGTGTGCTTGATGCATAATCCTGGCAAGGGAACTCCAACTCCAGCTGGTCATTTTGCTCCTCCTTCCTGTCCCTTTGAAGTAATACAGTTAGACTTCATTCACATGGAACGCTGCAACAATTTAAAATACGTCCTGGTGGTGGTTTGTGCTTTTTCCAGGTGGATAGAAGCATACCCACTAAAGGACAACACTGCTTTATCAACTGCCAAAATTCTTCTCAAAGAATTTTTCCCTAGGTTTGGAATGCCACGGATTGTATGGTCAGATAACGGAAGTGAGTTTATAGGGAAAGTTATGCAGAGTGTGTGTGCTGGTCTAGGATTGAAACAAAAATTTCATAGTGCGAACCATCCCCAGTCTGCTGGTTTAGTCGAGGGTTACAATGGCACCCTCAAGCTTAAAATAGCCAAAATTCAAGCATCCACAGGTTTGGCTTGGCCAGACGCACTTCCTTTGGCCTTGTTATCAACGAGAGCAACAGTGCATTCTAGAATAGGGCTTTCTCCATATGAGATTGTATTTGGCCGCCCGGCAAATGTCTGGGGTGTGCCAAGGCCTAAACAATTCTGCTCCATTGAATATCCTATGTTGATAGACTATCTTTACGACTTGACTGCTAAATTAAGTCTTATTCATCAACAGGTCTTTGATGCTTTGCCAAAACCTCCGGAGAGTCCAGGGCATCAGCTGAAACCCGGCGACCACGTGGTGGTCAGAAATTTTGCGAGGACAAAGAATCTTCAGCCTCGCTACATCGGCCCCTTCCAAATCCTGCTGGCGACGAGGACAGCTGTACGTGTTGCTGGTCGCAAGCACTGGATCCACGCTTCTCACGTAAAGCGTGTTCCACTGCCGCTGCCCTACGACGACTGGGTGAAGAAGGGAATTGGTGCCTCCGAATCTGAAATAACTCCAAAATTTGTCCCTTTCAGCGATGCCGATTTGATTTCTGACACTTTGAAACGTGACTCTCCTCTTGAAAAGACTGCTTTGAACATTGAAAATTTGTCTCCAGCATCAGAAGAAACTTTGCCATCTGCGAACGTAAACTCTGCAACAGCTGCTAGTGATACACTATTTTCCGATCAAACAGTACCAGCGAAGAAAAGATACAACCTTAGAAGCCATAAAAAGGACTAATAAAGCAGGCAACTGCATACTGTGATTTTGATATATATATATATATTTTGAACTTTTGCCTTCAGCCAGGAAGTTTGTTATTGTTTATTGTTTTTAAAATTGCCTTGCCGTCTGGGTAGCCGTAGGGTCGTGGCTGTGTGCCTAGTTTGAATTTGCAGGGGTCTGACACAAGGTCGATCTTTCTGTTAGTACTGGGAACTCCCAGGGCTGACAGAGGCATTTTCATCTACGTACACATCATCAGTGGTCGCGAGCGGATTGTAGAAGATGGAACTTCCTGCGCTGCAACGAGAAAATGTGATTTACGTTCGCAGAAACAGACTAAATAGAATTCTTCATAACAAATGTTTCTTGATGCAATGTGCCATTACATTTTTGATTGTTTTAGCAACACTGGTGGGTGGAATTGTCTTTAGCATAAATTTGATTTTTGTGCCAGTATCTACAGTACCTCCCCTTGATCCTGCTATTTCTACTGTTTCTTCTATACACTCTTTTCACTCGTTTCCGGAACATGAGCAAGCTTGACGCTCAGAATTCATTAATAATACTTTTGTACAGCTCTTGCACCAACACCAACTGGTAGTTAACACGACAGACTGTTGGGTGTGTGGCTTGATACCCCACACTATGGATAAAGGTATTCCCTATCTGGTTTTGCCTTTCAGCTACAATGGATCATTTCAGGCCCTTCAAACCATCTTTGCTTATGCTCTTGAGACCTATCCTCCACGTCCACCACGTTCCACTAAATATAACTCTGCCAACAAAGCTTTAGTCCAGGGAATTATTGACATGGTCAAAGACGTCAATAATACTCCATCATACCCTAGAGACGAATTGCGAGTATATTTAAGTTGGAATACTTCAGAGTATCGCCTTAGTTTAGGAGAAAGCAAGCGTAAAAGCTCAACTCCAATCTGGGTCGTACCTCACCGAGGTCAGGTCTGTTTGCAAGGTAATGGGAGAAATCCGAGAGCTCAGCTAGGGAGGAGTGAGTGCGTAGAGACTTATGTGTTTCCGGCTAACTCTTCCCCTGCCTTTCTTACTGCTAGGGGTACCTATTTCATTTGTCGAGACAGAGCTTATACATGGTTGCCTGCCGACTTCTCAGGATCATGTTATATTGCTCGATTATTGCCTCCGACATACACTGCTTCACTTGATTACCACAGAACAAGAGTAGCGAGAGGTGTCTTCAGCAAGGAAGATACAGCTGGTCAGGAAGCTGGAGACTTCTTCAAAGGCTTCCTTCCGTTCTGGGGGCCTATGGCCAATAGTAGAAACATACGTCAGCTAACACGGGTAGTTGAATCTACTATTACCGAAACTGCTGGTGCCCTTAGCAATCTGACAGCTGAGCTTCAGGCGGATAGGCTCATGACATTGCAGAACCGTATGGTTCTAGATGTTATACTTGCAGATCGAGGTGGGGTATGCAGAATGATCCAATCGAGCTGCTGTGTCTTTATTCCTAATAATGCTCCAACAGTTTACGAGGCGATCTCTAAGTTGCACAAGATTTCGGACTCCATACATGTAGATGAGGGAAACTGGTCCTTTATGGAGTGGGTTTGGACTCTGATCTCAGCGTGGGGATGGAAGGTTCTAATGGTCATTGGTGTCATCTTAATATTACTATTCTCATGTTGTCTGATTATCCAGTGTGGTCCTGCTCTGTGTAGTCTTTGTGCTACAACCTGTTTTAGGAAACCACCTACATTTGGAGAAAAGACACGAGAAAGGATGATGATACAACAGCATGTCACTGACCTGATGAGCATAGAACTAGATTCAGACATAGATTGAGTAATTGCCTATGTAAGGGCAAAAGGAGGGTCTGAGGTTCCGTGACGGTTCCGTGACGACTTGAACCCGTGTTTTCAAGTTTGTCGGAAATACATAAAATTAGTATCAGCGAACCGCAAATGATCCATTTAGTATATCCTAGTGTTTTCGCTACGCTACGAGCAAGAGCACTCCTTCCACTGACACATTTCTGATATACACACGGCATCCATCTTAGATCATGGCCGCCATTTTGTGGTTCCTTGCCCTCACATATGCAATAGCCTCTGATCATTTTATTCACTTCACTTTGATTAAGGACACGTAGCCTTAGCCGGAGATTCACCTCTTACATGACACGTGCACCTTAAACCAGATCACGCTGAAGCTGCATGACTCGACAAAGGCTGCCTCCTCTGCCCGAGGCCAGCCCACCTGAACTGGTTTTCCTGTCCATTGTACCTGATCATGATTAGGCGGCCGAAGCCGGTAGCCTTGCCCATTTACAACCCACAAACATCTCTTATCCCGCTTTTCTATCTTCTGCACCTGGCTCTGCTCCTTTCCTTCTGGGCCTTTATTAGGGGGAGGTAACGAACTTTACGATGAGGCGGTCCGGGTCTTGAATGCAATATTGACAAGGGATTGTGATGGACTGGTGGGAACCCCTCTTCGTGATGTTTGGTATCAGATATTATCGACAGTTCCTGTGTAACGCCAAATATTTATTGTTTAGAGACACAAAGGTTTGGGAATGTACCGACATGTGAAATATTTGCCTAGAGCACAATTTTTAGTATATAAGGAGCAACCCACTTTGTACAAATCGAACAGTCTCCTAGATTCTGCCCGTGTGTAGATTCTGTGACTTCTGTGTCCCTGCAGTAATAAACCTTTGGTCTTTGACGCCACCATCGAGAAGCCCGTGTTTCTGTTCATTTGTGCACCAAGGCAGGTGGGACTCCGGGGTCTTTGGGTGTTGTACCCTGACACCTCTGGACGGAACCAAAAAAAGTCCAGAACTCCATAGTGAGACAGCTTATATCATTGAACACCATCAATTAAAAAATACTCATGTGGCTGCATATCTTTTATTGTGCTGGGCTGTGGGATCTACCTCTCTAGACTGAGTATCATCCACATGGCGATGAGCAATGACCTCCTGTTGACATATGGCATTGGAGTCTAAAGAGGTAGAGGAGGGCCCATTAGGTTTATAAACATTAATGGGGATAAACGTCCGATACCAAGGCAGTTTCATATCTAGTCCTCTCTCTCTCTCTTGATAAAGTCAGTTTCATAAGGGTGACATTATCAAGTTCATGGTGCTGAAACCCCTTTCGCAGTCACTTGAAGTCACAGGAAGTGTATTTATAGCCCTCAAACTGGGTTACAGTTGCTCTGGAATCTCATTATAACCATTATCAACATAGTCTCTGAAGCCTTCAGATATGACTTTATAATTAAGAGAGAATCTCCAGCATAGGTTTTGCAGTTTCTACTCACCTTCATACCATGGGCTCTCAATGTTGTTTGTCCACTTGTGTGGGTTGATATCATCTATCTCTAATGTAAGCGTTACAAATTCATCTATCCGAGATGATCAGGCAGACCTATTGCTTGCAGGATTTGCATGCAACCTGGAGCACAAGTTATGTACCAGATTTTGATAAAACTGGGGAAGGTTCATTTTTACCTGGCCACGTGAGTCCTCCCTGCTGATTGGCACTCCTCTAAATAAGCCACTCTCATTAGCTTGTTCAGCCTCCTTCCTGTATGTCCCTTGGAACTCCTTAAGCTTTTCAGTTGCTCTTACTGAATGATTGATGAGCTGGTAAGCTTGTGGCAGAGTTACTTCATCCCTTTGCAGTACTTCTGACAGTATTGCAATTTCATGAACAGCATCTGCAACACCAGGTAGATTCAGCAAACAAATCAGAAGATGTCAGGATTTTATTCAGCCTCCTGAAAGTAGACCGGTGTTTGGCATCACAAGAAGTGCTTAAGCTGTACTGAACAAAATGCTGGTGAAGGGCTGGGTATGACTCCCACATTGCTTATTTTGCCCTTTTGCTAGTAGCAGTCCACAGAACTGAAAATACTCGCCCAATTTTCTGAATTGCAATTTCTAACTCTTTCGCAAATGCAGAGAGTTCCCCTCTGATTTTTGGGAGACTGGTGGTACATGGCATACAGTTTTTCTAAAAGTGACGTAAGGTGCATAAGCCTGGCATTGTATCACCTCTATCCGCTACACTGAGCTCAAGCCGGTGACATAGACAGTGCCATTTTACAAGGCAAGGGTATTTACAACATAGCCTCTACAAAACACCAGAGTTTGTACCAAGGATTACACTGGCACTATCACTGCACACCCATCCAATTGTCTGCAAGGAACTTGTTGCAAAACCCATGTTTCTCAAGACACTTCAACAGTGAGGACTGAATGCATTCTGCATTTCCCCCAGTCCACTCAACCAAGTCAAGGGAAAAGGCGTTGGGCTCTTTTCCATTGATTGCAGCATGGATATAAATAATTAAACTGTCATGGAAAAGTGAGTTGTTGACTCATCAACATAAACTGAGATTTTTGGAGCCTGTTCAACGATACCCATGCAAAGCTTTCTCCGCATTTCATTAGCAGTGCAAATCAGTTATCCGTGCTGCAGTATATTCGCTGTGTAGAATCAAGCCCATATCTGCCTCATTATCAATCTGCGAGGCTATTAAACCTGGAAAGTCTGAAAAGGGGCGATTACTTTTTGCACAAAAGTAAAGCATATGAAACACCTTAACTGTTGAAGCATAACAAGTTGACCGCCATACCTCCTCCTTGGATGCAGCTCAAATATCACATGCTTTAGAATGAGCTTCACAAAGTTTATGCTTATGGAATTTTTTTCTGCAGTGAGGTTAACTGGCTAGCTTTTGTTGGGCCAGATGCAGCAAAGCTCCCTGTGGTCTGTTCCCTAGACATACACCCTGTGGTGCTCCAAGTAGCTTAGTCTGCATGTCACAATATAACATGCTGCGTTATCCAAGCTCTTTTTGTGGGGGACTGTTTGGTTCCCCAGTAAATTTCTATTTTCCTCTTTGCCAGCATCAATGCTATGGTGAATCTGCTGTAGCAAAGCTTAACGTTACTGATCATCCCTAGTAAAGCTAATTTCGGGGAGGGAGGGGCTTGGCAATTATGTTGAAGATTGTCTGGAATAAATCTATCCAGTATGTATTTATATGGTGGCACGTCCAGGTCATATGGGCGAAATCAGCCTCCGGCGCTGCACATTTGGGGCACTGTGATGACGTAGTGTGGTCATACTTGGCCATCTGCCATGGAGTGATGTATGCTCTATGTATGAATTTAAAATAGAGGAGTTTGTGCCTGTGATTGGGGGACACCCTCTGTACCTGGTCAAGACAATAGGTCCATTCTTCATCAGTCATCAAATAGCCAATTCTTCTTCCCATCGCCGCCTCACTCCTCTATCTTTGACCTGCTTGAGAGCCAAGCACTACCGGTACAGTTTAGTCACCAGATGTGTCCCTTCCTTATCAAATATAAGTAATGTAAGTGGCCTGAACATTACAGGCGGGGCAGGGAAGGAAGTGCACGATGAGCAGAGTGCCCAGAGTAGTCTTGCAACTATAAATGTATCTATGTATATCAGTTCTGCGCTTCAGGTTATATCAGTCATAGTGAGGGCCCGACCATCTGGAAATTTTGAGCCTAGCGTACCCAATTGGAGTTTAGTTAGGGTGTGCTGCATCAATGTTGCGGATGTGAGCGTCGATAACAGGTTATTTTGCAGAGGAACAGCCAGGGAGCACAGACATCACTACCTAGAAGTTTATTGAGTTTACGCCAAGCCCAACATGTAGTAGAAAGAGGTTGAATGTCATGGGGGATGCTCCAAGTAGCTTAACCTCACTGCAAAGGTTGTAGCCAAGGCAGCCATTCTCACTTCTTAGCCATGGATACTTTTCTTTAAATTAAGCCCACTGATTGTGCTCCCTACACTCTGCCCCCCCCCATCTTGGACATTTGTTGCAGTGTTCCAGTGGAGAAGGTTGAATCGGTTTTTGGCTTGACATCATACTCTCTTATTCTTGTACAGGTACATCTTGCACGCACGCACTGGGCTGTACTAGGCTACTTTCAGAATTGAATCGTGATCTCTTGTTTGCATTTGAAAGAAGAAATCCATGATGCTGGATTTACATTTGCTTATTTCTGTAGAAATCAGAAAGCATAGGATCAGCTATATTTTTCACATTTGTCACACTCATATTCACTAAGGTTGGTAAGCAGAAAACATTGCAAAGTTGCTTGGCAAAACTATTTTTAGCATTACTGGGGCTAAGTGACTCCATTTGCACTTAGAAAAATGTTTGTGGCTTAGCAAGATATGGTTTAACCTGCTCAAATAGCCACCCATCCAGGTGTGTGGTAGTATTACAATTAAAAAAGAGATAAAGTCACAAAATGCCCTTTAAAAAAAAAAACCTCAATTGGGAGTTAATCTTCAAATTTGAACATTTAATTACAAGGATTTTTGGTAATAAATTAACCCAACATTTTCTGTCAAGGACTACCAGTGCTTTTTACCTCTCTTGGCTACCACTTATGCAGCCTCCATGTTAGGGAGAGAAGCTAACGTTTTCTGTCTGGCAGCAGCTGGCTGTGCAGCTTTCTGGTGATTTGTGTCTCCTGGGTGTGCATGGGACCCAGTGCGGCCCTGCTGTGTTGAAGGATGGACCATGGTAGGTGTGAGCAGGACAAACGTAAGGCAGGGAGCTCTGTTGGATAGGATGGCTCCCCAGAGACCGTCTGTAAGCTGTGGCCATGTCTGAACTGGGGTGGCTTGGTGAGCAAAATAACGATGGATGAAACCCAGATCTGTGACTGGGGGTGAATGTATTGCCATTGTGTAACATTCCGTCCATCATTTTGTGTGTTTTGCTGTTCACCCTATGTGGGAAGGGTATGCTCAGACGTGGGTCCCGTGCTCACTAAACCACTGGAGTCAAGCTATCCTGGCTGAAGACGGCTGATAGCCAGAAACCGGCCCTAGGATACTTGATTCCGGTCCAGGGAAGACCTGGCTTGGCAGTTCGGTCTGGACTGTTTCCATGAGGCACAGGGTCAAGACTGATTTGCATATGGCCATGTCTGACCTGGGGTGGCTTGGTGAGCAAAATAACAACTGATTAAACCCAGATCTGTGACTGGGGGTGAATGTATTGCCATTGTGCAACATTCCGTCCATCCTCTTGTGTGTTTTACAAATAGAATACCACACATTAAGCAATTGCAAAGCATGTTCATAGTTGAAGGAATACTGGCATCCTGATGCCGTGGTCATTCATTCCTTAAAAACGATTCTGAGGCATTCATAGCTATCCATAAATCTTGAGCACCCAAATATTAATATTTGAAGAGGTTAAAGAGATTTTGGATGTTGATGGAACAGCAGGCTGCCTTTAAAGACTGCATTGAGACCTTTCAAAAGTGATCATTTTTAAACCTAAACTTAGAAACATCCTGGCTTCGCTGCCACTTGGGAAGTAAGAGGAAAATCAATTGGAAAGGTCATGAATGATGAGTGGAGGAGAATTGGTCAACAGTGAAGCAAAAGATGCAGTTCTCAAGCTATGTTACGCGCTTGTAAAGTGCAGTTGTACAAAATAGGTTAAAATGATTCACAACTGTAGCACAGACACTGCATTGGCAGGCCTGAGAGACATTTAAGGGCTACTCATGTGGGTTGCACACCAAGTGCTGCAAGCCCACTAATAGCATTTGATTTACAGGCCCTAGCACACATGATTCACTTTACTAGGGACTTACCAGTAAATTAAAAAATTCTAATCCTGGATAACCAATCATAATCACAATTTACACAGAGAGAATATGCACTTTAGTATTGATCAGCAGTGGTAAAGTGCCCAGAATCCTAGGGCCAACGAAAACAGGGTCACAAAAATAGGAGGCAAAAGGTTTGAGGACAAACCTGCAAAAAGGCCCAGTTCTAGCATACCTCAAAAGAAATTAAAGCCTTTGGATATGGTGAAGCAAATCTGGGTTAAACAAAGTCTCCACCTATGTGGAGGGCCTACATTTTTTAAACAAAACCACAGCTTGAAAAGCAAGCATCCCAGCACAAATGCCTAATACAATAATCCTGTTCAGACTGAAGTTAAAGCTACACAGAGGAGCCAGATTTGTATGACCCCCTCCCCCCCCAGCACGACCGGCCCAATCCAGCTCCCCTCCCTGCCTCCCAGCTGTCCAGCCCTCCCCGACCCCTACTTAATGGCGGCCACTGCGGGGACAGGCGAGCAAGACCACTGACTCATTGTCAGTGAAATTGCTCTCCCACCCTCGCAGCTCCACCATTAAGTGAGGTGCCCCTGCCCCTGTACTCTTCAGTGTTGGTGATCGAGGCCCTCCTCCACCCGCAGGTTTCCCTGCGCCTCATCCCTGGTGGTCCAGTGGACCTCTGTCTCCTTTCTTTCTTTCTGCTCCTTCACTCGTTTTTCTCCCCTTTCTATTTTTCACCTTTCTGCACCTCTACTCTTTTGCGCCTTATTTCTGCCCATTCTCCCTTTCTCTCCCTCTGCTCCTTCACTCGTTTTTTTCCCTTTCTATCTTTCACCTTTCAGCACCTCTGCTCTTTTGTGCCTTATTTCTGCCCATTTTCCCTTTCTCTCCCTCTGCTCCTTCACTCGTTTTCACTCGTCTTTTTACCCTTTCTATCTTTCACCTTTCTGCTCTTTTCTGCATCTCTGCTCTTTTGTGCCTTATTTCTGCTTATTTTCCCTTTTTTCTTTATCCCTTCTTTCCTCCCTTTACCTTTCCCCGCCACTGCTGCCCCCGCGGCCCCTCCCCCCCCCAGCATGACCGGCCCAATCCAGCTCCCCTCCCCGACCCCTACTTAATGGCGGCCACTGCGCGGCCGCGCCGCTGGTGCACCGAAGGCGCGTCAAAGGCAAGCACGTCTGCGCCCGTCTGCAACCAGCACCAGGAACCCTGGACCTCCGCCTCGCCAACGCTACGACCCAGCAGCACTCCACGCACTCAACCCAGGCTGCAACAACAACTGCAAGCTAGCATCACCAGCCAACACCCATGGACCCTTCAGCTGTCACCGCTGCCGGCACACCTGCAGCACCGCCAAGAACATGGATCCAGCACAACCCGCCCACAAGAACACAACCGAACCGAAGACCCTGCAATGCATCCTCCTCAACGTCCGATCCCTCCACAAACACGCAACAGAAATCTGGGACCTCCTCGACAGCACCACCCCAGACGTAGCATTCTTCACCGAAACCTGGACCAACACCACCTCGGGACCGGACATCCCCATCGCTATCCCCCAAGGATACAAGATCTCCAGGAAGGACCGCCCCATCCACCCAGGAGGAGGAATCGCCATCGTCCACAAATCCAGCCTCCGCCTGAGCACACTCCCTGAGGAGTCCACAGAACTGATGGAACACCTTCACTTCAAGATACTGGCCAGCCCGACCGCCGCCCTCCGAGGAACCCTCATCTACCGACCCCCTGGACCCCGCGGACCCTTCGCCAACTCCATCACGGACATTATCTCCCCGCAGGCCATCGCATCCACCAACTACACCCTGCTGGGAGACCTCAACTTCCACCTCGACAATCAACTGGACCCCAACACCACATCCCTCCTGGACAACCTCCACAACATTAGACTCCGGCCGGATCGTGACCGAGCCCACGCACTCAGCAGGACACACCCTCGACCCCCTCTTCACTACAGGAAACTCCATCACCTTCAGCCACACCACCAAACTCCCGTGGACCGACCATCGTTGCGTCCACTTCACCTTCAGAACACCCACCATCCACAGACACCAGCACCTGCTTCCACAAAGAAACTGGACCAAAATCACCGATGACCAGCTCACCTCCTCACTCAACAACTCCACCCCAAATATCGCAGAAAACGACAACCCCAACACCGCAGCCCGAACCCTGCATAGATGGATCTCGGACAGCACCAACACCATAGCCCCCCTCAAGAAAAACAATACCTGTGCCAAGAAAGCCAGATGGTTTACCACCGAACTTCGAGAGTCCAGGCGCACATGCCGCTGCCTTGAAAAGGCCTGGAGAAACACCAAATCCACAGAAGCCCACAACAACTTCAGAGCCGCCACCAACGCCCACCATCAACTCATCAGAGAAACGAGGAAAAAAGTGATTGAAGACAGAATCTCCACCCACGCACACAACAGTAAGAAACTCTTCAGCATCATCAAGGAGTTCGCCCAACCCACCAGCGAGTCTACCGACATCCCTCCCTCACAAGACCTCTGCGACAAACTCAGCATCTTTTTCCACCACAAAATCAAGAGCATCTACGACAACTTCGACGAAGACAACCAACACACTGAACCCTCACCAACCACCCCCGACACCCGGAAACCAGCGATTGATGACTGGACAGCCCTCACCACCGAAGACACACTGAAGACAATGAAGTCAATCCACTCAGGGGCCCCCACGGACCCCTGCCCCCACCACATCTTCAACAGAGCCGCCAACACCATCGCACCCATGCTCCGCCAAACCATTAACCGCTCCCTGGCGACCGCCTCGTTCCCCGACGTCTGGAAACACGCCGAGGTCAACCCCCTCCTAAAGAAACCCTCAGCGGACCCCACCGACCTCAAAAACTACAGACCCATCTCCCTGCTCCCGTTCCCAGCGAAAGTCATTGAGAAAGCCATCAACAGCCAACTCGCCACATTCATTGAAGAACACAACATCCTCGACTCCTCCCAATCCGGCTTCAGAAAAAACCACAGTACGGAAACCGCCCTCCTCGCCGCAACAGACGACATCCGCACCATACTGGACAAAGGAGAAACAGTAGCCCTCATCCTCTCCGACCTATCAGCGGCGTTCGACACAGTCTCCCACCGCACCCTAATACGCAGACTCTACGATGCAGGAATCCAGGACAAGGCCCTCGACTGGATCTGCTCCTTCCTCTCCGGCAGGACGCAGCGGGTCAGACTCCCCCCTTTCCTCTCGGACCCCACACCGATCACCTGCGGAGTCCCCCAGGGCTCCTCCCTCAGCCCGACGCTCTTCAACGTCTACATGGCTCCACTTGCCCCCATCGTCAGAACCTACGGACTCAACATCGTGTCATATGCAGACGACACCCAGCTCATCCTCTCCCTATCCAACGAGCCCAACACCGCCAGATGCAAATTTCGAGAAGGCATGGAAGCCGTCGCCAAATGGATGAAAAACAGCTGCCTTCAACTAAACACCAACAAAACAGAAGTACTCATCATGGGCCCAAACCCCGACGCCTGGAGCGACACCTGGTGGCCCACCGCCCTCGGAAACCCGCCAACCCCCACAGACCACGCACGCAACCTGGGAATCATCCTGGACTCCGAGCTCAAAATGGACCGCCAGATCAACTCTGTCTCATCTTCCTGCTTCCACACCCTCCGCCTCCTTCGTAAGACCTTCAAATGGATCCCCCTCGAACACCGAAAGACAGTCACTCACGCCCTGGTCACCAGCAGACTCGACTACGGCAACGCACTCTACGCCGGAATAAACAAAAACCTCATCCGCAAGATACAGAACATCCAGAACGCCGCCGCAAGACTGGTCCTCAACCTGCCAAAACACTGCCACATCTCCCAGCACCTGCGCACACTCCACTGGCTCCCCGTCGAGGCGAGAATCACCTTTAAGATGCTCACCCACACACACAAGGCCCTCCACGGCACCGGACCAGCATACCTGAACAGCCGACTCAAATTCCACGCACCCCAAAGGACCCTACGATCAGCCCAGCTTTCCTACGCCGTGGTCCCCCGCACCAGAAAGACCAGATCGAGAGGCCGCTCCTTCCTCGCGGCCAAAGCATGGAACGCCCTTCCGCTCCACCCCAGACAGACAACATCGCTCCCCATCTTTGCAAGAAACCTCAAAACCTGGCTCTTCGACAGACCCCCTCCTTGATGGAATGGAACCTGCACCCCCCACCCCTAGCGCCTTGAGACCCTTACGGGTGAGTAGTCGCGCTTTAACAAACTCCTGATTGATTGATTGACTCTGTAGAGGAAGCTTTGTAAGCAGATAACAAATCACTAGAGTAGCAGAAGGATAACATATATGCTCCGAGGGATCAATTTGTTAGCATGGCATGCCCTCAGTGCAGTGTACTCAACCAAAGAATGTGGGCAAATATTCCATTCATTTATTTGTTGCTATTTTAGATTGCTGTCAAAAGATGATATGCATGAGGGTAGGGACAGCATAGCCAAGACTATGAAAACTGGCTATACCACGTTCATATTAAGTGGGGTGTAGTGGGTGTTTATTATTGACAATCACCATTATCTGAAAGAGACATGTTAGTGATAGATTCCTTACCTTAGAATTACCCCTAGGTGTCAGACTGGATTGGAAAGTTTTCTTCAGCAGTACCCCTGCGTGTCGGAAGGTGGTGTTGTGCAGCTCTGCGTCTGTCGTAGGCATCGTGAGCACCAGGATGACGTCTCGGCAGCTACTTAGACGCTGGCCTCGTGCGCTGACGTCAGTTCTTTCGTTTTTCGCGCCAGCAAGCGCAGATCAGGAGAGAGCGGTACCCCAGGCAATTTTTGACTGAGTGTTTTGGGACTTTTTTCTCTGTCTTTTCTAAGTCTAGTGACTCCTGGTGCTGTAGAGATGTCCGGTTTCAAATCTTGCAAAGTTTGTCCCCGCATGATGTCGGTGACAGACCCGCACCGCGAGTATCTCTACTGCCTAGGGCACGACCACGACCCCACGTCATGCCCCGACTGCCGGGTCATGGCTTTAAAAGTTTTGCGGGAGCGGTCCGGAAAGTTGCTTGAGGCCCGGGAGTTGGCTCTGCGCTGTTCAAGCTCACGGTCCCATGGGAGGTCGAGGGACTGGTCGCTGAGACGCCACCATCGCTCAACGAAGGTTTCGCACTCTGGGTCAGGTAAGAAGAAGGACAATTAGTCGAAGAAGCACTGTCACTCTTCGCCTTCCCCTAGCCTGTCACGCAACATGGCTGAGAGTGCGGGTGGTGCCGCCCGCGGCTCCGGAGAAGCCTACGCAGTTCCCGACAGCCTACCCGCCTTTCCTGGGTACGTCTGCGACTCCTGCCCAACTGCAGGACTTTCTGTCAGCCATGGTTCACCTATTTGGCCCGCCGGCGCGCCTTGGGGCCCCGCAGGTTCACCCGGGGGTCCTCGTCTCTCTTTGTCGAGAGCTCCGGTGTCGTCAACAGCTCCAGCCCCTGCCCAGCGAGACCCCCAATGATGCATGCATGGATCCTAGTCGATGTCGGTTGACCTGGTACGACCTCGGTCGGCGTCTACGGCACCGCCGCCGACCGGCCGCCCATGTCGTCCCCAGCTTCCACCCTGACATGAAGACAGTGCCGGAACAGTCTAAATCAACGCAGATTCCGACCACAATGGGGAATTTCTAGCCCTTTCTCCACCCTCCTCCTTCTTTTCCGCCTGCCCAGCAGGTTACAGAGGATGGGGGGACTGAGAGGGGTCTGAAGATCCTCTAGAAGCCCAATGCTAGTTAGACCCGGACTGGGCAGAGGATTTGGAGGACGCAGGTGGACGGGATTTTTCTCCATAACCTGGCGCACTGTCTCCTTCTACCGTGGCTACGGAGGAGGGTGGTACTTATTCAGTGGTGTTGCATAGGGCAGCCAAGGCTCACCACCTCGAGCTCCCTACTGTGGCCGTCAGGACTAACCTCCTGACAGAAGTGCTTCAGCCGGCGGCCTCCTCTGCGGAGCCGGTACTGCCCTTTAATGATGCACTTTCGGACGTTCTTTTGGGCACCTGATCCTGGCCCAACACAGGGGCTCCGGTGGATAGGATCGTAACCCAACACCATCACCTGGACCCAGGCGACCCCATTTTCCTCTCCCAATACCCTACCCCTGAGAGCTTGGTTGTCCAAGCCTCTGCGTCCCTGAGCGCATTCCCTTACGCACCACCGGACAAGGAATCCAAGAAACGGGAGCAGTTTGGGAAGAAGATTTTCTCTTCTGCCAGTTCAGGGTTGTGGTCTGTGAACACTCATGCCTCTTGGGTCGTCATTCCCAATCTGTGTGGGACACGGTGGCGCAGGTACTACCTCAGGGTCCGGAGGAAGCCCTGACAGTGCTCACCCAAGCTTTTGCTGAAGAGAGGGATGCAGCCAAGTTCACAATTCGTTGTGGCCTTGACACTGTGCGCTGGGCAGAGTGAGTTTCACAACAGTGGCGCTACGCCGTCACACCTGGCTGAGGATAGCTGGCTTTTTAGGGGATGTCCAGAATACTCTGATGGACATGCCTTTTGATGGCACTTGCCTTTTTGGAGACAAGGCAGATAGTGCGTCGGAGCGCTTTAAGAATTGCAGGCTATGACCAAGTCCCTGGGCCTTTCAGCCACACGCACTACTTTAGCTTCCGCTTTTCGCTCCTTTCTTACCCACGGAAGGATATCCCAAACACGTTCGTTTCAGAACATAGGGTATATCCTGAGCTCAAATTCCAAGTAAAAAAGTTCATAGAGACAAGATGATCTTCACAACTATCTTCCTTATTTCAACGATTTTTTCTTCTTCAGAAAAACAGAACTAGCCGCCACTAGCCAACACTTGTTTCGTCCTGTGGGAAATCAACCATGGACTTCCTCAGGGCTAGAATTTATTTAAAACATCTAATTACTATTTCAGACAAAAAATGTGACCGTATTGTGAGATGTAACAGTGTTACAGTCATCAAAAACAATGTCTCATAGCATTATAAGAAAAGACTAAAGATCAGACAAAGTGCTTACAAGGTCATTTATATCCCATATAGTAGTTTCATTGTAAAAAATTGAATCCAAACCTAAATAGAGCCAAACACCACACTCGAAAAGTGGTTGTAAAAATTAGAAACACCCATCAGTACAAAACAAAACAAGTAAAAGGAGATGTAGGTCGAGAAAACGGAGAATTTAAAAAAAGGGCCATCTTATAGAGCATTTAAAGAACCCAACCAATCCTTAAACTAGCCAAGATAAATACCAGTAAGTAAATAACAACACTCACCAATTCATCATAAGTACCATATCCATATGAGGTTAAAAATGTTGAGTATCCAATCCTCTAAAATAAGTTATAATACAGATTTAGCAATCATCATTAACAGTATAGAACCATCTTGTCTCTATAATACATATATAAGTAAACTCACTTGAATATTATTCTGAAAAGCGAACGTGGACATTATATCTTCTTCCAATGATCCATTCCAATTGTCAGTTTAGTGTCAGTATGCCTACAATATAAGCGTGGTCTCAGTCTATTTCTCAAAAAAACACTGCTTTTTAATACATAAGATCCGTCTTCTGTACACACACCATCTCTATAATTAATAATCAACCCCAAACCTCCGTGAACCCAAATAACGTAAATAGATACGAATGAACCAAAGGTTCAATACCCAAAACCAACACACAAGCCTCAACTTTATCACCATCTTTTATTGTAGTTTTTACCTGATATCTCATAGCATAAAGCTCCTCGTTATAAAACGAGTCGTGTATATCAAAAATTAGTCTACAAATGATTATCACTTTCAAAGGGCAGCACCAACACTTGTAATAGTGAGCACGAAAAAAATTAATTAACAACCAGATACCATAATATTATTTATCGTGAAAAAGGTAGAGTTTCACGACATATCATTAGGCTCAGTTAATGGTGTGTATTTACTGTTGTTCGACCGCACATCATATCCAAAGCACGGCAAGTCACACCAGTTACAAATAGCTTTCGCTTACCGATATTTTCAGTGCTTCTCGTACCGGCATTCTCAGTAGATTGGCGTCTAGCGTCGCCGCCATATTGGTTCAGGTATAAATACTTACTTAGTCAGCAACAGTAAAAATGGACAAAGATCCATTATTCGAGTGCTCGCTATCTTATATGAAGTCTAAGCCTCATCATCAAATAGATGATTCTGCTGTGTTCGAGACTACTCGATCCTGCTTGCCATTCTTACTTAGTATAATAGACCACCAACGAATTCAATAAAGCATCGTCTAATCTCGTCGCCATTTTGGATCAGGTAAAAACTCACCCGATTAATAAAATCGAAAAGGGACAAGTTATGTAACCATATTCGCCATTTTAAGATTAGTAACATTAAGTTTTAAATAAATCTTCACCAAATCCAATAAAGCAAACAATCGACACGGGGAACCCTATCTAGGGCATCCGACCTATTGCAATAATGACATATTACTTGTGTTAGATTTCCAGCTAAGTGCATAACCACAATTACCAAAGAGAGAAACAGTGAAAATAGTAAAGTTTATAAATTAATGAAGAGAGAATAATATAGAGAGGATAGTGTCCACCAATGTGACAATCTAATCCAACACATTCATATTGTGATTATCCTAGAGTGTATGCATGCCGTATACATGTTAAAGAAACCTCACATGAATTGAATAAATCTAAGTACATTAAATAGGCAACCCCAAAATTATCCAACCATGAGCTATACGTGGAATCAACATTTACATGTCAGTAACACCAACATAGTCATGTCACATAGCGATTCTTTCCTTCCCCATAAACAATGTCCTATAATTTTATACATTCAAAAGTACATTCTTCATATCAAATCCCAAGGTTTAAATGTAATTTGCGGTTTAAGTAACTAATCAATATAAGCTACTATCAAAAAAGCAATATGTCATAGATCATTTGTCCTGTCCATTAAAGCAAGATCCCAAATTGAGCAAATTCCTCCCATTAAAAAACATTTGTAAGCGGATGAACACAAAGAAAAATCACAAAGGGTATCATTTCTAATGTTGCATTATTATACCAAAACATCAATCACTAGAGTGAGAATGTAACAAGGGAAAATGTGATTAATTGCCTAAGAAATACTGCATTTCATGATCAATATTGAGACCCCTATCAACTCCATGAAGCTGCATTACCCAACGCACTTCTCTCTGTCTCCATCTTAATTCACGGTTGCCTCCTCTGGCATCTGGTAAAATTTTCTCAATACCGTGAAAAGTAAATGTTAGATGTTCACCTTGTGCAGGGCACTCGAGTGCATGTAACGCTATTGGGTATTGTATGTCCCTGTTCTTCAGAGCCCTGAAGTGTTCAGCAATACTCTCTTTAAGTTTCCTGATTGTACTGCCAATGTAAACTTTCTCACACCTGCAAATAACAGCATATTCTACAAACATAGTATTACAGTCTATATGAGATAATATTTGAAATGTTCTAGAGACATTATAGCTAAAAGAGTGTATCCCATGCATGTTCAGTCTACATAAACTACAATTTCCTCACTTAAAAGATCCCTTATTAAGTGTGACTAACCAATTAGAATTGTGTGTTTGCGGTCTCGGATAAGAGGGACTAATCATATTTTTGATTGTCCGACCTCTACGATAGGTAATAGAGGGGTGACTCTCTATGTATGGTTGCAATTCAGGGTCAGCTATGAGAATGAACCAATGTTTCTTTAAAATCTTGTAGATCTTAGTAGACCATGTATGGTATCCTGTTATAATTCTTACTGGATTCTTACAATTTATCCCAGATTTTTTGTTTGAGTGTAATGTTTCACTTCTAGTTAGTTTTAATGCTCTATTTCTAGCTTTAGAGATCACTTCCCTTCCATAACCTCTTGAGATAAATCTATTTTCTATATCCTTCACACAGTGAATAAAATCAGAATTTTCACTGTAATTCCTGCGTGCTCTAAATAATTCTCCAAAGGGAATTGCATTGACCTGTGACCTTGGAAGAGCACTATCAGAGTGTAATACTGCATTGCAGGACTTACTTTTTCTATAAAATTTACTGCACAGTCTCCCTTGTTCAACATATAATACAAGATCCAAGAATACTATACTCTAAATACTGTAATTCATGGTAAATGTCATATTATATTCGTTGCTATTCAGATGTCTGTGAAATTCCAGAAGCTCAGCCTCCCCTTCTGTCCAAATAAATAGAAGATCGTCAATATACCTTACATAGTAGTGGATGTGTTGTTGCCATTGTGAGCCGCCAGGGCCCCAGATCTGCACCATCTCCAACCACCCCATGAAGAGGCAGGTAAACGAAGGCGCAAATCTAGAACCCATGGCGGCCCGCAGACTTGTCTGTACCAATGTCCATTGAATAGGAACACATTATGTTCCAATATAAGTCTTGCAAGACCTTGTGAGCACAAGGTGGTTAACCTGAGCACTCCTATGTGCTGAATGAGCAAAGGGTAGTCAAAAGGTGTAATAATCCAAAGTTTTATTCACTTTTTCATGAATTCGTGGAATATGTGTTCACACATTGTAATCCAAATAGTAAAGGTGCTCCTCATGTAGAAACAACTAAAGCAAGTGTTTTGTCACATCAAAGTGGCCAAAGTTTCAATGCAGTGACATCATTTGCATAATTCCAATCCCCGATGCATTCCGAGCCAGTGGCTCTTCGTCAGGGGGTGTAAGCTGTGGACAAGTAAAAAGGGGGTACATCAGTCAGGGGCCGAGCGTGTTTAAAACAATTAGATACTGAAAAAGTGATAGTCAAAAAAGAACCAGAAAGCTATATCCACATGCGGGTGAAAAAGTATGTGGTATCAAGAATTCAGGTGTGTTCGGTGACGAGAAAAAGTAGAAGTGTAACCTTAATCTCGCTGAAACGTGAAACTACTGAAAAGAAACACTAAGTAAGTGACGGTATAGGAGGAAAATGCCTGTGCAAACCAACGTTGGTGAAGAGGTCCCGTAACATGCTTATTAAATACAACCGGGAAAGTGGCGGAAACGCCGTGCAATAGAGTCGGGTGTGCGAGTAAATAACTACCAGTGAAGTTCGCATCATAAGATGCGGACCGAACATAGCACTTAAAAACAAATGGTGCCCAATAGTGCTTACCGGAGTTCTCGTAGGTTAAAGGGTGCAACGATAGCCGCAGGACGCCATCGGGTAAACGAGGTAGCCATGAGTGAGTTGGCGCATGCGCTTTAACGTGTGAGCTGCGTAATAATAATAAAGAACGGACTCGTTCCCAAATGGTCCGGTGCATGAAAATAAACAAAGGAGTGGTTTGCGAGTGCCCCAGTGAGCAAAGAAAAGGTGTGGAGCTGGGTTAAAGAACAGGTATAAAGAAACCGAGTGGCAGCAAATGTGAATCAGAATCCTACGGAATGTAAATGAAAATGGAGGGGAAATCGGAAAAGATGTAAAATGGTGATCGAAAAGGTACAATCAAAAGGAACAGTGTAGTTCAATGTGTCTGGTGAGAGGAAGGTCAAAAAGATCAAAACGAAAATTCAAAATTGCAAAGAATGTGGTAAACAGTACATATCAATATGCATACACAAAATGTTGAACAACCAGCGAGCGAAGTATAAATCCTGAGTAGGAAGTTTATCAAAGAAAGCTGCTAAATTCCAGACGTTCGTTGAGTCCCTTTGGCACGATTGTACCCAGTTTGAAAATCCAAAATAGTTCACGCTGTAGTAAATATTTCTTGGGGTCAATGCCCTCTGGTTTGGCAACTGTTTCAAGAACCAAGAAGCGGATTTGGCTGTTGGTATGATTTTGCTGAGTGAAATGAACGGACACGCAAGATTTAAGATTTTTGTTTCTGATGTTGCTTCTATGTTCATTTAAGCGTATCTTTATCTTCCGCTCCGTTTTCCCAACATAGGGTAATCCACAGGGACACTTTAAAAGATATACCATGTTTGTGGTGTCGCAGGTTGCATTAGTTTTAAGTGAAATCTATTTGCCAGAACTGGGATGGTTGATGTTTGTCCCTGGAATGATGTTGTGACAGTTTTGGCAATTGTGACATGGAATAGTGCCTTTGTATATTGTAGGTTCAATATTGCGTGATTTTATGAGTGACCGTATGTTCTTGGATCGTTGATAAGCGAAAATGGGCATGTCATTGAATAAATTGTTGAAGTCTGGTTCTAGTTGCAATATTTGCCAATGGGTCTTGATGTTTTTTTTGATTAAGTGGCTTTTTGTTGAATATTTGGAAACAAACACGTTGGGTTGTGTATCAGACCTTGTTTTAGGTTTCAGTTGCAATAGTGTAGAACGGTCAGTAGACTTCACTCGTTGGTAAGCTGTTGTGATAATTCGTTGTGGATAGCCCCTTTTGGAAAATTTGTTCATGATGTTAGCGCTGTCCTGTTTGAATGAATCTTCAGTAGAGGCTATTCTTTTTGCTCTCAATAGTTGTGAGTATGGTAAATGTGCTTTAAGACTGGGTTGGTGAAAACTGGAGTTATGTAAATAATTGTTCCGATCAGTGGGTTTACTGTATATGGATGTTTCCAGTTTGTGGTCCTTCACAGAAATCTTTACATCCAGAAAAGCTATGTTGGTGTTGTTGAATTGATGTGTAAATTGAATTCTGTCATTGACGTTGTTTAAATGACTGATGGCATAATTCAATTGCTCCTCCGTACCTGTCCATAACAATATAAGTCTTGACATGCTCAATAACATATCAGTATGATCTAATAATTCAACTGGTCGTTTGTATAGAAAGTATTTCAAAGCTTCTAAACCATGCTCATGACTAATATTAGTGTATAACGAAACCACGTCCATGGAAACTAACATCATTCCTGGTTCCCAAATCAAATCATTAAGAATATGCTTCGTATCTTTGATGTATGACAGTAAATTGGTGATATATGGTTGGAGTAAGAGGTCAACGAACTGTTATAATTTTTCAGTGGGTCCACCCAACCCAGATATAATGGGTCTACCTGGTGGTGATATAGGGTCCTTGTGTACCTTAGGTAAGGTATAGAGGCACGGAAACAGTGGTCTATCTACCAAAAGATACTTGTATTCTTAGTCACTAAGAATGGTCTCTATATGCCATTTGTTTAGATAGCCATTAATTTTACTTACAATGTCAAAGATGGAGTTGCATGGCAGTTCAGTATACCATTTTCTATCATTAAGCTGACCAAATGCTTCTGCATCATATTTGGTTTTGTCCAATACAACAACATTTCCCCCCTTATCTGCTTCTTTAATGATGAGGGTCTTATCATCACTAAGGGTTTTAAGTGCAGTCCTTTCTTTATGTGTCAGATTACTCGTGTACTGAGTCGGTTTATGATCTTTCAACCTCTCTTCCAATATATCCAGTTCTCTAGTTATGTTTTTATAGAAGGCATCTATATTGTTTCCACTAGATAACTGTGGCATCCATCTAGATTTTACCTTAAGTCCACGGCTCTCACTAGCATTGGTACAGCAGTCTAAATCTTGTAATGCTTGATGCAAAGTAATTGGATCACCCTCATTTTCAGTGATTGAGAGTAACATTCTGGTATCATGTATATCCTGTATTGTAACATTACTACCGATGTTTTCAGTGTCTTTCTTTATTAAAAATATTAGATGAGAAAAACTTTTTGATTTTCAATTGCCTCACAAATTTGTACACATCAATTCTGACATCATTAATATCAAAGTTTCTCGTAGGGCAGAAATTCATACCTTTCTTTAACACATTAGACATCTCATTAGTCAGCTCTTTGCTGGAAAGATTGATGATCTGTATCTCATCATTCGAGCTTATCTCTTTTGATTGGCTTTCCAGCAACGGGTTTGATAACGATCCCTTCCTCCTGCATTTACGTCCACCCCTTTTACTTCTCCTGGTGGGCCTGTCATATCTCCCCTTTGATCGCGTTGTCTCGAATTCCCCATCCTTATCCTTTGAACCTCCTTTAAAAAAGAATGGTTACCTGTGGGTTCAGTAGTCACATCTATAATTGCTTCATCCCCACTGCTCGAGTTGTTACCAGAGGATGCTCTATTTATGCTATTAATAGATGGTTTTTTTTTACCACTGGATAATGTCTTGCTTAATCAGGACATCAAACCGTTTAGCGAAAGTAAAGACTTGACCAATATTATAGTCAAATTCATCGCGTTTTAGTTTGCGTGCCTTTCTTTGTTTTATGTCATCCACATATTTCTCCAGTATTCTATTAAGTATCTCATAATTCTTCTTTGTTCCATCCACTATATTCAAATCCACTATTTCTTTTTCCAATATATCAACTTCTGTTATGGCTTTAAGGACTTTCCTTTCAGAATTCTCTATTAAGAGATTCATTAATTTCATAGAATTGCTAGTCAAATCCTTCTCCCAGATTAACATCAAATCTTCTTCAAGGTCATCGTAAGTGGGGAACAACCTTTCCAATCTGATAAATTTAGATTTAAGACCATCATTTGATTTATTGACTCCCTGGGCAACCGCTTTACTAACTGATGCACCTGCATTCAAACTCTTAAATAAGTAATCCGCCACTTTGCCTCTCACATTTCCTGAACACATATCTGTAATGAGTATTTGGCCAAAAAAGGCCTATTCAACAACCTGCAGCAAAACCTAAATTTGACAGAAAAATACAAAGAGACGAATGGCTGGGTTAACAATTGCACATTGTTGCAAAATTTGTAATTTCAGTTCAATTAGTTAGAGCTCAAAGGATAAGGTGATGGCCATTCAACATTCACCAGAAGGTGTGGAAAATCCAAACCGTTAAGTAGAACATAGGGTATATCCTGAGCTCAAATTCCAAGTAATAAAGTTCATCGAGACAAGATGATCTTCACAACTTTCTTCTTTATTTCAACGATTTTTTTCTTCTTCAGAAAAACAGAACGAGCCGCCACTAGCCAACACGTGTTTCGTCCTGTGTGAAATCAACCACAGACTTCCTCAGGGCTAGAATTTATTAAAAAATCTAATTACTATTTCAGACAAAGTATGCAACCGTATTGTGAGATGTAACAGTGTTACAGTCATCAAAAACAATGTCTCATAGCATTATTAATCGGGTGAGTTTTTACCTGATCCAAAATGGCGACGAGATTAGAAGATGTTTTATTGAATTCGTTGGTAGACTATTATACTAAGTAAGAATGGCAAGCAGGATCGAGTAGTCTCGAACACAACAGAATCATCTGTTTGATGATGAGGCTTAGACTTCATAATATATAAGATAGCGAGCACTCGAATAATGGATCTTTGTCCTTTTTTACTGTTGCTGACTAAGTAAGTATTTATACCTGAACCAATATGGCGGCGACGCTAGACGCCAATCTACTGAGAATGCCGGTACGAGAAGCACTGAAAATATCGGTAAGCGAAAGCTATTTGTAACTGGTGTGGCTTGACGTGCTTTGGAAATGATGTGCGGTCGAAAAACAGTAAATACACACCATTAACTGAGCCTAATGATATGTTGTGAAACTCTACCTTTTTCACGATTAATAATATTATGGTATCTGGTTGTTCATTAATTTTTTTCGTGCTCACTATTACAAGTGTTGGTGCTGCTCTTTGAAAGTGATAACAATTTGTATACTTATTTTTGATATACACGATTTGTTTCATAACGAGGAGCTTTA
The DNA here is from genome assembly GCF_964263255.1 of Lissotriton vulgaris. Classification (NCBI taxonomy): domain Eukaryota; kingdom Metazoa; phylum Chordata; class Amphibia; order Caudata; family Salamandridae; genus Lissotriton; species Lissotriton vulgaris. The sequence continues at coordinate 1,258,559,402 of NC_141691.1, forward strand.
TGCTATGAGATATCAGGTAAAAACTACTATAAAAGATGGTGATAAAGTTGAGGCTTGTGTGTTGTTTTTGGGGATTGAACCTTTGGTTCATTCGTTCTATTTACGTTATTTGGGTTCACGGAGGTTTGGGATTGATTATTAATTATGGAGATGGTGTGTGTACAGAAGACGGATCATATGTATTAACAAGCAGTTGCAACGCAATAGGTCTCGCATTAGGAAAGTTTGAGCTATTGGTATTGTAAATGACACATTTTTAAATGTATGTGTTGGTTTGGAAAATAGCTAAATGAATAGCTTTGTCATTTACAATGCCAATAGTTTTAACTTTTGCAAATGTGACACCTATAGCATTTGTAATGCAATATGTGTTGTATTTACGTGACTAAGATGTATTGATATTACAAATAAAATGGCTTTTATTTTTTTTAATAATTAATACTTTAAAAAAGTTATTGTAATTTATAATGGCAATAGCTTTTGTAAATAACGATGTGAAGATTATGTTCATTTTATTATTGTGACGAAAATCCAAGAACAGAAGTGAACTATTAACATCTTTTTGTGACATTTGTAATGAAGCTTGAAACATTGAGAGAACATATTTGAACCAGTTGTTGTTGAATGGTTGCACAGATTGATGCTGTGGTGGCGCGGATTGATGTTGTGGTGGCGACGAGTGATGTTGTGGTGGCGACGAGTGATGCTGTGGTGATCAGTGATGCTGTGGTCAGGGCTGTTTCTACCATTAGGCAAGACTAGGCGGCAAAAGGGTTAGGGCGGCAAAAGGGGGATTTTTTTTTCTTTTGAACCTATGAAAGTAAAGAGCCGCTTGCCGCTCCTGAGTTCTTTACACTTACGAAACTCACATTCGCACCGCCAGCCTTCCACCAGATCATCACACTGGAAGTCTATGCCATCCGTGCCACGATGTTCTGCTTAGTGCTTTAACTATTCGTCGTCATGCACAATCCCGAAGTGAGCGACGATTGCCAAAGCGTGCTGCGGATTCGTTCTCACATGAAAGTTTATTGGGAAGGTCAGAGACCGTTTTAGTAGTTGGAGCCAGGTCGGGTGCCTCGGTCCTGCTGTCCCTTACCTGACTTCTGGGTGTACAGAGGTGTCGGAGTTCGAGCAGTGTTCCCCCCATGCTCTGGCTGGCACTCATCTAGTTTAAGGTGGCCTCGACTTGGCTGCCAGACTGTAGGTGGCTGCTGAAATTAAGGCTTTGTGGCTCGATGCGAAAATGCGCTCTTGTTTGGAATGAGTGGAAGGGCATGTGACGCAGGGCCCCGATCATTTTGCTTTAGGATTTCAGAATTGGACTGCACAGGGAGAGAGATGGAATGGCATGTGGGCATGTTTAAGGGACGTGTGTGTGTGTCGGGTAGGGGTAAGGCTCTCTTTGTGCCTTGTGTGTGAAGTTAGAAAAAGGAGGCGTTAACAGCCGCAGCAACAAGAGGTACTGATGTTTAATCTCGAAGAGTTATTATAAATCTATTGTCTCTGGACATCGGCCGCTGCTTCTTGCAAAAAAACACAACACTATTTTTTAACGTTTCTAAACACACGATTCTGCATCATACTGAGTGCCCACAGAGAGCTGGGTGTTGATTTGTTTATGTGTCCTGTCACTTACGCTGCAAGGGAGGGGGGTGCTGAAGCCCTCACGTGTGCGCCACACAGACCTGCAGGGGTCTCATGGCGCTCAAAAAACAATCCTCCACTTGCGAGCTGGGGGGGTGGGGGGGAGATGGGGTGAACTCTCCCAAGGAAGGGCTACTATAAAATAAACTAACACACCAGAGGCCCCCAGGACCCTGCCCTGCTCACCTCCCATCCTAATACTTTACACTGCCCCTGAGGGTGCTTACACCGTGTGATTCTGGGCAAATCACTTAATCTCCCTGTGCCTAAAAATGAATGTGACGTCTGTAACGCAACTGGTGCTCATGTAAAGTGCTCTGATGCCTTCGGGTGGAGTTCGCGCTATATAAAACTGCAAACAAATATTTGGTCGGGCCTCGAGCTGCTTTTGGGGAGCATTTAATCAGATGATGTAGTAAAATAACAAAGAGCGCGGCGCAAGAGGATTTTCTCATCACCATAAATTCATTAACAGCCTCTGAAGACGCATAACCAGTAGGCGCTTTATGTAGCGCTATATATGAAGCTGTGTGTGTGTGTTCCACAGTACGCAGTGTGCCTTCATGAGACAGTGGAGATTGGGAGGGGTGTATGAGGCCAGGATTCAGGCCCTCACCCAGGACCATATATGCTGGACGACGAGGCGGCACAAGGGTGTCACAGGAGGATGTCCTTGAGGGAGCAGCGCAGGAACACAAAACTGAAAGACAACACACCACACTCTCCAGCATGCAGCAGCCACAAGTGACGACCCCTCAATGAGGAGTGAGGAGTCAGGAAAAGACAGAAGCTGGCAAAGTGCGGCTGCATCAGAGCAGAGGCCTCGTCCTGGGCTGAGGTCTAGAAGACATAAAAAGAAGCACTTCCAGAATCTGTTCAAGGTCACCTACCAAGGGCCATCGGTCAGCTGCACCTGCGATAAATCAGGAGCACCTCCTGTAAGGAAGGCTTAGGGACCCCTAAGGGACGAGGCTCAGGTAGGATTGAGCACACAAGCATTTTTTAATGTGTGAATGAATTAATGGATGAATGAGTTGAATGAGTGGAATGTGTCTGTGGCAACGGGTATAGTTGGAAGAAAAGTAAGCTAGAGTGCATTTACGAGGGGTCGCATAAGACCATGTTACGATAGTAATTACCGCACTAATACTGTTCTTCCTTCTACTAAATTCGCAAACATTTATTTTGCACAAGTGCATGCATGGGAACAACGCGAATGGCCAGAATGCGAGAAGCTGCTGTTTGCCGCGTTTGTTTTTTGCACTGATTTTTAGCACACAATATAGCACCAAGTGCCGGTTTTGCAGAATTTCTCCTACTTTTGCAGTTTCCCCAAAAGTTCCCGATAATATGCAGATACAAATTCTGCATTTTTTCGTAAAGTTAACCCAGTCTATCCTCCGCTGACAAAATTAACACTACTGAGTTGGGTTATATTACTAATTATCTGCAGGGAGGGGCTGTTGCAAAAAGCGCTGCACTGAAAAAAAACTGTTGAAAGAAGAGGGGTTTTCTTTATAATGTCGCTCTACATCACCCAATGTAAATTTTTTATTTTGTTAGTGCGAAGTGTCAATTGGAAGGCATTTTATTAGGGCAATAAATGTTTTTTGCTTTTGATTGGGGGGGATTGCTGGCAGTAGGCCAAAATAATTTAGCATTTCGTACGTGGGTGTTGCATGTCTACATGCGTGCTTGGCGGAAGGTTAAGTTGTTTCTGGTTTTGAAAACGAGTTGAGCTTGACGTCTCTGTGTTATTTAAACACAAGGCCCTATTGGGCATTTGTGGACATAGTTCTGGGAGTGTATGGCTACCATAACGGTCTGGCCAGGGCCTTTCGTTGAGGTCGTTTGCAGGACTGTCTGTTGTGATCGTGTTTCCTGATAGTAAATGAGAGTAACACAGAAGGTTTCGGCAGTAGCCTCTCTAGCCTGGATGACAGGGAGAGAGAGTGATGGTAATAAAAGGAAGGGGCAGCATTTTTCAATTCTCCCTTAGGGTGGCAAAACACCTAGAAACGGCCCTGATTGTATTAGACACTTTGAGTCAGCAGACAGTGGTTGTTGATTTAATTTTCTCTGGTGACGCTTTTTTCATGACAAAGTGAGTGAAGTGTTTATACAAATATTTAATTACCCAAAAGTGCTTGTTTCAACACTTCCCGACCCGACCAGACACACTCACACGATCAAAATGAAAATCAGTCTAAGGTGTGGTTTCAGTTGAGGCCAGAGATGGCGTTTTTGTCATGCCAGTGCAAATGTGGATGTTTTACTGTGGGAATCCAGATGTGTCCTTGTGCTATTTTAGATCATTATCATCCAAAACGTTACAACAGAAATTGTGATTCCGTGGGAACAAAGCTGAATAACGTACCTATTAAATTGTTGTTACAAACACACTTCATGAGCCTCGCTTGCACAGTCACAACCTGGCTGCCTACCCTGCCCCAACTTTACTGGGTGACTGTGAGTGACTTCTAGAGTGACTGAGTGCAGAAGGTCAAATGACAGGTTAAGGAAGCCTGTGAGCTAGTGAATGAGAATATGACTGGTTAAAGAAGCCTGTAAGTGAGTGGATGAGCATATGAACAGAAGTGGATCCCGTTCTTACGGTGTCATAGGATCCAAGCTGCACCTCTTTAATGAAGCCCCACAAGGCAGATGTTTCCATACACAGTTGATATGGCCTCGCAGCTCGGGCTGGACTCTGGACCAAGACCGATTTCCATTTCGAATGGCACGATGTGCAGCAAAATAATGGAGCGGAATGCGGCCCATGTGATTGCCAGCAGTTAACTTTTTCAACCATTTCACCCTCCGTATTTTGTTCTAGTGGCTGAGTGGGCAGAGTTTGGCATCTTCAGCCCCTTCTCTAAAAGAGATTGTGCAGATGCACATGTAGCACTGGTGACTGGCAGGCTCTTGAGGGGGCTAGCCCTTATTTGCGTGGGAGAGTGGCCCCATGCAAATAAGGAAAAACTGCGCTTCTGAACCCACGCCATTTTATTGACCCATGTAATGATCACAATGTTTTCTCTAAAAATATTTGTTCTCTTTTGGCAGAGGGCTTGTGATTCATTCTTCTTTATGATGTAATATGTTTACACAACAATTTTGGGCCTTTTTGATCCTTGTACAAATTACGCCACTGCTAGAATTGTTGTGTTTTTATATTTATGGTTGACACGCTGGCAGGGGTTCACGGGCAGCCCCTGTTAGGTTTGCATATTATAGATGCAGGTACAGTGGCAAAGAGGCCGTAAGAAGGCATAATGAATGTCCACCACATTAATATATATTTACTTTTTCGTCTGATGGTGACAATCTTAATCTTGGAGAATCGCCTTAAAATGTCATGCTTCGGAAGCTGATCAAATAACATGTTGATATGACGACAAAACTGCGAGATAGGATCCTGTGTCTTATAAATATAACCTAACAGTATCGGCAGCGCTGCTCTGGGTGCGTTCTACTTTAAGAACGCCTAATATATGCTTTTTGCATTTAAAATCAATTACAGGCTAAAGTTTGGAGTTCGTAGCATAATAAGCGCTGTGGAACAATTAAAATTAAGGTCGTTAGAAGAATAAAGCAGGCATTTAAAATCTAATAAAACTTAAGAAAAATCAATTATGAGAAATTGAGAAAGATAACATCGTTATATGATGTTTTGTATGTGTTTTCTTTACATCTGCCAGTGGCTGCTGGTGAACTTTGAAAGTGGTGGGACGCACATGCCTGCCTCCGTTTGAATTGAGAAGATTGAAAGAAGCAAGTCGGCCCTGTTTTCTCTAAGGGGGCTTGTTTGAGTTCTATCCCCAAGAAAAGAGTAGACAGCAAGGTCAAATTGTGCATTTCACACCACAAATTTCGCAAAAATTTGCCATAAATCCAGCAGTTTTGAAGGGCAAGTAATGACATATTTCAATAGTTTTGTGGTGTTCCAAGAAAGCTTTAACCTTTCAGGGGTTATTGGGTCTCACTCGCCCCAGAAAAACTTGGTGACAAAACAGTGTTAATTCAAATCCTAAAGGCGCATACAGCAATGCGAATGCTCAGTAATACAGAACATACAGGATCAGACAATGGTAGGTTAAACCGAGCTTGGATGCTAAATCCTCATACAGCACTCGTGATAATGTCATAGAAAGCCTTATTAGCTTAGATGCTAAAATACTTTGCGAAGGTCAAAAATAATAGCTCTAACAAACAGAGCTTACTGGAACTAAAGCAGCAAAATCAGAAAGATCCCTTCTTCTCCCCCCCCCCCCCCCCCCCCACCCCACACACACACACGAACTCAGCTTGAACTGAGCCTCAGCTAACAACTTTAAATATACTTCTGAAGTGTAGTAATTTTCGTCGAAAGATCAGTTTACCAGCTTATTAAAAAAGACATTTCATGCTAAAAATCAGATGATTCAGTTCCCTCCTTAAAAAGGTATCTTTATACTCAAACTCCATATTTTCCTTGTTCCGCCAGGTGCTCGTACGTGTTACTGTTACACCTGAATAGATTTTCCCTTAAATGCAAATCTATTGTCATCTTCAAATTGTAGGGATGTCCACCACTTAACAGGAGTTGTCAGCACCATTGTACCCGGAATAGCCGGAATCGTGTGCAGAATGGCCACGTTAAGGCATGAATGGGCACTGGGTGCAAATGCCATCCTTACGCAATTGATATCAAGAAGGATGTCAACTACACAACAGTCTGCCAAGGACTGGACAATAGGATGAGCAAGATGTAGTCTGGAATCACGTTAATAAATCAAGAGTGGGCATCTGTTATGCCAGTGTTAATTGGCATGTCATCAAGCACACACACTATATGGCATGTATGAGCCACGATTATATAGGAATAGACAGACTATTACAGAAAGTGCCCCAATTATTTCAAGGGGGGGACACTATTATGCAAGGTATAAGCAGAATGCCACCAACGATGTCCACGGTATTGCAACAATTAGCCAATATTATGGTAGAGATGTCACTCAAAATGACCACATTATATCAAGTGTGGGACACACTAATGCCGCTAATAATTAAACAATGGTCCAGTATTATTCCGGGGATAGCTAGAATGTCACTAAAAATGACAATTTGTCACAGGATGGAACACCCTCTTGCCAGGGATAGTGAGAAGGTCACCAAGAATGTTCATAATATGCCAAAGGTAGGTCCACTATTACACCCTAGATAGCCAGAATGAAACCGGGAAGGTCCAACATATGTCAAGGATGGGACATTATTATTTAGCATGGGAGAGCCACAGTATGTCACTGATTGTCAAATTCTTCCTGGTTCAATAAATTGTATGTAAGTGCAAAATGCATGAAACAGAGATGTTTACATAACATGCAAAAGGATAATTTGGAAAATGTATAGAAGGGACCTAAAAGCTTTGAAAGGGACGTCTAAGGAACAAAAAGCCTTAGCGCATAGTGCTTCTATGGCAGTTAATGGAAGAAACAGTCTTAGGAAAGGATTCTCCTGTTTTGTGGCTTCTTGCAGCAGAAGGGGCCCGGATTGGTTTTTAGCCCTTCTGATACTAATGTATTGGGAGTTTCAGAGGAAGCACTAGAAACAAACACCGGCGTGATTATATCTCATAAAAATTTCCATTACATGTGACTCAATATATGAATCGTTAAATCCTAGAAACTAAACCATGCCCCTACTCCTGACCACATCCCTCATGCCATGGTGCGGACATCACCTACATGTTGTGTAACAGTTTTGTCGTCAGTGTTCAGGTATGTCATCTGCTCTGATAGCCCATTCCTAGAAAAGAGGTCTAATAATACAACTGACGAAGTGCTGGGTCATATAAATCATGTAAACTCCTTGTTTGTGCAGGAAACTTATTTTCCCATTGAACAAATTGGCTTTCACCAGGCCTTTGGTGTGAATTTTGACCAAATGGTCGATGGAGGTTGGTACTCTTGATCCTTGTCCTTCAGGTTGGCATTTGAGAGGGTGGGTTAGGAAAATCATCTCTTGGGAAAGCCCTTCTGTTTTGTTTTTTTTTCTCTTAAAACCCTACAGTCTGGAAATTGAGTCCAAGTTAAACTGATTTAGAGGTGATCACTGTCTAAGGCAGTTGCATTCACAACAGCTTATAAGAGAGATGCTTGCTAAAACCCATTCATTTCTTTGATTTGGCCAATGTTCCTACAGACTTAATGCTTACACCAAATAATATGTTAATGTTCTAATGGTCTTTAGTATGTTTCAAGCAAATTGTCGTCTTTGATGCTGAGTGCAGCAAAGCACACTTGTGGTCTTGGTTTGCTAAGCCAGAGATACTCAAAGTAAGGCCCCAGGGCAGCATGCAGCACTCCTGACCTTTTCATGTGTCCCCTTTCTGAAAAGCAGCACTCGACTGAGCACTAATGTTCAGAAAGATAGTAAAACAAGGCAAGCATTTATTTACATGTTAACTGAAGTAAGAAAGAGAACCAAATAAGGTGCCCTGCACCCTTTAATTTCAGGAACACCTTCATTTTTAGAGCCATCTTGCAACAAATGTAAAACCATGATAACGTTTCTTCAAAATAAAAATAAAAATGTGTATTTCTGTCACCTTGGTATACAATTATATATCACTGCCCTGCATGCAACCCCAGGTAATCCAAGTAGAAATAGGAATAGAACGAAAACGAAGCCATAAAGTAGACCTCCCCAACCCACCCACCCCCCGCCCCCCTCCCCCCGGTCTATTACCTTCTATGTGGCGTCGCGCGGAGCTGAGTGTCGTTCGAGGAACAAGGCCAGCCTATGTAGAGGGGTCAGGCGTTGTTAGACGCAGGAGGAGTCGGTACTTGGGGCAAGTCAGCTCCCGGAAATAGGAATAGTTTTTAAACATAAACTTTAAAACGTTCCTAGCTCCCTTCAACGAGACAATAATGCCATTAGAGAACCAAGAGGCATATCAGTTGTCCTGTGCACCCTCTATGTGGTCTGGGTTGTATAGCGTACATTCTGAACTCTCCTATTTCAAGGTGCTCCTAAATGTGTCAATGATGAAACCGAAGGAAAGGTCAAGTAAAACAATTGCCTAAGATCACACAATGTAGTTTAGTGTGAACATCGGGATTGATCCATTTGTTTTTATAGTTTCAGATTGTACAATTCAACCGCCAGAAGTGAAACTCTGTCCCTCCCTCGTTTACATCACAAGTTAAAGCTTTGTGTCAAAATCTTGTGCGTTTATTTAGGGTATGGATGGCCGACAGAAGCCACATGAAGGTTCAGTTTGTTTTTGGTTTGATAATCCAAAAGAACCCACCTCTATCACATAATGACAATTAAGGGGACATAGTTATAAGAAGAATATGATGGGGTTATTACCAAACTATTTGCATAAAACGGAGTACCATCACCACAGTGCAGGGATTCTTGTTTCAAGAGTCGTAACTTTTTCACAGCACCATATTACAGTGAGTGGACTGTGAAATTAGGTGTTCTCTCACCCACGTGTACATTGAAATGATTGTTGGGTTACAGTCTGGTTTTCTTATCACACACTATCAGTGTTTTGTATAATTGTTTCCTATCGCTGTGAAGAAAAAAAAAAGGGAGCAGACAAACATGTTCAGAAAGTGAGTACAGGGAGCAGACAAACATGTTCAGAAAGTGAGTACCCAAGAGCGCACAATTTGTCACAAGGCAAGGGGAGGCTGTGATTCATTAAAACATGTTGTCGCATTCCATAGTTTCTATCTTATTGCTAATTACACAAAGACTGGGGCATGAGTAGCTCTGATGGTAAAACTCAGGGACTGTTCACACCACTGTGCTGAGGATCCTGTCCAGACATGGAAACGACGGTATTAAATATCGAGTCCTCCTAGTTTCATGTCTCGGGTCTCTAGTCTCATATGTCTAAAAGATTGACTTTCGCATATTTAGGGATGGAGGTTGGGAGTTTGTCTCAGGCTACCTTAGTGAACTCCACAGTTTCTAGGCACTCTCATCGTTGCAGATGAGGGGTACCCCAGGGTGCGGTAGAAGGATAGCGGCTCGGGTGCAGCAACCCACAATATTATCTAATCTGTGACTCTTCTAGACACTAGGGGATTTATTTGTAGAGCAGTGTGGAATGAAACCCTCAAAATAACTCCACACCTTGCTCTTCATACCATATCTATTCTTCACTTCCAAGACCTGCCACCTCACACAGTGTCACCGTTGGACACACAATATCGGCACCTCTTTACACATTCACTTGATGAGAAGCCGATATCGCACAGTACCTGCGTAAATGAGCTGAAAATCACTGTAAACTGCCCCAGTCTCAGCAAGTATTTTCTTTTTTTGTGGGAGGGGGTTGAGTTGGAGCAAAAACAAATGTGCTTCTTAGCTATTTCTCTGCACAAGGCCCTGCCCCCACTCCTCACACTGTGAAATTTCTGTTTTAGTTTGCAGGTCTGACCTCCCCAAGCCCACTTTACACCTCCCCCCTGACCACCACCCTCAGTTTAGCCCTCGGTCACACCACAGGCCCTGGGTAATGACAAGTACTCATTGTGTAAGCGGTTTCCCTTATTCTTCGCCATCTTAATTATCCGTTAAAGAGATTGGTCAGTGCATTAAAAAAGGGGCAGACATTTTTGGATGGAGCAGAAGCACATGAGGCTTGCTTTTTGAACACAGTTAAAAACCTTTCTCTTTTCTTACTCACCTGCCCCTGCTATTGTAATATAATTGTTTTATTTATCATTTATGCACAGTATAGTGGGAGAGCTGTGAAAGAAGATATGGGCGAGGATTCACTAAAAATGCCTGGGGTAGTGGAAGTGACGTCACATACGCGTTCACCTTAATGACATTACAGGAAGTGACATCACATGACCCCTGGCCATGATTTTTTTGAGAGGGGCATGTCACATGACCCTGACATGACAACGTTTGATAATTTGCATTCAATAGTATCACAAAGTTGCTGTTAGATAATACCACTAAGTAACCTAAAGTTGTGCTATGCTCTGCTTTGCATTATTTTGAATCGAGGGGGCGTTCGATGGATGATACATGAACTTTTTCTTGGAATCACCCAGGAGTTTTGATGCAAATCCATATCTACAAGCATTGTAAGACAGTAATTTCCACCCCAATTTTGTGTTTTCTCGAGGCAGGTGTAATAAAGAGAATTGTTTTCATTTCTTCTTGTTTTTACAACTTTGCAACGGCGCTGCATTTTACAGCAGACATACAAAGTGGGAAAAGCCTTAAAGCATAGTTTTTAAATATACTGGAAGGGACCCCTTCAAATACAAAACCTATGATTCAGAAAATGTGCACAATTTGCACTCTAGCACAAGGGACTGTGTATTGGGACATGGCTGCCAAAAATGTGTTAAGCGTACGAAGTAGAAAAATATAGACCATGCCTTATTAGATGTGGCACATTTTTCTTCCAACCTTTGACTCAAGGCAGTGCAGCAACGTTTTTGCTGCATTACCTTTCGTCAGAGAACAGTAAACTGGGCCTCAAGCTCACAAAATCTCTCTCACTACCTTTTACTTGATTGCCACTCACTTTCACTCACACTTGCTTACACATACAGAAACGTTTTATCACACACATGCACACTCTCTCTCACTTAAACACACTCTCATCCGCATGCATACAACATACATTTAATACCATTTCTGCATACCACAGCTGCCACCATAGGGCCTAAGTATGCTCTATTTGTTTATTACACTAATATAATATTATTCTCTCTATTAGTATAATGAAAAATAGACAGATAATAAGAAATGCAGAGCACCCATGTTCTTGGCTCTAATTTTGCCACCTCTACAGGCAGGGGTCACAAAGGCAGTGGGTGGCATGGGTAGGACGGGGCAAGCTAGGGGTCACAGTTGTGAAAACAGCACATATTATTCGAGCGCAGCATGTATTCACCCTGGAAAAAAATTGCCTCTCGAGTTTGGATGGGGCTCAGATCACGTCTTAACAGTGCTTTTCATGTTTATTATTATGACTATTGTAGGGTAGGGAAATGTAAACTATGTGTGAGCACAACACGCTATCAACCCAAGCAGCCTGCGGAGTGTCTCCCTTGCAACCCCTTCCCCCACTAGTCATCCAACAAACGCGGATCTCTGCAACTGGCCCTTTTCGCTTTCCGTTCCATACCTGGCCAAGGTCCAATGACCCCTCTCTCCCCAGGCCAAAAGCGGGAACAGCCGCCGATCTGATCTGATTAGAGACACAAAGCCATTATACTCCAGGCAGACCGTATTTACCTCGGTCTCACAGCTCCTCCCCTCTGTGCGTGACTGGCTGCTGCTGCTTGTAAGCCCCGGCCTGAGAGACCTGTGTCTGGCTACGCTTTCTAGACTGCATGCATGTATGAAGTAACACAATGCAACACTTTCCCAGAATATTTTTGGTGAAGAACCAGCCGAGAAGCTATTTTATTCATTTCTTTTGAGTATTTTAGCTTTTGTGGACGTTTATTCCTGACTGAAAACTTTAGTACCTTGGCGCCTCCGAATGCAAGGATAATTTGTTACAAAAGGTTTCAGCTTCCTTGATTGCATTACTATAGGTTATTCACGACTCATCTTTTGAGTCTAATTATATGACGTACGGCAAAAAAATGCAAATACTGAAACAACTTCAAACTATCAATGAGTTAAAGTCAAGACACCACTTTAGTCGCAGAGGGTGCCCGCAGGGACCCTGGCAACAACTAAAAGACATCACTCACCAGGGTGGTGGGTGAGTGAGTTAAACGCTTCCCACTGACATCTGTGTCGCACCTGTGTGTATTGACGTGCACGCATTTTTTTATAACCCAAAGTAACATTAGATTTCAATTCAAGGGAACATCTTTAGCATATGATACTTGCTATACTGTAATATGTGTAGGAATACATTTGTGAAGTACTGCAGCATAGAGCAGTGTTTGATATAAAAGACTGGCATGTATGTGTGCTGTACTTACATGCCATGCATATACACTGGAGTTGCCAAAGAAAAATGTGTCCAGGGATGAATGTCTGCACTGAGTATGTGTTCCGGGATGAATGTCTGCACTGAGTATGTATTCAGGGATGAATGTCTGCACTGAGTATGTGTTCAGGGATGAATGTCTGCACTGACTATGTGTTCAGGAATGAATGTCGACATTGAGTATGTGTTCAGGGATGAATGTCTGCACGGAGTATGTGTTCAGGGATGAATGTCTGCACTGAGTATGTGTTCAGGGATGAATGTCTGCACTGAGTATGTGTTCAGGGATGAATGTCTGCACTAAGTATGTGTTCAGGGATGACTGTCTGCACTGAGTATGTATTCAGGGATGAATGTCTGCACTGAGTATGTGTTCAGGAATGAATGTCGGCAATGAGTATGTGTTTAGGAATGAATGTCGGCATTGAGTATGTGTTCAGGGATGAATGTCGGCATTGAGTATGTGTTCAGGGATGAATGTCTGCACTGAGTATGTGTTCAGGAATGAATGTCTGCACTGAGTATGTATTCAAGGATGAATGTCTGCACTGAGTATGTGTTCGGGAATGAATTTCTGCATTGGGTGTATGTTCAGGGATGACTGTCTGCACTGAGTATGTATTCAGGGATGAATGTCTGCACTCAGTATGTGCTCAGGAATGAATGTCTGCACTGAGTATGTATTCAGGGATGAATGTCTGCACTGAGTATGTATTCAGGGATGAATGTCTGCACAGAGTATGTGTTCAGGAATGAATGTTTGCATTGAGTGTATGTTCAGGGATGACTGTCTGCACTGAGTATGTATTCAGGGATGAATGTCTGCACTGAGTATGTGTTCAGGAATGAATGTCGGTATTGAGTATGTGTTCAGGGATGTATGTCGGCATTGAGTATATGTTCAAGGATGAATGTCTGCACTGAGTATGTGTTCCGGAACTAATGTATGCACTGAGTATGTGTTCATGAATGAATGCACTGAGTATGTGTTCAGAGATGAATGCCTGCACTGAGTATGTGTTCAGAAATGAATGTCTGCACTGAGTATGTGTTCAGGGATGAATGTCTGCACTGAGTATGTGTTCAGGGATGAATGTCTGCACTGAGTATGCGTTCAGCGATGAATGTGTGCATTGAGTATGTGTTCAGGAATGAATGTCTGCACTGAGTATGTGTTCTGGAATGAATGTCTGCACTGAGTATGTGTTCAGGGATGAGTGCCGGCATTGAGTTTGTGTTCAGGAATGAATGTCGGCATTGAGTATGTGTTCAAGGATGAATGTCTGCACTGAGTATGTGCTCAGGAATGATTGTCTGCACTGAGTATGTGTTCAGAAATGAATGTCTGCACTGAGTATGTGTTCAGAGGTGAATGTCTGCACTGAGTATGTGTTCAGGGATGAATGTCGGCATTGAGTTTGTGTTCAGGGATGAATGTCTGCATTGAGTTTGTGTTCAGGGATGAATGTCTGCATTGAGTATCTGTTCAGGGATGAATGTCTGCATTGAGTTTATGTTCAGGAATGAATGTCGGCATTGAGTATGTTAGGGATGAATGTCCTCATTGAGTATGTGGTAGGGATGAATGTCCGCATTGAGTTTGTGTTCAGGGGTGAATGTCTGCATTGAGTATGTGTTCAAAGATGAATGTCTGCATTGAGTATGTGTTCAGGGATGAATGTCTGCACTGAGTATGTGTTCAGGGATGAATGTCTGCACTGAGTATGCGTTCAGCGATGAATGTGTGCATTGAGTATGTGTTCAGGAATGAATGTCTGCACTGAGTATGTGTTCTGGAATGAATGTCTGCACTGAGTATGTGTTCAGGGATGAGTGCCGGCATTGAGTTTGTGTTCAGGAATGAATGTCGGCATTGAGTATGTGTTCAAGGATGAATGTCTGCACTGAGTATGTGCTCAGGAATGATTGTCTGCACTGAGTATGTGTTCAGAAATGAATGTCTGCACTGAGTATGTGTTCAGAGGTGAATGTCTGCACTGAGTATGTGTTCAGGGATGAATGTCGGCATTGAGTTTGTGTTCAGGGATGAATGTCTGCATTGAGTTTGTGTTCAGGGATGAATGTCTGCATTGAGTATCTGTTCAGGGATGAATGTCTGCATTGAGTTTATGTTCAGGAATGAATGTCGGCATTGAGTATGTTAGGGATGAATGTCCTCATTGAGTATGTGGTAGGGATGAATGTCCGCATTGAGTTTGTGTTCAGGGGTGAATGTCTGCATTGAGTATGTGTTCAAAGATGAATGTCTGCATTGAGCATGTGTTCAGGGATGAATGTCTGCACTGAGTATGCGTTCAGCGATGAATGTGTGCATTGAGTATGTGTTCAGGAATGAATGTCTGCACTGAGTATGTGTTCTGGAATGAATGTCTGCACTGAGTATGTGTTCAGGGATGAGTGCCGGCATTGAGTTTGTGTTCAGGAATGAATGTCGGCATTGAGTATGTGTTCAAGGATGAATGTCTGCACTGAGTATGTGCTCAGGAATGATTGTCTGCACTGAGTATGTGTTCAGAAATGAATGTCTGCACTGAGTATGTGTTCAGGGATGAATGTCGGCATTGAGTTTGTGTTCAGGGATGAATGTCTGCATTGAGTTTGTGTTCAGGGATGAATGTCTGCATTGAGTATCTGTTCAGGGATGAATGTCTGCATTGAGTTTATGTTCAGGAATGAATGTCGGCATTGAGTATGTAAGGGATGAATGTCCTCATTGAGTATGTGGTAGGGATGAATGTCCGCATTGAGTTTGTGTTCAGGGGTGAATGTCTGCATTGAGTATGTGTTCAAAGATGAATGTCTGCATTGAGTATGTGTTCAGGGATGAACGTCTGCATTAAGTATGTGTTGGGGGTGATATCAAGAATTGTTATATTATGTTAATCTGGTTTGTAAAGAGCGCAGAAACTCAGCAGAGTGTCCAGGCGCTTAGGCAGTGTGCAATCGACTGGGCACCAGGTTGACTATTTAAAGAGCCAGGTCTTAAACTTCCTCTTGAAGATGTCCAGGTTGTCTGCTGAGCGAAGGTCGACTGGAAGTTTGTTCCAGTTGATTGGACCCAAATAGGAACAAGTGATGTGGTGGTGCCCCTGAGTGATGTGGTGGTGTCCCCGAGTGATGTGGTGGTGTCCCCGAGTGATGTGGTGGTGTCCCCGAGTGATGTGGTGGTGTCCCCGAGTGATGTGGTGGTGTCCCAGAGTGATGTGGTGGTCCCGAGTGATGTGGTGGTGTCCCGGAGTGATGTGGTGGTGTCCCGGAGTGATGTGGTGGTGGGCCTGAGTGATGTGGTGGTGTCCCCAAGTGATGTGGTGGTGTTCCGGAGTGATGTGATGGTGTCCCCGAATGATGTGGTGGTGTCCCCGAGTGATATGGTGGTGTTCCCGAGTGATGTGGTGGTGTCCCCGAGTGATGTGGTGCTGTCCCCGAGGGATGTGGTGGTGTCCCCGAGTGATGTGGTGGTGTCCCCGAGTGATGTGGTGGTGTCCCCGAGTGATGTGGTGGTGTCCTCGAGTGATGTGGTGGTGCCCCAGAGTGATGTGGTGGTGCCCCCGAGTGATGTGGTGGTGTCTCTGAGTGATGTGGTGGTGTTCCTGAGTGATGTGGTGGTGTTCCTGAGTGATGTGGTGGTGTTCCTGAGTTATTTGGTGGTGTCCCTGAGTGATGTGGTGGTGCCCCTGAGTGGTGCCCCTGAGTGGTGCCCCTGAGTGATGTGGTGGTGTCCCTGAGTGATGTGGTGGTGTCCCTGAGTAATGTGGTGGTGCCCCTGAGTGATGTGGTGGTGCCCCTGAGTGGTGTCCCTGAGTGATGTGGTGGTGTCCCTGAGTGATGTGGTGGTGTCCCCGAGTGATGTGGTGGTGTCCCAGAGTGATGTGGTGGTCCCGAGTGATGTGGTGGTGTCCCGGAGTGATGTGGTGGTGTCCCGGAGTGATGTGGTGGTGTCCCGGAGTGATGTGGTGGTGGGCCTGAGTGATGTGGTGGTGTTCCGGAGTGATGTGATGGTGTCCCCGAATGATGTGGTGGTGTCCCCGAGTGATATGGTGGTGTCCCCGAGTGATATGGTGGTGTTCCCGAGTGATGTGGTGGTGTCCCCGAGTGATGTGGTGCTGTCCCCGAGGGATGTGGTGGTGTCCCCGAGTGATGTGGTGGTGTCCCCGAGTGATGTGGTGGTGTCCTCGAGTGATGTGGTGGTGCCCCAGAGTGATGTGGTGGTGCCCCCGAGTGATGTGGTGGTGTCCCTGAGTGATGTGGTGGTGTTCCTGAGTGATGTGGTGGTGTTCCTGAGTGATGTGGTGGTGTTCCTGAGTTATTTGGTGGTGTCCCTGAGTGATGTGGTGGTGCCCCTGAGTGGTGCCCCTGAGTGGTGCCCCTGAGTGATGTGGTGGTGTCCCTGAGTGATGTGGTGGTGTCCCTGAGTAATGTGGTGGTGCCCCTGAGTGATGTGGTGGTGCCCCTGAGTGGTGTCCCTGAGTGATGTGGTGGTGTCCCTGAGTGATGTGGTGGTGTCCCTGAGTGATGTGGTAGTGTCCCTGAGTGATGTGGTAGTGTCCCTGAGTGATGTGGTGGTGGTGTCCCTGAGTGATGTGGTGGTGGTGTCCCTGAGTGATGTGGTGGTGGTGTCCCTGAGTGATGTGGTGGTGGTGTCCCTGAGTGATGTGGTGGTGGTGTCCCTGAGTGATGTGGTGGTGGTGTCCCTGAGTGATGTGGTGGTGGTGTCCCTGAGTGATGTGGTGGTGTCCCTGAGTGATGTGGTGGTGCCCCTGAGTGATGTGGTGGTGTCCCTGAGTGATGTGGTGGTGTTCCTGAGTGATGTGGTGTGTGAGGGCGAGGGTGTGTGAGGGCGAGGGTGTGTGAGGGCGAGGGTGTGTGAGGGGGTGAGGGTGAGTGAGGTTGTGAGGGTGAGTGAGGGGGTGTGAGGGTGAGGGTGATAGTTGTGAGGGTGTGTGAGGGTGTTTGAGGGTGAAGAGGTGTGAGGGTGAGGGTCCTTTGTAAATGGAGGCAGGGCATACATCATAAGACAGAGAGAAGAGACTGCATGGTGACTGCGTTGGTCAGTTTCAGAATCAGGAGGGGCAGAGTCAGCACAGTCTGCGAGGGATCAACGTGTCTAGAGGCAAAGCATAGCAGATGTAGCATTGCAGCTAACAAGTCAAGTGTTTTCAAGCTGAGTGTCCCTAGAGAGATGGCAACACAGCAACAGCATTTGAGGAGCAAGGCTACTGTAAAAAAGCACGGTAGGCTTTCACTTTCGTCAAGAAACAAGCTCTCGGCATTGCTGTGGCGGGGCGGGGGAAGGGCAGCCTCTGAAGTCTAATGCTGAGGCACAGACAAATGGTGGTCTGCGATGTGCACGGGGGGGGCGGGGGAGCGGCAGCCTTTGAAGTCTGATGCGGAGGCACAGACAAATGGTGGTGTGTTATGTGGCTGGCGATATTGTGTGCACGCGCATAGATCACATGAACTGAATGTGATCCGCAGCCGTTTTGGTAGACTTTTCTTTTCCGCTTACTATAATCTCACCGGAGCAATGCGCAAGCGCATTAGCGCAGGCGAGACCTTAAAAAGGTCTCCCGCCAATTCTAAGGCGGTTGATGCAGGGCACTCTTGCAAAGTGCATAGAGGAAGAGCGCAAGGTGTGTGCTGGAATATATTAAATGATCCTCTCTCTGAGATAGACCGTGCCCATGTCATGCATGGCCTTATGCATTAGGACCATAGCCATGAAGACATCCCTCTTTTTTATAGGGAGCCAGTGGAGGGCCCTCAAATGAGGAGAAAGGTGAGACCTAGGTGTGAGTCGGAGTAGCAGTCTCGCCGCCTTGTTCGGCACCACCTGCAGTCTGTTAAGGAGATAGTCAAGGAGACCAAGATAGAGTGTTCCCCTAGTCAAGTCTCATCATAATCAGGGCAGACACTACCTTTCTCCCAGCCGACTCTGATAGAATGATAGAAGAGGTACCAATTTTTTAGTATGCGGAGCATGCTGAAGCAGGAGCCAGTGAGGGCTTGAATCTGTGGTTGGAAGGAGAGGGAGCTGTCAATTTTAATCCGTAAGTTCTTTACACAATTTTGGGGGGAGCCAGGGTGCGGTATATCACTCGGCCAGCAGGTTTTCACTAAATTATGAGGGACATCTCAGAAAATCACCATTTCGGTTTTATCGAGGTTGCACCTCAGATGGTGCACTTCCAGCCAATGGAACACCCTGGCTAGACACCGACAGATAAACTTTCCATCGAAGTCATTTCCCTTTTTAAAGGCAATAAGAAACTGCATGTCATCTGCGTAGAAGAAGACTTTTGCACCCAGGGACTCAGCATGAGGAGCCATGGGCATCAGATACATATTAAAGAGGGTGGGACTAAGAGCCGAACCCTGTGGAATGCCCACAGGCAGGGTTCTGGCTTGTGAAGTGTGAGGAGGTAGCCATATTTCCTGAGTAGGTTTGTCCAGAAATGATGACAGACAATTTAAGGCCAATTGTCTGATCCCTATTTCTTGAAGGCACTCAAGCAGCCTGGATTGGGGCACGATATTGAAGGCCGCCATTAGGTCCAAGCAATCAATCAGAACATTGTAAAGCGAACTACTCCCCCGTGAGGGTCTCAAGGCGCTGGGGGTGGGGGAGTGTTGCTACTGTTTGAAAATCCAGGTCTTGAGAAGCCTCCTGAAGGTTAGTAGGTCCCGGGCCTGCCGAAGGAGGATGTGGTGGGTGTTCCATGTCTTGGCGGCAAGGTGGGAGAACAATCTGCCGCCGGTGGTCGCTCTTCGGATGAGGGGGTTGGCGGTGGCGAGGGCGAGGTCGGCGGAGCGGAGCTGTCGGTTCGGGGTGTAGAAGGTGAGTCGTCTGTTGAGGTATTCCGGTCCGGTGTTGTGGAGCGCCTTGTGTGCGTGAGTGAGGAGCTTGAAGGTGATCCTCTTGCTGACGGGAAGCCAGTGCAGGTCTCTCAGATGTGGTGTGATGTGGCTGTGGCGCGGGATGTCGAGGATCAGGTGAGCGGAGGCGTTCTGTATCCGTTGTAGTCGTTTCAGGAGTTTGGCCGAGGCTCCTGCGTAGAGGGCGTTTCCATAATCCAGTCTGCTGCTGACGAGGGCCTGGGTGACCATTCTTCTAGTTTCGGTGGGGATCCATCTGTAGATCTTGTGGAGCATGCAGAGGGTGTTGAAGCAGGAGGACGAGACGGCGTTGACTGGCTTGGTCATGGAGAGTGTTGAGTCGAGGATAAACCCCAGGTTGCGTGCGTGGTCGGTGGGTGTCGTTGCTGCTCCCAGGGCGGACGGCCACCAGGAGTCATCCCAGGCAGAGGGGCTGGAGCCGAGGATGAGGACCTCTGTCTTGTCTGAGTTCCACTTCAGACGGCTGATCTTCATCCACTCGGTGGCGGCTTTCTTTCCTTCCTGGAGGTTGGTTTTGGCGGTGAGGGGGTCCATGGTGAGGGAGAGGATCAGCTGGGTGTCGTTGGTGTAGGAGATGATGTTGAGGTCGTGCAGTCGGGCGACATGGGCGAGCGGTTCCATGTAGATGTTGAACAGTGTCGGGCTGAGGGATGATCCTTGGGGTACGCCGCAGATGATCTCAGAGGCTTCGGAACAGAAAGGGGGAGTCGGACGCTCTGGGTTCTGCCAGAGAGGAAGGAAGGGGTCCATTTCAGAGCCTTGTCCCGGATCCCTGCGTTGTGGAGGCATGTGCGTAGGGTGTGGTGTCAGACAGTATCGAAGGTGGCTGATAGGTCCAGGAGGATGAGGGCCGCGGTTTCGCCGTTGTCCAGCAGGGCCCTGATGTTGTCGGGGATAAGGGCAGTCTCAGTACTCTGGTTGCTGTGGAACCCAGACTGGGACGGATCCAGGATGTTGTTCTCCTCGAGGTAGCGGGTCAGCTGTCTGTTGATGGCCTTCTCGATGACCTTCCCCGGGAACAGGAGCAGGGAGATGGGCCGGAAGTTCTTGAGGTCCCTCGGATCCGCCTTGGGTTTCTTCAGTAAGGCATTGATCTCGGCGGGCTTCCAGCTGCCCGGGAAGGTCGCAATCTCGAAGGAGATGTTGGTGGCTTTGCGGAGATGAGGTGCGATGGTGGAGATAGCTTTGTTGATGATGTGGTGTGGGCATGGGTCTGACTGAGAGCCGGGATGGATGGTGTTCATGATTTTGATGGTGTCCTCGTTTATGTTGGTCCAGGTGAGCAGGGGATCGATGTGGGCGGTGACCGTGGGGTCTGAGGTGTCGGTGGTTGTTGGGGCAGTCAGGTTGTCGAAGCTGTCCAGGATGTTTTGATTGTGCGATGGAAGAAGGTTGCGAGGGAGTCTCATAGGTCTTGTGATGGTGGGATGTCGTTGGAGTTGGAGCTGGGGTTGGAGAGTTTTTCATGATGTTAAAGAGCTCTTTGCTGTTGTGTGCGTTGTTGTCAAGTCAGTCCTTGAAGGAGGCCTTTTTGGCGGCTCTGATGAGGTGATGGTGTCTGCGGATGGCGTTCTTGTGGGCTGCGTGGCTGTCTGGTGTCCGTTTAAGGTGCCATTTCTTCTCTAGTGTACAGCAGTTTTGCTTGGAGGTCTGCTGTGAACCAGCTGGCTTTCTTGTTAGTGTGTCTGTTGGGGGGTTTCTTGATCGAGGCGAGGGTGTTGGTGCAGTTGTCGATCTAGCGTCTGAGGTTGTGGCGGCGGTGTCAGCATGGGTGGGGTCGGTGGGAGGGCTTCGGGCGAGGGTGGTGTTTAGCTGGTCTTTGGTGATTTTGCTCCAGCTGCGACGGGGAATCTGTTGAGTACAGTGGTGCGTGGTGGGTTTCTGGAAGGTGAAGTGGATGCAGCGGTGGTCGGTCCAGTGGAGTTCGGAGGTGTGGGTGTGGGTGAAGGTGATGTGCGGGCTTGTGGAGAACATGGAATCAAGCGTGTGGCCGGCAGATTGGGTGGGCGATGTGATGAGCTGTCTGAGTCCAAGGTTGGCAAGGTTGTCAATCAGGGTGGTGAAGTTGGTGTCGTTGTTGTTTTCGAGATGGAAGTTCAGGTCACCGAGGAGGATGTAGTCAGTGTAGGGAAGGTCGGGCGTGCTGACAATGGAGTCGCTGAACGTAGGCCGGAGTCTGGGGGTTCTGTAGACAAGAGTTCCTCTGAGGGTGGTGTTGGGATCAGTCTGGATCTCGAAGTGCAGGTGTTTAGCAGTGCTGAGGGTGTCGTTGGTGCTGGTCGCGACCCTGAGGGTGTTCTTGTGGATGATGGCGATTTCACCTCCTACTCCGTTGGTGCGGTCCCTGCCGGTAATCTTGTAGCTGTCCGGGATGGCTATGGTGATGTCTGGTGCTGAGGAGGCATTCATCCAGGTCTTTGTCAGGAAGGCGAAGTCCGGGGAGGATGTGACGAGTAGGTTCTAGAGTTCAACGGCTTGTTTGCGTGCGGAGCAGGTGTTCAGTAGTATGCATCCGAGGTGGTTGTGTCCTGTCCCAGTTGGTGGATTGGCAGCTCGGAGGCTGGTGAAGCTGCAGTTCCGGCAGGAGAAGGGCCCTTTGGTGTGCTTCGAGGCGGCCAGGAAGCAGGTGTGCAGTTGTCTGGTGTTGAGTGCATGGAGGGCGCTGGCGTCGTGGCGGTGTTGTGTGTCGTGGCGTTCGCGGGGCCATGCGCTGGGCACAGCCCAGGCGCAGATGGGCTTGTCTTAGGCATGCCTTTGGTGCGGCAGCGCAGCGGCCTCCATATGAGGGGAGGCCGGGGGGCCGGGCCGCAGGGGACACAGTGGTGGGAAAGCCAGAGGGTAGAGCGGGCGGGGTGTACAGAAGGCAAGAAAAGAGCACAATAACAGGCCAACAGTACAAAAACGGAAAAAAAATTAAATACAACAAATTAATGCAAGAACAGCCATGGTAGGGTTAACGAGGAAAATCGGGGCAGAGAGAGCGCAAGAGCTAGCGACCATGAACCTGCAGCAGCGGGCTTAGGGCAGCGACATACAGGTGGTGCTGTGCGGCGTGGGGAGCGACCTGCCTGAGAGCAGGGTCAAGGGTCGCAGGAGTATCTGGATGGCCTTGCCCCCCCTGAGTCTAGAGTGTTCCTTATGTGTTCGACCACTTCAAGAAGCACGGTCTCCATGCTGAAATGAGGTCGGAAGCCGGATTGACTAGGGAGAGTTGGTAATTGACTTCCTTTTCCAGAATCTTCAAGAAGGCAGGGAGAAGGGAGATGGGCCTATAAATTCCTGCATGTTTGGGATCAGCTGCCGATTTTGGAACTATGCCCGTTGCCATAGAGATGTTAAATATGTTGTTCACTGTCAAATTAATAGATTGGGCTACCATTGTTAGCACAGGTCTGTATTTGGAGAGTTTGGGCACTATTCTGGAAGCTGTTCTGAATGGTCTTGATTTTTACAGAGAAAAAAGTATCACGTTCCTCACACCACTCAGCCTTTGGTGTGCATACTCTAGAGCTAAAATGGCGTAGAAAGGAGTTTACAATTTAAAAAAGTTCCTTTGCTTTTTTATCGGCTTCCTTGATCCTGATATCAAAGAAGGACTTTTTAGCTAGGGACAGCTTCCTGAGATAATCTTTCAGTGCAATCTTATATTTACCTTTATCTTCAGGATGGAATGTGCGTCTCCATACCCTTTTGAGCTGTTTTCAATGTTTCTTGCATTCTCTGAGCTCATCGTTAAACCAGGGAGCAGAGGGGTGTAACCTACATTGAGATTTCTTTTTAATGGGGGCTAATACGTTGACTACTGTCCAGGCGTGCAGTGTCTTCCTCAACACCGCCGGTCAGGGCTGGAGTATTCATTGAAAGAGCACGGTTAATAACGTCAGCTGTAGCTTATGCTAAGTATGGTAGGAAGATAGAGAGTGGTCCTTTAAAAGTGGTGTGTTTCTAGTCTGAGGCCACACAAAAGAGATGAGGTAGTGATCAGACCAAGGAAGGGGAGTGGGTTGAGACACTGCTAGGTCCAAGTTGGAGAAGACCTGGTCCAGAGTATGGCTGTCTTGTTGAGTAGGGCCACAGACCTGCTGTTTCATAGTTGGGGGGCTCATGATTTCTTAAAGAACATTAGCTTGGTGGTCAGGTTTGTAGGGTATTGGTAACTGGCCAGAGCAGAATTGCTTTATGCTTGTCTTTCCACCTGAAAAATAGTGAAAATATGTAGGAAATGTTTTCATGGGGTGTGCACAGTACTAAGACACAGTTTCTAGTAAGAAAGTGCCCTCTTTTTGCATGGATGCCCCCACTTTTTGCCAAATTGTAGATGTACTTTGACTGAGTGTGCCCTGGGTTCCTGCTAATCAGGTACCCAGGGCCTATGTTCTTTCCCAAAATCGGCATTAAAACAAAACCCAATTGGCACTCTTTGGCCTCATGTCAGTCCCTTGTAAATGGTACCATTGCTCTATAAATCTCAAATAAAATAAAATCAAGAGTATGTGGTGCTGTGTGTTTCTCATTACAAACTCCACAGCACCATAATGACTTTACTGAAAACTGGGAAGTTTGGCATCAAACTTCTCAGCACATTAAACCCACACTGATGCCAGTGAGGGTATTTAGAAAAATGCATGCAACGGGCATCTTAGAGATGCCCCCTGAAAAACGAACTAACTCTAGTGTCCTGGATGAGTGGCTGCTCTCCAGCTGCCACCACCAGACATGTTCTGGACCCCTGAGTCGAGAGTCTGCTGCTCTTGGGGGTCTGAAACAATGCACATTCTGGGACGAGGGGCCAAGCCTCCTCCCTCAGGATGGGCAGGGATCACGCAGGGTGAGCTTCAAAGGCTTGCCACCTTTGTGAGCTACCCCAGCCCTTTGCTGCTTCCAGCAACTGGCTCCCTCCGGCTCACCCCCCCCCCCCCCACTTTGGGCAGGAGAATCAGCGGGAAAACCAAGTGAGGAAGGAAGGTGTGCCCACCTTTGCCAACCCCACCCCTCAGGTGTGGGAGGCGAGTTGAAGCACAGCCCTCAGTCCCCACCATCTTGCAGATGGGTGGACCCAGCCAACCAGAGAGAGTCATATACCCCCTCCCACTGGAGAGTGGCATAATAGGGGGTATATCCACCCCAAGGAAAGGACCCATTGGTCCCGACCATTAATTACCTGTAACACCCCAAAAACTAGTATTTAGGGGCAACCCTGAACCTTGCTTCCTCAGACAAGGACAAACAAGAAGAAGAGAAGAGTGACAGAAGAAGTCGTGCTGAACTAAAAAGAGGAGTACACCCACTGACTTGGCCCCAGCCATACCAGCCTGTCCGCACCTCGAACCTGCTTCAGCGCCCAGTGTGTCCTCTAGCCAGCAACCCTCAAGAACCTGAAGGACCTGCCCTGCCTTCCAAACCCAAGATTTTGTCTCCTGTGAGAACTGGATTTGCTCACCCACAGACTGACTGGCCAAAACCGCAAGTCTGCACCACTCTGCACCTGATGCTCACGGCCTGAGTTTGAGTGGCCCAACACCACGCCGAGGTCGCCCCGGTGATCCGGACCCAAGATCTGGTGATCTCTGACCAGATCTGGTAAGAAAACCCAACACCTAAAGACACCCCTGTCCACAACGTCCCAAGGCCTTGGGTGGTCCAACTGACCGTCTCCCAGCATCCCCAGGCATCCCATCGTACCTCTCCCAACCAGTGGTCACCTCAAGAAGATCTTCATCCCCAAGCCTACAGTCTTTGTTGAAAGTGGAGAATCCCCATTGAAAACAGCAGGGCACCCAATGCCAAAACAGCACCCTGCACCGAGCCGCCCCTGCGGGTGTACTTTCGGTGCTAACTCTGTTGCCCCTTTGTCCAGAGCCTAACACCAGAAGCTTTGCACCCACAACCTTGTGGTCTGCTCATGAGCAGCCACCAACCGGAGGCCCCCTAACCCCCTTTGGATAACATTGGGCCTCAGCATTCTGCACCCCGCCGCCCTAGTGCCGCTGAGGGTGTTTCAAGAGTGCATCCGTGACCCTGGGGGAACCCTGGTTCTAACGCCAGAATATTAACTCCCAAAAATAACTACTTATCTGTAAACCGATCAGTCCATTTCCTTCCATGGGATTGCATTGACTGCTTTTCTTGAAAATTGTTCTGTGTGGAGTTGGTTTGTATGGAATATTGAAAAACTGCATATGTACTAAACGTCCTGCTATCTGCTGACGCGGTTGCTCCAGCACGCTGCTCCCTGACCTGCCTCGCCTCACCTCACAGCCTGGTATCTCAGCGCACCCTCGCTGCTCTCATTGAGATAGCTGACCGATATTGCCGTATTTGTGCTGTTTATTAGCATATTAATAGCGCACCCCCGCTGCAGTTACCGATATTGCCGAATTTGCATAATTGCTTTGCATCTCGATAGCGCACCCCCGCTGCTCTCACTGTAATTGAACATTTGTACTGCTGGCTTGCATTATAATAATAGTCGTTCTGCACTGTGTCATTGCTTAACTATAGTACAACTCCGTGTAAGGCCGCCGGCCATTTTGTTGTTTGTTGTTATTGTCTCGCCCTGCCCGGGTCTCCACCCCGCTCCCGCCTTTCCTGCTGACCCTCCCTCGCCCCTCCCCTATCCACTATCCACTTATGACAGATGCACATCCGCGCAGCGGTCACGCGCAGCGGTCGCGCCCCATGCGCGCCGAAGGTGCGCCAAAGGTAAGCCCGTCTGCGCCCGTCCGCGCCTGGACCGCGCCCAGCGCCAGACCCCCTGGCCCCCGTACCACCCACCCCGCCCGCATTACATACGACACCTCCACCCTCTTAGCCCTAAACCCCGGCCGACTCAACTGCGCCCAAACCGCTTCTGGACACACCCATGGACCCTTCTCATGCAACTCCTGCAAGTATGACAGCACCAAGTCCAACCCCACATCCACGAACACCAAACAGAGATCTGACGCCAACCACCTAAAATGTATCCTGCTCAACACCCGCTCGGTCCACAAACACGCCATCGACCTTTGGAATCTACTAGACACCATCGCTCCGGACGTCGCCTTCCTAACAGAAACATGGATGAACGCCTCTTCTGCCCCAGACATCACCATTGCCATCCCGGAAGGCTACAAGATCATCCGTAAGGACCGCACCGACCAAACAGGAGGAGGCATCGCTATCGTCCACAAGAATTCCATCCGCATCTCAACCAGCTCAGACGTCAACCTCGCTAGCGCCTAACACCTTCACTTCCAGATCCACATCGACCCCAAGACCACACTCAGAGGCACCCTCCTCTACAGGCCACCTGGACCCCGTGCACAATTCAGTGATGACATCACTGACTTTATCATCCCACACGCCCTCCCCTCCGAGGACTACATTCTACTGTGAGACCTCAATTTTCACCTGGAGAAGAGCAACGACCGCAACGCCACCACCCTTCTGGACAATCTCGCCAACCTTGGACTCAAACAACTTGTTAACACCTCCACTCACTACGCAGGTCACACACTCGACCCCATCTTCACATCCAGCAAACATATCTCCTTCAGTCACACTATAGTTCTCCATTGGACAGACCACAGCTGCGTTCACTTTGTCTACAAAAAGACCACAACCCACAACCATCCTCAACCTACCCTGCGAAGAAACTGGAACAAAATCACCATCGACCAGATCTCCTCATCGCTTCTTCAAAACCCCCCTGCCCACTCTTCGAACCCCAACCAAGCAGCCATTAACCTCACTCAATGGCTCACCAACAGCGCCGACAACCTAGCACCTTTGAAAAAACATCAAATCAAACTAGGCAGCAAAAACGCCCCCTGGTTCAACGATGATCTTAAGAAATCCAAGAAACTCTGTCGCTCCCTTGAGAAGGCCTGGAAAAAAGACCCAAACACCAGCACCAAGGACGCCTTCAAAAACGCCACCCGCACACACCACCAACTGATCCGGACTGCCAAAAAAGCCGCATTCAAAGACCGACTAGACAACAACGCCCACAACAGCAAGGAATTATTCAACATCGTCAAAGAATTTACCAACCCCTCAGCCAACTCCAACGACATCACTCCCTCTCAAACCCTTTGCGACTCCCTAGCCTCGTTCTTCCACAACAAAATCGCAGACATCCACAACAGTTTCGACAACCAACCCGGAGACCAACCCTCCCAACCTTCTGCCGTACCCTCACCCCCCTTGAACATCCTTAATGACTGGAACCCTATCTCCACTGAGGACACCATCTGCTTGATGAACTCCATTCACTCAGGATCCCCCACAGACCCATGCCCTCACCATATCTTCAACAAAGCAGACTCCATCGTAGCACCACATCTCCGAGACGTCATCAACTGCTCCCTCAACTCCGCCACCTTCCCGGAAAGCTGGAAACACGCCGAACTCAGCGCCCTTCTGAAAAAAACCACAGCTGACCCCACCGAACTCAAAAACTACCGCCCCATCTCACTCCTACCATTCCCGGCCAAAGTCATCGAGAAAGCTGTCAACAACCAGCTCGCCGCCTTTCTCGAAACCAACAAATCCCTCGACCCCTCACAGTCCGGCTTCCGAGCAAAACACAGCACTGAGACCGTACTCATCGCAGCAACAGAAGACATTCGAACTCTACTGGACAATGCA
Organism: Lissotriton vulgaris; assembly: GCF_964263255.1. NCBI lineage: Eukaryota > Metazoa > Chordata > Amphibia > Caudata > Salamandridae > Lissotriton > Lissotriton vulgaris. The sequence continues at coordinate 1,258,587,570 of NC_141691.1, forward strand.
GACACAGTCGCCCTCATCCTCCTTGACCTCTCCGCAGTCTTCGGCACAGTCTGTCACAGCACCCTCCTACACGCCTCAGAAACATCGGAATCCAAGGAAAAGCACTGGAATGGATCACCTCGTTCCTTACCGGAAGAACTCGGAGAGTCCGCCTCCCACCATTCAAGTCAGAGGCCACTGAAGTCATTTGCGGCGTGCCACAAGGATCTTCACTCAGCCCCACCCTCTTTAACGTATACATGAGCCCCCTCGCAACCATCGCACGCCAACACAACCTCAACATCATCTCCTACGCTGATGACACTCAACTGATCCTCTCACTCACCAAAGACCCGAACACCGCCAAAACCAACCTACATGAAGGAATGAAAGAAGTAGCCGATTGGATGAAGCACAGCCGTCTGAAACTGAACTCGGACAAAACAGAAGTCCTTATCTTAGGTACCTCCCCCTCCGCCTGGGATGACTCTTGGTGGCCAGAGGCCCTTGGAAAAGCACCCATCCCGACGGACCACGCACGGAACCTGGGCATCATCCTGGACTCCTCACTCTCGATGAACAGACGAGTCAACGCCGTCTCATCATCTTGCTTCAACATCCTTCGCATGCTCAAAAAAACATTTAGCTGGATCCCCACCGAAACTAGAAAAACGGTCACCCACGCATTGGTCACGAGCCGCCTGGACTAGGGTAACACCCTATACGCCGGTACCACCGCAAAACTTCAGAAAAAACTCCAACGCATCCAGAACGCATCAGCCAGACTCATACTAGACATCCCGCGTAAAGACCACATTTCTAGTCACCTGAAAAACCTCCACTGGCTCCCCGTCAATAAGAGGATAACATTCCGCCTCCTAACCCACGCACACAAAGCACTCTACGAACTTGGACCCGAATGCCTCAACACATGACTTTCCTTCTACACCCCCTCCCGCCAACTACGCTCCTCCAACCAAGCCCTTGCTGCTGTACCTCGCATCAACAAAACCACCATGGGAGGAAGATCCTTCTCCTACCTGGCAGCTAAAACCTGGAACTCACTTCCCACTCACCTTCGCCTCACTCAGAACCACCTAGCATTCAGAAAGCAACTTAAAACTTGGATATTCGACAAGTAATTCCCCACCCTTCCTCAAGCGCCTTGAGACCCTCTGGGTATGTAGCGCGCTATATAAATTATTTGACTTGACTTGACTTTTGTCTAGGAGATGTCTCAGCATGATTTCAAAAGTAATCTGAATAAGTAATCTAAAAAGTAGCATACATAGTAATCTGCAAAGTAACTAAAAAGAAATTTCAGACTGTTGACTTACCTGTAATTCAACTAACTGCATTTGAACCTGCATTCAACTGTAAAACACTCCATACGATATTGCAAAGTATTATTTCACTTACCTGCACCAGACTTGGCTTGGTTCTAGAAATAAAATAACTAAATAATATTTTGATGCAAACAAATTGTTGCCTGAGTGTGTACAACAAATGCTTAACACTACCCTATGATAAAGCCTTACAGCTTGCCCACACTACCACAAATAGAAAGATTAAGATTCTATCTAATTTTACCTCTGACTACCTTTGGGGTTCCACTGGACTCCGTGCACGCTATACCTTCTTTTGGTATAGCATATACGGAGCCAGCTTCCTACATCTGTGCTTTATAAATGCTGGACTAAAACAACCTAATGTTTACCTACTAGCCATGCAACGATCCAGTGTTTCTAGCTCATTGTTTTTTTTTTGCATTTTCTTCATAGGAGAAGATGGCCGCATAGCATATGAGAGACTGGATGAAGTCCCTGGAGAAATGGTTAAAGTCGGAGGTCGACGCGGAACTGCTGCTGCTTTTTAGCGACCTGCGGCTCTTGTCCACTCTTAACAGTATTAACAGCAGACCTGGCCAATGAGACATCATTACATTCTGCAGATTAAAAAGGCTTCAAAAGCATGCCAGGAAGATGGTCTTCAAACACTTTGATCTTTGCTAAATTACGTAATACCTTTCTCAAGTCCACCCGCAACATTTCTCCCACCTTTTTGCTCAAAAGTGTATGATGGACTACCTGAACAGGGGACCTATGACATGCACTGTTTCTAAGTTCTGGAGCTGTCTGGCAATAGACACACACGCTCATTCATATTTTGGAACATATGAAATACGTTTTTTTTCTCTTTTGTTAAATGTATACTTTTGTTGCTGTTGTGTGAAACCGAAAAGCATAATATTGTTTCAAGGGAAAGGCAGGGGACACAGATGATTACTTTCGTTGTACATGTTTTTTAGTCTCTTCAGAGTCCACTTTCCTTGGGGGTTTTACACAGGAATTCTAATACTTGTTTTGCTAATATGGTCACATCATATTTCTTGTGAATGGTACGTATAACCACATATTCTTCATCTTATGACTCTCCAATACTGCCAGACTGGATGCAGAAATTCTTCAATCGCTCCTGCACATTGACCGGTGGAAAAGGCCACTAATACGGCATTATCTCAGGGCATTATTACATTATGTTGGACATGTGCAAGTCATCCATGTGTGCATCTGTCCATGCTTTCTCCTGGCACTACATCAATTCACAAGGTCACAGAGAAAGTCATTTTGCTGTTTCGGTTCTGCAGGGCATCCTCGTGTAAAGTCCACTCTCCAGAGCCACCTCCATGGAGGGCGGGTGGGCATTGCTTTAGTATTACATCATAAGGTGAGGAATTCAAGGTTAGAAGTCCCCCTGAAAATAATAAGTTATCTTAAATAACACTCTTTCTTGTCTATGCTAGGCTCCTTCATATAACCACATTCTTCACCGCTCGCCCCCCTTCCCATTCTGTGGAGAGGACGCTTGGGCAATAAAGATTTCCCAAGTGAGGGTCTGGAATCTTCCTGTGCAAAAATCAGTTCTTTTAGCTATACTTTGCCATACTGGGGGTTGGATGTCTGCGGATTCAACTGGTAGCATGGAGGGTTTACACATTTATGGAGTTCATGTTGGCGTCCAACGTTGGGGCATATTCACAATGTAGGTTAATGGTTTCATCTGTCGGCACACAGGAGCTATTGCAAGAATTTACTGTCCCAGTCTGGTAGTTGGGGAATTTTACAAGGTCAGAAATCTGTAGTTAGAAAGAGTATCCAGCGCAAAGAGCTTTACCAAAGGTATATTACTTATTCATCAATGAGAAATTTGCTTAGGTTCTTCAGCATTGTTGTCGCTTACTGAATAAGCCTGGTTCAAGACCGCCTACTTCTGCCTCATGATAGGGACATGATTCACAAAATCAGTATTTTTTTTTAATGTTTAGACATCAAGCAGTTTTATGTTTGCTTTTCAGTCTTCTGCTTAGAAATACACATCAATGGTACAGAGTACTGGAAATTATTTTCCTGTGCTAGAACATTGAATAAACCAAGTAGTTCTACTTTTATGTTTTTATTGATTAAGGTATAGGTTTTAGTTTTAGAAATACATTTCAAAGCCAGGATTTAGTTTCTGAAACAAATTTTAAAGCTGCTTCATTGGTCTACTCCAAAGGGGCACTTGAGCCCAGCCTTTAAAATCATCCAGAGTAGTATTTGTACTGTTGAGTCGTGTTCAACCCATTTCACTTACATTGATGCTGTCTTGTACTGATGTTTTTCAGCGCAGACAATTTTTCTGTCAGTTATGCAGACATCTTTCTACGCAAGTAAAATACCAGATAAAGGAATTTGGTGAAATTTGAATCTTACCGAGTACCATTGACCCCTACCCTTCAAGCACATGCAGGCTTGCTCTAAAATTTAGACCCTTTAGCTGTGGGTGAGTTCAAGGTCGTTAGGTTAATTCTAAGTCGAATAGGTAGGGGATTCTGATGCAATGGCTTCTCCCACTAGGCTGCAGACCCTTTCCCGACTGTAATTCCACCTCTGTTTGATTAGCTGCCTCATTCATTGGCACAATGAGTACTCTGCTGGCAGTGTACTAAGACAACTCCAGGACAGGTTGGAACCCTGGCCCTGGGACCAGTGGCAGCGTTTTGAACAATATCCCAAGTCGGACTGGCCGACAATGGTGCTCACACAGGACTTGATTAAAGTGATTTCTGGAAGAGCCCCGAGCTGCAGTCTCTTCACAGCATCATTGACTGTGTTGCAACAGGGCTTGTTTGACACCTTGGTAGCCCTTTTGATGTGGCCACGGGCACTGCACCACATGAGCGAGTTCAGCATAGGAAAATGAAACCCCACGCCTGTGGATTAATATATTTTGAGTTCGTCTGATGTTCTAGGCCATAAGTGTGTTTTTCTTTTAAATTTTCATAATAAGGTGCAATTCGGGGGCAAATGTAATATAATGAGGAATTGCTACATGTTTGCAAACACTTTTGAAAAGGCTGTATTTTTGCCGGGCAGGTTTTTAGGCAGAGGTTTAGACTGTGAATGTTCTATTGTACATATATTTGTATATTAATATAAATATTGATATATGTGCCCACTTTTTGGTGATATTTGTACAGTTTTGAGTTGTTCAATTATTTCGTGGGCAGAATATGCTTCTATTTCTTTGACAGAAAGTGCAATCATGTGGCTCTTTATTTAAAAACTCTGCAGCAGGCCAAATCCGAAGGCTCTTGGCCAACTCCTCTCTTTTTTCAGGTGAAAACACTTTGTCGAATCAGAAAGGTACAATAAGATTGTGACCAGTTTTTGTTTGCAGGTGCTGGCATACAATATATAGAGAAACCCAATCAATATTTCCTTTCCTCTGATCTACAGGCATACCCAAAAACGGGGTCAGAAATTAGTTTTATCAGCTGGCTAAATGTTTATGAACCTTGCCTTCGTCACCTTATGTACACCCAGTCAGCTTGCATTAGCTGTATCTGTCTCCCGCAAGGTGTGCTTATTTTATGAGTTTTAGTTCTGTGGTACGCGTGCCCCTCCCTTGCCTCGTTTCTCCATTGCCAGTTTTGCGTAAAGTTATAATAAAGACTATTTTTGAAATGCTAACTCAATGTCAAACATATTTGTTGCAATGTGTGGCTGTCGTAGCAAGCTAAATGGACTGATCAGAGAATACATCTGTAGACAGTGCTACATTTAAATTGCTCTACTGTAACAAATACATAGTATATGTGTGTGTGTGTGTGTTCCGTCATTAGTCACTTTTTAGAATGTATTCTCTGAAGTATATTGTCTTAGCACCCATTTATACTGGGCTTGTAGACGACTTGTCCCTACCCATATCAGAGAGTACGAGACCAGCTCCCATGTTTGGATATGTCTATTCCATAGTCCCATAGGTATTTTGAAGTTGCCATAGTTAGTATGGGGAAAACAAGGTGTCCATGCCAGGACGGGAGAATGGGTCTTTGGATGTGCTTGGGCTGAGACATGAATGCGCTAGTACCTACATATGTACGTTTGGGTGAAATCTTGCAGGTGAGTGTCAGAGCGTGAGAAAGGTGAAAACATTCTGGCAAAATTTCTGTTAATGTGCTGCTTGCAGCCAAGCAGGGCAGACCTACAGAGCTCCAGCTGTGGACCTTCACCGCAGTGTCTGGAAAGAGCTCCGGCGACCAGCAAGAGTGCACAAACAAGGACACTACCCTCGTAGAGGTGGAGTTCATCCCAAGAACTGGACTGACAATGACAAAGTTGAATCCGAGACACTGGATTGCGGATTCTCCTGGGCCACCCTGCCCTTTAAGTCATCTTCACAAGGTACAGCAGTTCAGAATCTCCCCAAAAGGGTGAGTCCAAGGGAAGAGGGCCTTGGTTCACCTCAAGAAAACTTACACAAATAAACAAAAGAGTCCTGCATCTAACACTTGAAGTGAAGGAAACACCACCAATCGGGGTGAAACAAAGGATGCTTTAACTGAACCCATTTGTAGTGTAGTTCCTATTTTCCCAATAGGCTATGCGCATTGGAATAACATAAACAGCAGTGTAGACGTAGGACTGAGGTCATCTAGGTCTCTACTGACTATGTTAAACTTAATTTAGGTTTGCACCAGCTAGCTCAGAGGTCACTAGAAACTTTCTTGAAGGAATATGGAGGGATAAACTTCCCTGGCTCAGACAAGAAGGGATTCAGTTTCCGACAACCGCATAAACATGACAACTTTGCTCCCTCAGAATAAGAGTGTATCTCTAGAGTCGTGTGAAAACAATAGACAGCTATTTAACTCAGTCAACCGTGCATACTTAGTTTCACCAGAGTGCAGAGAAATAGAGAGACGGGCGTTTTCAATAAAAGGTGTTATTTATTGAGCAGTCTTCTTTCTCATGCAAGAGAAATGAATTGCCACAATTGCAATACTTATCATTAAGTAAAGTGTGTACAGTAAAAGTAGTATTATGAAATAATACTGTAAAAGCATTGATATGGTTTCTTAGCCATATAATACTTTAAAATGGATAAAATATATACATACATAAATACATTAACTAACGTACTCAAATGGTGCTTCTAACTAAGCCTACCCCGGTGTACCGAACCTAAGCCTAATACATGGGAAGGGATTAGTAAGTAGCAGTTTAAGTTAAGTGGTTTAAGATTATTTTGCCAAGAATCTGCATCAAGAATTCTCTTAAGGGTTTAGTCAGCTCCGTACCTTGGTAATAGAATGTGGGAGGTCTGGTATCTCTTTCTTCAGGACTCGATCTCCCAGCAACCCGCAACGGTAGGCTGGAAACACCGAAGCTGGATTTTCTCGGCTGGAGAAAAAGACAGTGTCTCTCTCAGCGCGTCAAACGGGAGGGGCGGCTTCCGTGGGCTCTCGCATCAGCTGGGCTCTCGGGCAAGTAGATGGCCGCTCTGCTCCAAACCACCGTGTGTTTGCTTAAGGCAACTCTTGGTATTTTATACCTGGAAGGTGCCGGGTTTGACGTAAGGTTGGACATAAGACGTCACTAAGAACTAACAGTTCTTTCTGGACTTCAGGAGTTCTTGTTCAAATCAAAACAAAAGCAGGGGGGATTTTCCCAGGCTGCTGGAGGCTTGGTTTGTTTAAAGAACGTGTTGTGCTTTCTATGAGTCAATGGGAGTAGCCGTGCTGTGCTTTGGACTGCATGGGCAATTACTGAATATGGATCTGATTCTTATGCCTTTATCAGGATATTATTGATTATAACCTCACAAGGGCATAAATCGGGAATATTGAATTAGGATCCGAGATATAACCACACGACACATTAAGCTGCTAAAAGTTGTGATGACAAGTCAGCCAGTCCCGCACCCAAAGAGGGGGGCTAAAAAAGAAGAATCTTCACAGAATCACCACATGGAGGTCATAAGTATGCTTCTGCTGCCTCATCAGTTCCTTCTCATCAAGGGAGTGTTCAACAATCATTCTGATCTGGGTACTGCAGACCACAAGTCTCTGGGGCTAACCTCTGTCTCTGACCCGGTCCTATCCAATGACATGAACATTTACATTCAGAGTCTAAAGTGATGCAAAGGAGTGTATTCAAACAAGTGTGGGAACACTAACAGTGTTTGTTACAATATGTGCCTGCAGAATCAAAAACAGAAAACACATGCATGCCCTTTGTAATGGGTAGTAGACCTGTTTCAAAGCTACATAACTAGTACTGCTGGCACTAATCACTTAGGTCCATATTCTCAAATACGTATGAAAATCGGCGTTTGTACTTTTTACCTGTGTTTGAGTACAGATTAAAGAATTTGTGGGATTTGCAAAGGTTTTCAAGAGTGGTTCTGTAAATTTGTGTCAGTTGCAGTGTGCAGATATTCTCCCCAAAAACTTGTGAATTCCTATTTGTGTTCTTGCAGACATCTAAGGAAACTCTTGCAACTGAATGAACCATTCTTTCTAATTACCAGGGTCCCGCAATCACAAATGGCCGCTAAAGTTACCTAATCTGCCTGATTTGATGCATTGTTTCCCACATCACTTGTTTCTGCTTGAACACTGCTCCTGTCTCATTTCCACCTTGAAGTACATGAAAGATTACAAATACCTCATTATAAAACTTCTAACTAAATTGTGCATGTGAAGAGGAGTTACAGTCACATTCAAGCAGTTGCACATTTTCCTTTTTTTTCGTTCTGAACGGGAAATTAATTTTGCCTCTTGAGAAACCATTTACCCTACATCTCCATCAATTTTAGGGTGTTCCCCTTCCCTTCCTGGAAGCAGATTTACTATTGCCTTTGACAAGAGTAAATCTGTAACTTTACCTAGAATGGGAGCGGGACATGAAAAAGTACATGAATATCCACAGATAAGTTAGTTTACTGGAGTCTCAAAAATTAAAGAAAGCCAATGTAGGCCAGAGAAGTCAAAAAAGAACCAGGGGTTGAGCCTACCATAACCTGTTGGTGGCACAGCAGTGGGGCAATAGTATGGTGATAATGCAGCAGTAGCGTGGGCAGTTCTGCGTCCTGTAGCATCCTGTGGCATCCTTTCAATTTGAGGCGATGCTGCTGCAATTCCTGTGTGTGGGCAGGCACGAGAATGGTGGCGCGTTCAAAGCACCAGAGCTTTGAGTCCATAAGAATTCCATCCGCATCTCAACCAGCTCTGACGTCAACCTCGCTACCGCCGAACACCTTCACTTCCAGATCCACACCGACCCCAAGACCACACTCAGAGGCACCCTCCTCTACAGGCCACCAGGACCCCGTGCACAATTCAATGAAGACATCACTGACTTTATCACCCCACACGCCCTCCCCTCTGAGGACTACATTCTATTGGGAGACCTCAATTTTCACCTGGAAAAGAACAACGACAGCAACACCACCATCCTTCTGGACAATCTCGCCAACCTCGGACTCAAACAACTTGTCAATACCCCCATTCACTACGCAGGTCACACACTCGACCCTATCTTCACCTCCAGCAAACATATCTCCTTCAGTCACACCACAGCTCTCCATTGGACGGACCACAGCTGCGTTCACTTTATCTACAAAAAGACCACAACCCACATCCATCCGCAACCTACTCTGCAAAGACACTGGAACAAAATCACCATTGACCAGATCTCCTCATCACTTCTTCAATACCCCCCTACCCACTCTTCGAACCCCAACCAAGCAGCCATCAACCTCACTCAATGGCTAACCAACAGCGCCGACACCCTAGCAACTTTGAAAAAATGTCAAATCAAACTAGGCAGCAAAAACGCCCTCTGGTTCAACGATGATCTTAAGAAATCCAAGAAACTCTGTCGCTCCCTTGAGACGGCCTGGGAAAAAAGACTCAAACACCAGCACCAGGGACGCCTTCAAAAACGCCACTCGCATACACCACCAACTGATCCGGACTGCCAAGAAAGCCGCATTCAAAGACCGACTAGACAAAAACGCCCACAACAGCAAGGAATTATTCAACATCGTTAAAGAGTTTACCAACCCCACTGCCAACTCGAACGACATCACTCCCTCTCAAATCCTTTGCGACTCCCTAGCTTCGTTCTTCCATGACAAAATCGCAGACATCCACAACAGCTTCGACAACCAACCCGGAGACCAACCCACCCAACCTTCTGCCGTACCTTCACCCCCCTTGAACATCCTTAATGACTGGAACCTAATCTCCACTGAGGACACCATCCGCCTGATGAACTCCATCCACTCAGGATCCCCCACAGACCCATGCCCTCACCACATCTTCAACAAAGCAGATTCCATCATAGCACCACACCTCCGAGATGTCATCAACTGCTCCCTCAACTCCGCCATCTTCCCAGAAAGCTGGAAACACGCCGAACTCAGCGCCCTGCTGAAAAAACCCACAGCTGACCCCGCCGAACTCAAAAACTACCGCCCCATATCGCTCCTCCCATTCCCGGCCAAAGTCATCGAGAAAGCCGTCAACAGCCAGCTCGCCGCCTTCCTCGAAACCAACAAATCCCTCGACTCCTCACAGTCCGGCTTCCGAGCCAAACACAGCACCGAGACCGCCCTCATCGCAGCAACAGACGACATTCGAACTCTACTAGACAATGGAGACACAGTCGCCCTCATCCTCCTCGACCTCTCCGCAGCCTTCGACACGGTCTGTCATAGCACCCTGTTACAACGCCTCAATAACATAGGAATCCAAGGAAAAGCACTGGAATGGATCACCTCGTTCCTTACCGGAAAAACTCAGAGAGCCCGCCTTCCACCATTCAAGTCAGAGGCCACTGAAGTCATCTGCGGCGTGCCACAAGGATCTTCACTCAGCCCCACCCTCTTCAAGGTATACATGAGCCCCCTCGCGGCCATCGCACGACAACACCTCAACATCATCTCCTACACCGATGACACTCAACTGATCTTCTCACTCACCAAAGACCCCAACACCGCCAAAACCAACCTACATGAAGGAATGAAAGAAGTGGCCGAGTGGATGAAACACAGCCGTCTGAAACTGAATTCAGACAAAACAGAAGTCCTTATCTTAGGTACCTCCCCCTCCGCCTGGGACGACTCTTGGTGGCCAGAGGCCCTTGGAAAAGCACCCATCCCGACGGACCACGCACGGAACCTGGCGTCATCCTGGATTCCTCACTCTCGATGACCAGATAAGTCAACGCCGTTTCATCATCTTGCTTCAACATTCTTCGCATGCTCAAAAAAACATTTCGCTGGATCCCCACCGAAACTAGAAAAACGGTCACCCACGCACTGATCACGAGCCGCCTGGACTACGGAAACACCCTTTACGCCGGTACCACCGCAAAACTTCAGACAAAACTCCAACGCATCCAGAACGCATCAGCCAGACTCATATTAGACATTCCGCGTAAAGACCACATTTCTGATCACCTGAAAAACCTCCACTGGCTCCCCGTCAACAAGAGGATAACATTCCGCCTCCTAACCCACGCACACAAAGCACTTTACGAACTTGGACCCGAATGCCTCAACACACGACTCTCCTTCTACACTCCCTCCCGCCAGCTACGCTCTTCCAACCAAGCCCTTGCCGCTGTACCTCGCATCAACAAAACCACCATGGGAGGAAGATCCTTCTCCTACCTGGCGGCTAAAACCTGGAACTCACTTCCCACTCACCTTCGCCTCACTCAGAACCACCTAGCATTCAGAAAGCAACTTAAAACCTGGATATTCGACAAGTAATTCCCCACCCTTCATCAAGCGCCTTGAGACCCTCTGGGTATGTAGCGCGCTATATAAATTATTTGACTTGACTTGACTTGACTAGTGGAGGGAGGAGTTTCCAACTGCCAAATGACCATTCCTTTCCTTGTGTGTCTCAAAAGATTCAGGATCGAAACCTCTCTCCCCAGAAGGATTTACTGCCATATAATATCACGTCCTAATGAGCTGATATTGCACCTGAATAACTCTGTGCAAGTGTAAATCCATGTTTTGGCAAAAAGTGGATTGATATTTTCAAAAAAGTGTATTGACTCATGCAAACGTAAGTTACATTTGCAAATATGTTTTCATCGGGTGTTAGTACCTTACAGTATTTCCATCACCAAAGGAAGTGATCTGTTCACACAAAGGTAACTTCCCAAAGTTCAAACGCTCTTACCAAAGTTCAAACGTTCAAAGGACCCCAACAGGATGCCTCCATTCCTGTGATTTCTATGAACCCATTGAAACCGCAGGGCTCTTGTCTATGTTTCCCCTTTAGCTGCTCTGCTTAGGAAAATTGGGTTTTTCCCAATTTCCTATGCAGATGACACACAACTGATCTTTACATATAACAAATACACCCCAGATGTTCAGAATGTGTTTTCGGAAGGCATGAAAACTATAAACCTCTGGATGGAGAGTAACCTCTTGCAATTAAACACCGGAAAAACAGAGATCATGCTCTTTAAGGATACCATTACTAGATGGTCTCCTTGTTCGTGGCCTGAAGAACTGGGTATAGCCCCAACTCCAAAGACAGTGGTGAAAAACCTTGGGGTGCTAGTAAATAGAAACCTTTACTTGGAGGGTCACATTGCAACAGTTAAAAGATCTTGTTTCTATGCACTGAGTTTGCTTCAGAAGATTTTCCACTTTCTTCCTATAAGTACGTGCAAAACATTAATCCATGTACTAGTTCAGAGCCTCTTGGATTATAGCAATGCTTTGTTAGTCTCCGCCAAGGATTCTGACCTTCAAAGCTTGCAGGTTGTGCAGAATAAAGCTGCACGCCTGGTGACCAGTGCCCCCTTTCGTGCCCCCTCTCTTCCCCTGCTGCATAGCCTACACTGGCTTCCAATTCATAAGAGAATCCATTTCAAAGTGTGCTGTTTGGTGTTTAAAGGTCTCAATCTCATGGGCCCCACATACTTAACTGAAAAACTAGTCAAATATATTGCAACGCGCACACTTCGATCTGAATGGAAAAGTTTGCTTACTATCCCTCGAATTAAGCAAATCAGATTAGGAGGAAAATCCTTTTCTTACATAGCTCCTAAATTTTGGAACCAACTCCCCTTGGACCTTCGTCAAGAGGCCAACTACTTGACATTTAGGAAAAAGCTTAAGACTCAGCTCTTCTAACCTCTCCTGCTTCTATTGTAATAGCACTTTTTTCCCCTTTCCGATATTAGACATTGTATAGATTCTGTCTCAAGGCAAAAATAGACTAGGTGGAATAACTGGGAATATATGCAAGAGAAGAATTACCTGCTACACAGGTAGTTGCGTAAGGGAGACAATAAACCGTTGCTCACCACACACAAGAGTCACATAGAGAATACAAAATAAGTGTAGCACAAATAAGCTAGGCCACAATCCCTGCTAACTAAATTTCAGGGGGATAGCCCGGCCTCCTCTGGCCACAGATGGCCCGACCTTTGCCCGGGCTTAGCCCGGCTAGTCCCGCGGGTGTCCTGCGCAACGCGGAAGTGACAATGATTATGTACCGGGTGGAAGTGGGCGGGAAGAGGCCCCAGCTGCAGCGGTGATAGAAGCGCTGTGCAGGCTGGACCTCGCAGTCCCACTTGCGATGTTCTTCTGCTCCCGTACTGTCCCAATTCGGCGCTCTCCTCTACGGGTCCACAAAGTTCCATAATGTCCGAGTTATTGCAGGTAACCTTATCCAAGTCTGATCCCACAAACGGCTGCGAGCGGCTCCCGCGGAGCGGGGGCCGCGAGCCGTTATCAGCTGCTGGGAGGAGGGGGCGGGAAGAGGCCCCAGCTGCAGTGGTGATAGACGCGCTGTGCAGGCTGGACCTCGCAGTCCATTGTTTTGTGTAATAGCTGTCCTTTGCGTGGAGATACCCCATTTGGGGTGAGTCAGGCGCTTTATAAATGTAATAATAATAATAATAACGAAAGAAAGAGCTGAAGATCAGAAAACTTGGCATGCTTCCTGAACGTTCATACTCTAGATCTTCGGGCCTATTCAAAACTGCTGGTCTAGTTAAGTTGGCCTCTCCCTCAAAGAACAAGACCTTGTCTTCACGTCTGTAAGAACTGGGACCACCAGTTCTCCGGGGGGTAGCTTGGCTCGAGAGGGTAGGCAACCAGGGGCTTACGTGTAAAGTAGCTTCATAACACACTCATCCACTGAGACAAGGAATGAGCTCAATAATGGAGTCCACACCAGTACTTTTGATTTAAAATCAATAGCTTTTATATAATATTTAGTTCAGGGTTATAAATCCATCCGCATTACTTAAAGCATTCCATTAGGCATTTCAATAAAGTACTTAAATAAATAACTTCAATAAAGCAGGTCAGTAAAGCATTTCAATAAATAGCTTCAATAAAGCATCTTAATAAATAACTTCAATAAAGCAGGTCAATAAAGCATTTCAATAAATAGCTTCAATAAAGCATCCTAATAAATAACTTCAATAAAGCATGTCAATAAAGCATTTCAATAAATAGAGGTACCGGTCATCAATCCCTTTGGCAAGAGCTAAACACTCAACATTTCCTTAAGCTCTACACCGCAAGTATTCACCTCCCATCTTGTAAGAATAAACGGGCCATTTCAGGTAATTCACTGCATTTGGGCGGGTCCACTGCTGGACCAATCGGCAGATAATCAGGCATGAACAGTTAATGCAGCAGGTCACTGTTTTCAGGCATAACCAGTAACCAGGTGTACACAGTTAATCCGGGGTAAGCCTAACTCTAGGCAAAGGCAGTTCATTTGGGGCCTCGCAGTCGCTAGAGGCACATGGGGGCCAACACGGCCCAGTCTCACTTCTCCCCGGGGAAGGGGCGAACTCAGGGCCTTGACCGGCCTTCCGCCCTCCTCCCCTGGGTGTTACCTGGTGTCTTCGGCCCTCCGGGGCCCTTGCGACGGTTCTAGGATGGCGGGCGGGGCTTCCGCCCGACCGAGGGCCTCACCCGGCACGATGCAGGGAGCTGATACAGAGCACCGGCGCCGAGGGCGAGGCAGTAGAAGGTGGGGGCAAGCCGGAGGGGGCTCTTCGGCTACAGAGGCTCCCCCTCCGCGTCGAGTCACGGCTTTTCCCGGGCACCGGGCCTTGTCAGAAGGGCTCGGCGGTGGCGGCCAGTGGCTGCGCAGCTGGGGCGGGGGCGCGGCCGATGACGCGGCGGCGCTCCCGCTCACATGATGTGGGCCTCGAAGGCTTGAGGCCTAGCGCAGCCTGATGTACTCGGTGCGGCGGCCCTCTCCTGGCATACAGGGGCCGCCGAGGGGGGGCAAGATGACTGCGTAGGCTCCGCTGGGGCCGCAGGACACAACGCGAGGGCAGGCAGCAACATTGGCGGCCGGAAGCGCCTCGGGGGTGTCGAGAGTGCGGCGCTGGTGCCGCGATCGTGAAGAGATCTCCTCAGGAGGCGTGAACAGCTCCGGGCTGTGGCGGTGAGTGGGGGACCTATAGCGCTTCGTGAAGGTGGTGCTCAGGCAATGCAGCGCTATTCAGGGGGCCCGACAGCAGAGCGTTTTGGGGCCAGTTCAGACAGCTCAGATGAGTGCTTTCCTCATGAGGTGGGGCACTCCCAGCAGATCGGTAGGGCCCAGGGAAGGAGCGCTTGGTATTTTAGGCAGTTTAGGATCCAGCGCTTGACAGAGAGGGGGTCAGGCTACAGCGCTGGTGAGGAATTCCAGTCAGGAATGCGATTAGTTCAGTCAGGACAGCGTTGGGGGCACAGAGGGGCGACAGCACCAGTACCTGGCTGATCCCCCAGCAGTCTCTGGTTGCAGGACAAGTAGTCTTCTTGGCACTTGGATGGCTCTGCAGGTGATTTCTGTGAGTGGGGGGTGTCTTGAGTTTAAGGCTGGTCAAGTTCTCTCAGGTCACTGAAGATGGTCCCTGGGTTTCCCTACCGCTGGGCCAGATCAGGGGGCTAGTCTACGGTACCTCACTCAGCTTAAGAGGCAGTACCTAAATCCCGTCACTCCCAGTGGCATAAGTCCCTGACTAGGCCCTCCCGCCTAAATCTCCTGCGTGGGTCCCCCAGGCCAGTGATGCCCCAACTGACTGGAAAGTTTCCTTCCCTTTCCTTATATAGGTCCAGGTCAGGTGACCACCCTCTAAGGCGGTAAAACTAAGCTCCGCCCCTATTCTAGAAGGTGCCAGGAGCTTCCCTACTCTAACTGTGGGCAGGCAAGGCAGGCTGGAATGGCAACAATGTATGGGGTCTCAGCCAGCTCCTGGCAGCTAGAATGCGCCTTAACAAGACCACGCTGCAGTAGCAGGGGTCTATGGCAGCCATGTTGAAGGTAGAGGGCAGCTGCACCTAGCATTGATTTCAACATTACCCAGGGCATTTTAACCTCACAGGGCCTATACAATTACAGTACAAGGGGGGACTTCCAGAATTAGGGGAGCGAAAAGCAAAACATTTCCGGGAAAAGGGCCAAGTGCAACAACGTCCAGGCCACAGAAGCAGTTATTGCAGATAAAATCTATTCCCAATTGCTTGTCAAGCCTCTTGACAGTCAGTTCCTAGATCTTAACCGTGTTTATGTACAGTTGTATTTTCTAAGGAAAGTGATATTGACTATAGATCTTTCCTGAATTCCTTAGGTTGTATGATTTGCCTGACCAGCATTCAATGACCTGCCCTACCAGAGGCAGCAACCACAGTAATTTGTTGGCTTGGGTCTGCACAGTGGATGGTGTCAATATGGCAACCGTCTTCTTTGTGCATCTTGACGTTTGCAAACCCACCATGAGGAAGCCATGGAAGTATTGCCTGCTCAGAGCTAATTTTAAGGAACACAACACCGTAGCTCTACTTTAAGAATTAACTCAGAATTTATCGTCTGGGGAACAATTAAGTTTATCCAATGCATTTGTTAAAGAAACTAATCTTGTACATCCTCTCCGATTTCAAATGAAATTAGTTCTCTCACACTTGATTGGGAAATGCGTGTACTAATTTCATGGGCAGTTGTTACTTGGTAAAGAACTTGCACCGCTAACTCAACAGACGGTATAAACAGATCAAGCATATGTGTGACTTCTCTGGTAAGGATGAACTGGGTGTGGATTGGCAAGAAAAGAAGTGAGCTGGTGTTGGATGAGCAAGAGGCTCAGAAGCGGCAAAGTGATGCAAGTAAAAGACTTGGTGCAATAATTTTGAGATTTGTACTGCATGGTTTATATCCAAAATCAAAGGCTTTTAACCAAATATTTGTGACTTAGTGTAACGGGTAGTAGCCATTAATCTACGCTGAAGAAGGTCTCATTTGAAGAGCAACTAATGCACCCTGTTGTATTGTATTATGCTTACAGGAGGTTATGTAGACCAAATTGTTGAGTGACCTTTTTAGGTCTATGGGCCTGCATTTTCTGATAATTAAACGTTAATCTACTTTTATTCGAGTGCCAACTGTCCTCAATGCTAGACTCTCTGCTGTGATCATCATCCTATGGAACAAGACACAATTTATTTACTGACCATATGTGAGGTTGACTTTGGTAGGGAACAATACAAATCAAACCTGGCAGAGAGCAATGGATGCACCAATTGTGAAGCTTAAAGGGAGAATAACTGTGATTGAAGGCTCTGCGTACCAGGGGCAGCTCATCCATTTGAGTGGAGGAGCGTTGCCCTGCAAGCCCCAGAGCTGAAAAATAAAACGGTAATAAGCGTTGCGTAATAAGCGTTGCGCTGCGGAGAGGCAGTAGAAGGGAGCTGTGTGCTTTAAAATGTGCATATCTCGTTGGCCGGCAGTCTTGGGACAGCCAGCCAGACATATGCTTTTTCAAGTTCGCTAAACTAACTATTTTAGACAGCTAGGTTAGAGAAAGTCCAGGCCTCCAGTGCTCTTAGGAGCACTGGGAGAGCCTGCTCTATTCACTCTTGGCACTGCTTTCATGCTGTGAAAGCAGAGCCAGGATTAGGTAGTCCAGTTTCCTGCATCAGGAACTTCCTGGAAGACACCAGAGGGAGGCGAACGTCACGCTACCAAGGTAACTAAATTAATTGTATTTATTTTTTAGGTCTCGCCTGGCGAAAGCAGCGCTTGCACTGCTCTCGCCATTACGAGTACCTTTTGGAATCAATTTTACCGAGGGCTTACATGCACGCGTTTGCATGGACAAAGATGGCTGGTCTCGCCATTTGTCCAAAGCAAACAGCAGGCACGTGTCCGCTGGACTGTGGACAGTCCGATGCCATCTTGCGATGCTTTCGTTTTCATAGCAAGGAAAATGCTGCTTCCTGTACGCAGCTTGCCGGCCGCTCCTGCACGCAGCTATGGGGTGAGAAGCTGCAGTCATTCTCCTTAAATGCACGACGTGGAACTTGTTTTTGTTGTTGTGTTTTTTTTTAACTCAACGAAGACATCTGGGACAATGCATTTTCTGAGACTCGATAAAGTTCTAACTCTGTCTGGAGCACCAGTTCAAAAATCTGCACGCTTGTGATTTGAATTTAAATTGCACTGCATCACGTGCTTCGTACTGTCACGAGAAGTGCTGTTGGAGACTGGGGACTATGGTGCTGTCCCTGTGCTCGAAGTCTGCCGCCTTAAAAGTACTTCATCATCACTACTGTTGAAAAATGAAGTTGTCTTGTGCTTAGCTGCTCTGACCACATGCTCCTTAGGTTTCAAAATATCCTGCTTCCCAAACCATGTGGGTTAGCACTGCCAGGAAGTATTCTTCACATGAAACCTAGAATATTACATTTTTAACCATTTCTTTGTGGCAATTTACCCAGTTACATTTACAATTGATTTTAATTTTCAAAAATACACATTCTTAAGTGTGTATTGAATGTCGATGTGATTAGCGTTTACTAAAGCTCGAAAACCTTTGACGTGCATTAAACCATAAAACAATGTTTGTAACCCGAGTTATTTATCTTTGTCTTTTTGCATTACTTGGCTGTATAATCAGGGATTTTCTTTTTAGGAGGCCGCATTTACTTGAGAAAGAAAACTCACACTATTTGTACAGTAGTCAGCAGCTGCCATCTTCCTTCGCTATAATTTGCATATTTGAACTTCCTTTATTCCTCTCTGCGATGCAGCTGTAATGGCCTAATACATCAGAGTTCCTTGCTCCAGCATTAGCTCTTGAGTTCTGTTTTTTGCATCATGCATCTCACCTAGCAACAGTTACGGATAGTAGTTGTGAGCTAGAACGCAAGAGCAAGGACCATCCTATTTTAATTACGACTGCAAAGTTTCTGTCAAAGCTTATTTGACTGAAATAATTAGAGGTCCCCATGAGGTACCAATTAAATTACTGCATTCGTGCAAGTTGCAGATTTGACACACTGAGCTATCAGCAATCTGGTACAAAGTCATTTCTTAATTACCTGACCTAGTTTACATATCACACAGCCCCTTCAGCATGTTGCCACCGTTTGAAAGCTCTGCCATTAAAAATCAGCATGTTTGCTTCTGAATGCTGAGGTGATGTTCCTTTCGGCAGATACTTGCCCTTGATCTTCCTGGAGAAAGTAGGGTGATGTGAGCACTAGCTATGCAAATGGGGTAAACTGGTTTGTAGTTCTGTCGAAGAGTTTGTTGATGCAGAGGAAATGTGCTTCCACTTATTGCCCGCCCAGGAGTCTTATGTAATTATTTTTTGTGTCACAATTTGTGAACTGTACACCGTTTTGCCCATGTGCAGCCACTGCGACCTAGTAATGTGTGGTGCCCACTGAACCCTAATGTTATCTTTTACTAACCAATCAGGGCCTGTTATCTGTACTTCCGTCTGAGCCAAAGCCCCTTTGTCAGGCCACAGGGGGTAGCGCTTGAGGGGGGGGGGCTGTTGACTTTTTAGCAAAAGTGCTTCGGGAGCAATGATGCATCTTAAGGGCAAGATAGTCAGTAGATAATGCACTGAGAGCTGGAAATATGAGCGCTCTGGGATTTCTCCATATTTCTCGGGAGAGTAATGTTACTGAGGAGATGGAGAGAATGTTTACAGTCCACCTGGCTACTCATTATTGGCCCATTTCTGACCCTTGGGTGAGACTCCATATTAGGAGGGCTTTTCCCTCCCTGGACCTAAAAATTGGCACAAAAGAGGTTCTGTGGAACCCTGAACAGTAAATTTTTTTAAAAGACCTGCTGCCACAAATGGTGACTTGTAGACAAGAGAAAAGTGAGAGCTGCCTTTGCCTAATTTCAATATGGAATCACAAACCAAATGGAGTCCGCCTCTAGTACTGCTCAAGGGCATCTTATACATACACGTTAAGGCTTCCATGAGAGCACCGCCAACTTGAAGGTCACACATTGAGATGTATCCTATCTCTTCACGGTGACTCTCACATACTTTCAGGGACCACACTGTAGACAAAAATTGGACAGTCCAGATGGTTTGCTTTCTCTAGATTCTCTCCTTTCTCATTGAATGGTATGCCTAATGATCTCGGATTCTCTAGTCTATTTATGGCATGGGGTCAAGAAAGAAAACTTATGATTTTCAGTTAGCGTATCATGTAAAGGCTCTGTCACTCTCTAGTCCCTTCCTCAAAACCCCTTCATCTCTTATTTCCCTTCTTTTCATAGTTTAGGTCCCTATACCTTCCCTGTGGTGGTTACAGCTTCTTTTCCTTAACAGTGTGATTACATAAGAATATTATATTTTACACATTTGGGGTTTTCACTTAATATGTGGTTCTGCTGTTATGGTGGTGTAGTCAGTGTTGTTTAGTATTGTGATTATATAGCTCTTCTGCCTGGTGTACCTCTCTTGAGTACACTGACTTCTTACAACCCAGTATTGGCTTGTTTTTCAATTAAAAAAAGCTTAAAAGAAAGAACTTCTATTTCAAGTTCAAGTCTTTATGCTGGGTAAGGCAGAATGTTAATTTCTGGGGAGAGAAAGGGTGTTTTTGGCTTGAGTCTTCTAGTTTCTCTGAAGCTTTCCAGAGGACTCTTATCTGCCCTAAACTCAGTACCCAGGGATACAAGCACACACTCTAGCAATACAAATCCTTATTTTATTCATATTATACACTTGCTGAGATTTTTAAATGAACCAAGTGTGTAGAACAGTCTCAGATGTGCCAAGCCAAAAAACGAAGCAACTTTGGAACTTCGATGTATGTAGCGCCTCTGTGAATCTTAAGAAACAATCTTTATATATTTAAGCACAGTCTTGGGTATGAAATACAACTGGAGACAGATGTCAATAGGCACTGCGCCATAACAATGTATGTATGTTTTTTTTTTGTCATTGATTTATTCCACCCTAGTGATAGCTTGAAAAATGCCTAGTATGGGAAAAGCCGAAAATTCTCTCTTATGTGAGTAACTGGCTTTGGCAATGGTTTGTAGCTATGCTGTACAGCAGCACGGATGCTTTGCAGTGTGTATGAAACACATTTTAAAAAGTAATATGACACAGCCAGGGCTGATGCACTTTTTTTTAATAAAGTGCATTAGTGGTGGATGAATCATAGTCATTTTTAGCCATGCTGCACAGCGGCCCCACTATACAGCATGGCTATAAATCATTGCTAAAGTCAGCAATGCCCATGCTGTACAAGTTGAATAAAAGGCGATGGAAGAGCAACAGTCTCAAAGGGGAGACCTATTGGCTTTGCCAATGCTTATTAGGTCTTGGCACAGCACCCCTGTGATTCTGAGCTAATCAGTCAACCTCCTTTGCGTGAGAAAGGAAAACAAGCATTTGCAATGCAATAGGTCTCGCATTAGGAAAGTGTGATGTTTTGGTATTGTAGATAATGTTTCTTTATTTATGTTTTTCTATACACAAAATATAGGAATTAATAGTTTTGTATTTTACAATCCCAATATTTTTATTTTTTTAAATGTGACACCTTTAGCAATTGTAATACAATACGGGTTGTTTGCATGTGACTTGTATGTATTGATATTACAAATAACAATGGCTTTTATTTAAATGTATGAATGCACTTTTGATTTAAAAAGTTATTGTAATGTATTATGTTATTTGCTAAAACTTATGTAAATAACTTGGTGGATTTGTATTTGGAGGGTGGAGTTTGAATGTGGTTTTGTTTTTTGAGTTTGTTATTTGATGTTGGATTTGGAGGGTGGAGTGTGTAGTTGTTGTTGGAGGGTGGATTTGGAGAGTTGATTTGGAGGGTGGAGTTAGAGGGTGGAGTTAGAGGGTGGAGTTAGAGGGTGGAGTTGGAGGGTGGATTTGGAGGGTGGAGTTAGAGGGTGGAGTTGGAGGGTGGAGTTAGAGGGTGGAGTTAGAGGGTGGAGTTGGAGGGTGGAGTTGGAGGGTGGAGTTGGAGGGTGGAGTTGGAGGGTGGAGTTGGAGGGTGGATTTAGAGGGTGGATTTAGAGGCTCGATTTGGAGGGTGGAGTTGTAGGGGGGATTTTGAAGGTGGATTTGGATTTGTAGGGTGGATTTGGCGTTGGAGGGTGGAGTTGGATTTTGAGGGTGGAGTTGGAGGGTGGAGTTTGAGGGTGGATTTGGAGGGTGGAGTTGGAGGGTGGAGTTGGAGGGTGGAGTTGGAGGGTGGTGTTGGAGGGTGGTGTTTTTGAGTGGTGCTGTGGTTGTCCGGGTTGATGTTGTGGTGTTGCAGAGTGGTGCTGTAGATTTTTCGAGTGAAGCTGTGGTTGTTATGAGTAATGCAGTGGTGGTGTTGTGGTTGTTATGGGTTGTGTTGAGTGATGCTGGGCTTGTGCTGAGTGGTGCTGTGGTGTTGCAGAGTGATAATGTGGTTGTGCTGAGTGGCGCAGTGGTGGTGATGAGAGATGTTGTGGTGGTGCGTAGTTGTGCTGTGGTGGTATAGAGTGGTGCAGTGGAGGTGTTGAGTGGTGCTGTGGTGGTGCAAATTGATAATGTTGTGGTGTTGATTTATAATGTTGTGGTGCTGAGTGATGCTTGTGTAGCGTTGAGTGATGATGCGGTGATGCCGAGTGTTGCGGTGGTGGTACTGAGTGATTATGTGGTGGTGCCGATTGATAAAGTGGTGGTGCTGATTGATATTGTAGTTGTGTCGAGTGATGCAGGTGTTGCGCTGAGTGATGCTGGTGTTGCAGTGAATAATGCAGGAGTTGCGCTGAGTGATGCTGGTGTTGTGCTGAGTGATGCTGGTGTTGCGCAGATTGATGCATGGGTTGCACTGACTGATGCAGGCGTTGCGCCGAGTGATTCTGGGAGAAGCGTTGACTGATGCAGGGGTTGCGCTGAGTGATGCAGGGGTTGCGCTGAGTGATGCAGGGATTGCACTTAGTGATGCAGTTGTTGCGCTGAGTGATACAGTAGTTGCACTGGTGATGAGTGATTCAGGGGTTGTGCTGAGTGATGGCGGGGTCACACTGAGTGATGCAGGGGTCGCACTGAGTGATGCATGGTTTGTGCTGAGGGGATGCAGGGGTCGCTCTGAGTGATGCAGGGTTGCGCTGAGTGATGCAGGGGTCGTACTGAGTGATGCAGGTGTTGCGCTGAGTGATGTATGTGTTGCAGTGAGTGATGCAGCGGTTGCGATGAGTGATGCAGGCGTTGTGCTGAGTGATGCAGGGGTTGCAGTGAGTGATGCAGGTGTTGCGCTGAGTGATGCAGGGGTTGCGCTGAGTGATGCAGGTGTTGTGTTTATTGAAGCTGGGATTGTGCATAGTGATGCAGTGGTTACGCTGAGTGATACAGTGGTTGCACTGTTGGTGAGTGATACAGGGGTTTCACTGGTGGTGAGTGATGCAGGGGTCGCGCTGAGTGATGCAGGGGTTGCGCTGATTGATGCTGGGAGTTGCGCAGAGTGATGCAGGTTTTGTGCTGAGTGATGTAGGTGTCGCGGGGAGTGATGCAGGTGTTGTAGTGAGTGATGCAGGTGTTACGCTGAGGGATTCAGGGGTTGCGCTGATTGTTGCAGGGGTTGCACTGAGTGATGCTGGTGTTGCGCTGAGTGATGAAGGTGTTGCGCTGAGTGATGCAGGTGTTGCGCTGAGTGAAGCTGTGAGTTGAGCTGAGTGATGCAGTTTTTGCGCTGAGTGATGCATGGTTTGCGCAGAGTGATGCAAGGGTCGCTCGGAGTGTTGCAGGTGTTGCGATGAGTGTTGCCGGTGTTGTGCTGAGTGATGCTGGTATTATGCTTAATGATGCATGTGTTGTGCTTAGTGATGCTGTGGTGTTGTAGAGTTGTGCTGTGGCAGAGCTTTCCTGATGTATAGTGATCCCGTTGTGGTGTTGAGTGGTGCTGTGGTGGTGCTGAGTGGTGTTGTGGTGTTGGTGATTGATGCTGTGCTGGCGCCGTATGAGTGTATTGTAGTGGTGCTATGTTTGGTGTGTGATGTGTATTTTTGCTGAAGTGATGGTGTGTAAGTGTGTTTTTTTAGTATGTTATAATGTTTTTTTCTGTTAACATGTGTGTTTATTTGTGTGTGTATTTTAATATTTTGTGTGTGGCGTGTGTGTTAGTGTTGTGTTGAGTGCTTTTACAGACTTACCTTTGTTGTTGTTTTTTTTTAAATGGCACACGCAATGCGTCCCCTTGACGCTACCTACGATTTGTAGGTTAGCGTTCTAGTTTATTTCTTTTCCTGCTACTTCCGTTTTTATTTTTGGATTGACGTTTTTTTCAGCCAATCGCAGCGCTACGTTTTTGACGTAGCGTTGCGATTGACGTGCGTCACCTGGAAATTTCCCAGATCATCGAGAATCGTTGGGCGCGGAAGACGTGTTGTGCTTCCTGTGCTGTTGCTGCGTCGTTTGACAGGTAAGTGTCCATTTTAATAGTTTTTTCAAAGTTTTGTGAATGTAGTATTGATTGTGTGTACAAATTATCGAATGTTTATTACTATTTTTATGTTATTTCGATTTTTGTGTATCGCAACTGTATTTGGTTTAGCATATGTACTTAGTATCTAGGTATGTAAATGTTTTTAATGTTTGTCTTATGTATATTTTTTGGAGAAATGTTTATATTTTAATGTATTGCTTGTATGCAACGTTTTCCCTACATATTCCTTTTTTTTCGACTTTGGGTATGTACTTTGTGTCTATTTATAGAATATTTTGATGTGCTATGTTTTAATGTATGTTTTTATAAGTATATAATATATTTTTTATTGCTTGCATTGTATTTTATACATATTGTGACAGTTATTTATTGTGCGTATGTACTTTTTTATTATTGTAAAGGTATTGCCTTATATTGTACTGTAGTATTTGATGCACATTGTTTTTATGTAGGTGTATAAAGGTGTATTTTAGTGAATGTGTTTTATTAATGTTTTTGGGTTGTAATGAAATATGATCTTATCGTTATGCAACCACTTTTAAAAACACATTTTGGTGTACCATTGTGTTTGCAGTAACGTTATAGTTGTAGGTGCACTTTATTTCCTTTTAGCTTGCAATCGTCAGTTATTATTTTTTGCTTTGACAATATTTAATATTTTTGGGTAGTGTTCATTAAAGGTGAGATTATTTGTTTTAGTATCGGTTTGTTTGTTGATTTGGTGCTAGTGTATTTTTAAGGTTGTTTTTGATTAAAAGATATTTTGGTACTTGTTGTTTATTAGAATGTTAGTTGTGACATTTCCTGAGTTATTTTGTGCTTGTACTTTGGCCCTTGTTTTTGGTGGCGTTTTATGGTTGCAATTTTTTTTTTACATTGTTATACTTTTCGTATTGATTGCTATGTGTTATTTATTTCGCACTTATTTGATGTACTGTAACAGATTCTGTTTTGTAGTTATTGTCCTTTTGCTGTTTGTTGTTGCTGTGGTGGTGCCGAGTGATGCTGTTGTGGTGTATGGTGTTTATTTATAATGTGGTGGTGCTGAATGATGCTTGTGTAGCGTTGAGTGATGATGTGGTGGTGCTGAGTGGTGCTGTGGTGGTGCTGAGTGATAATGTGGTGGTGATGAGTGATAATGTGGTGGTGCTGTATGATAATGTAGTTGTGCTGAGTGATGTAGTAGCACTGAGTGATGATGTTGTGATGGTGAGTGGTGCTGTGGTAGTGGTGATTGATGCTGGTGTGTTGCAGAGTGCTGCTAGTGTGGCGTTGAGTGCTGCTGTGGTGGTTCTGAGTGGTGCTGTAGAGGTGATGAGTGCTACTGTTGTGGGCCTGTTCAGTGTAAGTGAGTGAAACCTGCACTGCTGCTGCCTGCGCTGTGACTGTTTCTGTATGTGGGCGAAGCTTGCACTTCTGCTGCCTGCACTGTGTCTGTTCTGTGTATGTGAGGGAATCTTACAGTGATGCTGTCTGCACTATGCCTATTCTGTGTATGCGTGGGAAGCTTGCATTAATGATGCTTCCTGCACTGTGCCTGTTGTGTGTATGTGAAGGAAGATTGCATTGCTCTGTGTATCTGAAGGAAGCTTGCACTGCTGCTGCCTGCACCATGCATGTTGAGTGCATGTGGGTGAAGCTTGCACTGATGCTGCCTGAACTGTGCTTGCACTGATGTTGATTGTGCATGCTTGTTTTGTGTATGTGCGGGAAGCTTGCACTGATGCTGCTTGCATGATGCCTGTTCTGTGTATGTGAGAGAAGCTTGCATGCCATGCTTGTTCTGTGTACGTGAGAGAAGCTTGCTTGGATGCTGCCACACCCTGCTTGTTTTTTTTTGTGAAGGAAGCTTGCACTGATGTTGCTTATTGGGTGCCTGTTCTGTGTTTGTGAAGGAAGCTTGCACTTACGTTGCTTTTGCCGTGCCTGTTCTGAGTGAGGGAAGTTTGCACTGATGCTGCCTGCACTGTGCCTGTTTTGTGTATGTGAGGGAAGCTTGCTCAGACGCCGCCCGCACTGTCCCTGTTCTGTGTCCGTGAGGGAATCTAGCACTGATGATGCCTGTGCCGTGCCTGTTCTGTGTACATGAGGGAAACTTGCACTGCTGCTGCCTTCACCTTGCCTGCTCTGTGTACGTGAGAGAAGCTTGCACTGCTGCAGCCTGCACTCTCCCTGTTCTGTGTATGTGAAGGTAGCTTCCAATGATGCTGCTTGCATCATGCCTGTTCTGTGTATGTGAGGGAAGTTTGCATGCCATGTTTGTTCTGTGTATGTGAGTGAAGCTTGCACTGATGATGATTGTGCATGCCTGTTCTGTGTATGCGAGGGAAGCTTGCACTGATGCTGCTAGCATCATGCCTGCTCTGTGTATGTGAGGAAAGCTTGCATGCCATGCTTGTTCTGTGTTCGTGAGGGAAGCTTGCTTGGATGCTGCCACACCCTGCCTGTTCTTTTTGTGAAGGAAGCTTGCACTGATGTTGATTGTGCATGCCTGTTCTGTGTATGCGAGGGAAACTTGCACTGATGCTGCTTGCATCATGCCTGTTCTGTGTATGTGAGGGAAGCTTGCATGCCATGCTTGTTCTGTATACGTGAGGAAATCTTGCTTGGATGCTGCCACACCCTGCAGGTTCTTTTTGTGAAGGAAGCTTGCACTGATGTTGCTTATTCCGAGCCTGTTCTGTGTTCACGGTCAATGGGGTTTGAGAACAAATGGAGAGCTAAGAGCGCCCATGAGAGGGAGAGGGGGGGGGGTGGAAGAACGTGCAGCTGAATGGGAGAGAGACAGTGGTCTGCGTGTTTGCGCGCTGGAAAGGCAGGAGATGGGATGACTGGGCAGCGTGCACGTCTGAGTGTTGGCATGCTGGAGAGGGAGGGGAGGATGATGAGCGAGAGGCGCACGCTGGACAAGGAGAGAGTGGGAGGAGTCAGCAGCTTGAATGGAGCGTGCACAAAGTGAATGAAAAGCCAACAAGCATTTGCAATGCAATAGGTCTTGCAATAGGTAAGTTTGAGCTATTGGTTTTATAAATGACTATTTTTTGTTATGTTTTTGTTGTGAAATTAGTTAAAGTAATATATTTGTCATTTACAATGCTAATAGTTATAGCTTTTGCAAGTGTGACACCTATAACCTGGGTAGCGCTGAGTGATGCTGTGGTGGTGCTGAGTGTTGCTCCGGTGGTGCTGAGTGATGCTGTGGTGGTGCTGAGTGGTGCTGTGGTGGTGCTGAGTGATGCTGTGGTGGTGCTAAGTGGTGCTGAGTGTTGCTGTGTTGGTGGTGAGTGGTTGTGGTATTGGTGCTGAATGTTGCCTGTGATGTTGCTGATTTCTGCTGTGTTGTTACTGTGGTTGTGCTTAGTGTTGTAAAGTACTAATGTTGTGGTGCAGAGGCCATAGTGAGTAGTTTTTATGTCACTTGTTAAATAAACAATAGCACGCAAGTAATGGAGCAAGTCTGTGGCCTGAGTAATGGTGTTTGAGATTTAAAAAAATGGATAGTGAAGAGCGTGCATGAGAGGAATGGGGGGTGGAATAGACGAACGTGCAGCTGACAGAGAGAGGCTGTGGTCTGCGTGTTTGCGCATATATTTAGATGCAATGACGGAAACAGCAAAATACAAGTCGGGCGCCACACTTTGTACTTATGATGTGACTGTGGATGGGCCGTTGTGTTTTTGCGTTTCCTTTAGCTCAGATTTGCATTTCACAGCTGATGGCCGCCAACAGATAAGATTCTTTATGGCTGAGCTTAAAGCACTCCAGTATCCTGGTGTGGTTTCGTCCCCAGACGCCCCCCCCTCCCACGAAAAAAAAACATGATGGTACACACAATTGCAGAGCTTTGTGTTAGTCTTTGTTACAAATGTTCTGTGGTGCAGAGGCCATGAGTAGTTCTTATGTCACTTTTAAACGCTATCACGCAAGTTATGGAGCACGTCTGTTGCCTGATTAACGGGGTTCACGATAAAATAAATGGAAGAGCGAAGAGCGTGCATGAGACGAAGGGAGGGGGTGGAATGGACGAACGTGCAGCTGACTGAGAGAGGCTGTGGTCCGGGTGTTTGCACGCAGTAACGGAAAAGAAAAAATGCACCAAAAGCATGAAACTTGTATCATATATTTAGATGCAATGACGGAAACAGCAAAATACAAGTCGGGAGCCACAGTTTGTACTTGTGTGACTTGTATCACATATTTGGATGCAATGACGACTTGTATCACCTAAAAGAATAGCACGCAAGTAATGGAGTCTGTAGCCTGAGTAATGGGTTTGGAGAGTGAAGAGCGTGCATCTTGTATCACCTAAAAGAATAGCACGCAAGTAATGGAGTCTGTGGCCTGAGTAATGGGTTTGGAGAGCGAAGAGCGTGCATGAGAGGGAGGGGGGTGGAATAGACGAACGTGCAGCTGACTGGGAGAGAGGCTGTGGTCTGCGTGTTTGCACGCAGTAAAGGAAAAGAAATACATTTTACCAAAAGCATGAAACTTGTATCATATATTTAGATGCAATGACGGAAACAGCAAAATACAAGTCGTGCGCCACACTTTGTACTTGTGTGACTTGTATCACATATTTGGATGCAATGACGACTTGTATCACCTAAAAGAATAGCACGCAAGTAATGGAGTGTACTTATGATGTGACTGTGGATGGGCCGTTGTGTTTTTCGTTTCCTTTAGCTCAGATTTGCATTTCACAGCGGATGGCCGCCAACAGATAAGAATCTTTATGGCTGAGCTAAAGCACTCCAGTATCCTGCTGTGGTTTCGTCCCCAGACCTCCCCCCTCCCACGAAAAAAAAAACATGATGGTACACACAATTGCAGAGCTTTGTGTTAGTCTTTGTTACAGATGTTCTGTGGTGCAGAGGCCATAGTGAGTAGGTCTTATGTCACTTTTTAAAATTATGACTATCACGCAAGTTATGGAGCAAGTCTGTTGCCTGATTAATGGGATTTGCAATAAAAAAAATGGGAGAGCGTGCATGAGACGGAGGGAGGGGGTGGAATGGACGAACGTGAAGCTGACTGAGAGAGAGGCTGTGATCTGGGTGTTTGCACGCAGTAAAGGAAAAGAAAAAATTTACCAAAAGCATGAAACTTGTATCATATATTTAGATGAAATGACGGAAACAGCAAAATACAAGTCGTGCGCCACACTTTGTACTTGTGTGACTTGTATCACATATTTGGATGCAATGACGACTTGTATCACCTAAAAGAATAGCACGCAAGTAATGGAGTCTGTGACATGAGTAATGGGTTTGGAGAGCGAAGAGCATGCATCTTGTATCACCTAAAAGAATAGCAAACAAGTAATGGAGTCTGTGGCCTGAGTAATGGGTTTGGAGAGTGAAGAGCGTACATGAGAGGGAGGGGGGGTGGAATAGACGAACGTGCAGCTGACTGAGAGAGAGGCTGTGGTCTGCGTGTTTGCGCGCAGTAAAGGAAAAGAAATACATTTTACCAAAAGCATGAAACTTGTTTCATATATTTAGATGCAATGACGGAAACAGCAAAATACAAGTCGGGCGCCACACTTTGTACACAAGTAATGGAGCAAGTCTGTGGCCTGAAGGGGCATAAAAAAAAAACTCTGCGGCCGCGAAATGAAAGCCTTTGATGCAGCAGGGGGCGGAGTGGAACCCCTTGAAGTGAAGCTGCTGGCAGCATCACGCTGGGGAAGTAACAGATGGCTTGGATGTGAAGCTCTTGGAGGCAGGCGGCTCGGACAAAAGCTTGTGCACGAGAGCACATACGCTCGTGGAAATCCGCTTTTTTGGAGAGCTTAGTTTAACTCTTGGTTTCACCGCAATAGACTCGTCCTATTCATTCCTGCGGAATAGAATAGCCCGAGACCTAATAAAAACTGAAGCTGTGGGTTTGGCGTTGGCGTGCTGAGGTTGTGCTAGGCAGATGAATGCTTCATGGGCAAAATGAAGAGAAAAGTAGCGTGCGAGTTAGAGAGAATGGGGGGGAGAAGAACGGCCAGATGATTAGGCTGTGGTGTGCGTGTTGCCGTGCTTGAAAGGCAGGGGGTGGGACGTGCACGTCTGAGTGCTGGCATGCTGGAGAGGGAGGGGGATGATGAGCGAGAGGAGTGCACTGGACGGGAGAGGGTGGGAGGAGTGAGCAGCTTGAATGGAACGTGCACAAAGTGAAGAGCCTATGAAAACAGAAGCTGTGGGTTTGGCGTTGGCGTGCTGGGGTCGTGCTAGGCAGATGAATGCTGCGTGGACAAAACAAAAAGAAAAGTGGCGCACGAGTTACAGAGAAAGTCTGTGGCACAAGTTTTGGTGTTTGCAAACAAATGTAGAGAGAAGAGCGTCCATGAGAGGTGGGGAGAACGGGCATCAGAATGGGAGAGTCTGTGGTCTGCGGGTTGACTTTTAAAAAAAAAAGTATAGAGAAGAGCGCGCATGAGAGGAGGTGGGTGGGGAAGAACTGGCAGCTGAATGGGAGAGAAGCTATGGTCTGCGTGTTGCCGCGCTTGAAGGGCAGGGGTTGGGATGACTGTGGGATGCCTGGAAAGAGTGCGCGGCTGAATGTTGTTGTGCTACAAAGAAAGGGGGTGTGATGAGCAAGAGGCGCGCGCTGGACAGGGAGAAGGTGGCAGGAGTGAGCAGCTTGAATGGAGCGTGCACAAAGTGAAGAGCCAATGAAGCTCTTGTAAGCTTGTGAAAAAAAAGCCTGTGGGGGAAAAGCACGTGCTTGTGTTCACGTGAACTGTTTGAAATCCGCCGATGGTTTGAGAACTTATTTTGCCTACTATAATTCTCCCCTATCCATTCCCTGCGGAATGGGATAGGCGAGACCTAAAAATATATAGCATTTGGCAAAAGCCCTTTCACATTAAGAAATCTATTGCGACCATGTCTTAATGAAGATATATTTGAAAGAAGACGACTTCTGTTGCCACAATAAAAGGAGATACGCTCGGTTGTCACAATAAACATCCATTTCAAAAGAGAAAAGGGCTCCTTTGAACTGCGTGTGACATAGTAAAGCATAGCTACAAATGGCAAGAGGTTGAACAAGGAGGACAGGGAAGAAGAAGATGTAAAAGAAGTGCCTAAATCATGGTGCGATCAGCAGAAGGACAGCAATCAAGCAGAAGCAAACAGTACTTGGTGCATGCACCAGCTGATAGAAAAGGAAGTGAAGTCAGCACACGCTGGACATTTAGGTAGCTGCAAATAAGAGTGACAGTGAAACCTACAAATGTTAAGCAATTGGCAGGCTGCAAGTCCTTGTTGCAAGTAAAAGAGCATGTAGCACATGCATTGCCACAGTCGCAACCTAAAAAGTACAGAGGAGCTTGCACATTAAAGTGTTCAAATGAGCTTCTATCACAAGGGGCACAATGGCATCTGACTGTAAGAATGCAGTGAACTATTTACAGGAAGAAAGACAGTGAAAGAGTGAGACTTGGATGTCGGAAAACACATGACGTGAGACATTAGCTGACTGATGCCACCAAGTAATTCCCTTTACAGACTGTGGTTCCTGCTTAGTAGACGATGCTAAATGAAAACCTGGGGCAAAGATATTCACCATTGGCTAGCTACTAAGCTTGAAACCTACACCATGGTTGGGCTGAATTTCCATTTTCTAACAGGAAGGGCCGGATTTAACACTCAATCACACAGCGCAATGTAGCAGCCGTAAATGCTGCGCTGCATGAAAAGGAGAGAGGAAGTGAGTGCAATATTTACAGAAATATGGCACTCAACTACCATTTCCCTAGTGCCAGCGCTGAAATCAGCTGTCGTGAGCCACAGAGACCTCTCTAAGCCTAGTGGGACTCTGTGCCCTGCTGTTGTACATTTGGATTCACCTTGCCATGCAGAGCCCAAAAGTCTGAAAGGGGTCCTGGGAGCAGGGGCATCCAGCCCCTCAGGTCTTAACCTGCCAAGACAGAAGAATTCACCACACCAATTTAGTTTTTCTCTTTTACTGTATCCTTAAATGTTCAAGGAGAGAGAAAATATTTTGCTCAATGAAATTGTATCCTAACATATTCCACTATTCACAGAAACAGGCCTGTTCATTACCCTGTAAGGCCTCACGTGCGACAGACTTGGAGGCTATCACATAGGCCATGTACTCTAGCACTGTACGGTTTCAAGCATTATTGTAATTGCATTTATATAGAGCTTACTACCCGCAACGAGGCGTCAAATCGGTTATTCGCTGAGTAGCACGCCATTCCGGAACCCAAAAAAGATTAGTTGTGAATTTGTATAGGGAAAATGAAATAAATTTGAGTGGGGGGCATGTTAGTCTGTTATTTGAATTGGAAAGGATAGTGAAGAAATAGAAGGGTTTGCATTTATATAGCACTTGCTAGCACTGGGTGTTGAAGCGCTATTCAGCAGGTAACACGCTACTCCGGAACCCAAGCAAAATTAGTGGGGACATTAGTAAAGGGGAATATTAAATTTTATTTGATTGGTGAACGTATGAGTTTATTTGTTTTCAAAAAGGATAGTGGAGGGATAGAAGAGTGAAAATGTTGCATTTAAGTAATACTTGCTACCCTTGATGAGGTGTTGAAGAGCTTTTCGGCGGATAGCAATCTACTCCCAAACCCAAAAAGGATTAGTTGTGAATTAGTATAGGGAAATATGAAATTAATTTGAGCAGTGGACATGTTAGTCACTTATTTGGATTGAACAGGAAATACACCTCATGGCTACTTTTGTTTATGTCAATACTTCCTAAAGGTGATTAAAGAGTTAACAAGGAATTGGTGAAGAACTGTGGGAAGGGTCTTGGCAGAGGAGGTCAGAATAAAGTTCACTAATGGAGACTGTTGGACCTGGATCTTTTTGCAGGGTTATCCCAAAGCTTGTTGCCTTCTTCCTCCTATTCTTTCTGACCTGTTTATGTTGGCTTTAGGACGCTGGGCACTTTACACTGCTAACCAGTGCTAAAGTGTATGTTATGTTATGTTATGTTATATTGATTTATTATGCGCACAGATACTCCAGCCAAGGAGCGTCCCGGCGCAGAGACAAGGTAGAACATAACACAACAGGAAAATGAAAACATAAAAACAGCTAAAACAGGAATGTTTTTATAGCCCTCCGGAAAGTCAAGAGGTCCTCCATCAGACGGATTTCAACAGGAAGGGAGTTCCATGCTGACGCGGCCTTTACACTGAACGAGCGGCCTCCCATGCGACTGAGCCTGAATCTGGGGACCACAGCAAGGGCCAGGCCCTGGGAGCGGAGGGTACGGGTGGGAACGTAAAAGGAGAGACAGCTAGATAAGATTTCCGGGCCAATACCTCTCAGAATCTTAAAGGCAAGGCACAAAACCTTAAAGAGGATGCACTTCCTTACAGGGAGCCAATGTAGGGAACGAAGGGCACCTGCCACCGAGCTGAATCTGGGCAGTCCGACAATCGCCCTAGCCGCAGCATTCTGAACCCGCTGCAGACGGGTTAACTCGGCCTGGTTGGCCCCAGCCAGGAGAGAGCTGGCATAATCCAGGCGGGAGATGATAGTTGCCTGGATCACCAGCTGCCTGGTCGGGGGCGTCAAAGAACTTGAGAACAGGTCTCAAGCCCCTTAGCAATCCGAAGCAACAGGCTGCAGTTTTTTTGGTGTGCCCTACAAAGGAGAGGCCCGCATCCAGCCAAACCCCCAGGTTTTTTACCTCCGATACCGGGGTCGGAGTAGGTCCCAGCTCTGAGGGCCACCATTGGTCACCCCACAACTTCACTCCCTTACCGACAACCATCACCTCCGTTTTTGTGGCATTTAGCTGGAGACAGTTGCCTGTCAAACAGCTAGCCACCGCCTTCAGTCCAGACTGAAACCTGGGGGCCTCAATCTCCGCATCCCCGCTGAGAGTAACCGCCAGCTGTGTGTCGTCGGCATATGAGACCAAAGTTAGGCCCCACTGCCTAGCGACATCAGCCAGCGGTCTCACGTAAAGGTTGAACAATGTGGGACTCAGCGAGGACCCTTGCGGAACCCCCATGGCCAGCGGTTGGAAATTGGACTTGAAGGGAGGGATGGCAACACAGAAGGAGCGGTCATCTAGAAAGGAGCGGAACCATTGCAACACCTGGCCGCCAATGCCAGTCTCCTCGAGCCGATGCAGGAGGATGCTGTGGTCTACCGTGTCAAAGGCGGTGCTGAGGTCTAATAGTATGAGCGCCGCCGTTTGACCAGCATTCAACCTTGCACGGAGATGTTGCACCATCACAAGTAACGCGGTCCATCACAAGTATACTCTCTGTCTCAAATGTATTGGGGATTGGTTCATCTAGGATTGGCATATTTGATTTACTGATAAGTCCTTAGTAAAGTGCACCAGGGCTGCCCAGGGTCTGTAAAGCAAATGTTACTAGTGGGCCTGTAGCACTGATTGTGCCACCCACATGAGTAGCTCTGCCAACATGTCTCCGACCTGCCACTGCAGTGTCTGTGAGTGCAATTTTAAACTGCTACTTCAACATGGCAAGTGCACCCACTTGTCAGACCCAAACCTTCTCTTGTATTCAATGTATGTCACCCCTAATGTAGGCCCTAGGCAGCCACATGGGCAGGGTGCAGTATATTTAAAAAGGAGGACATGTACTGATGTGTTTTACATGTCCTAATATTGAAATACTGCTTATTTTTGTTTTTCAATATTGCAAGGACTATCTCTCCCATAGGGGAACATAGGGGTTGCCTCGAAATATATTTTAAGTGTAATTTCCCATTGGGAGCAGATATAGATTTGGAGTTTGGGGTCTCTGAACTCACAATTTAAAAAAACATCTTCTGTTGAAGTTGTTTTTAAAATTGTGTGTTTGAAAATGCCACTTTTAGAAAGTGGGCACTTTTTTGCTTAACTATTCTGTGCCACTGCCTGTCTGTAGAATGCATGCCTAGGTTGGCTGACAGTTGGGCTCTTCTGCATTCACTCTAGACAGTGACACGAAGGTAGCTGAGGTGTGCCTTTCATATCCTGATAGATCATCACCAGGCTGATGGTCCGTCCTGAGCTTGAGTGATGGGAGAAGTTGTCACTGACACCTGAATAGGGCTGTCTTACCTCACACAAAGCCATCTCCACCCCCCATGTAGTATGTCTGGAGCCAGGTCAGGTAAAGGTAGGGTCTTGTGCTCTACAAAGACTTCCTTTAAAGTTTGCCTACTTCAAAGGCAGATAGGGATATACGTTTGGACCTCTGACACCCCCAAATCAGAACACTTCTGGACTGAGCACATTCTGCCATAAAGAAGAGCAAAATCCTTTAGGAGGGACTTCCACTCTGCCTATTGCTTTGCTGCGCTGGCCTGCTGCTTGCTCTTCTTTCTTGGGAGTGAAAAGAATGGACTTTGCTTTCTGTCTCCTGCTTCCAAGGTTCTCCAAGGGCTTGTGTGTGCTTGCCTCCTGTTAAGAAGTCTCAGGGCCATTAAAAATGTCACCTGCCAGTGCCTGTGCTGTTCTGCTGAGGTGCTGACTTGCCAAGTGCTTCCAAATCCAGTTCCTGGGCCTTGGATGGGTAACCTGGTGATCTTAAGGACAAAATCCATGCATCGACTCCTGGCGCCTGTTTTCTTGACCCATTGCTACAAAACATCGACACATCGCTGCTGCTTGTCCTGAAGTGCGTTTCCCACTTTAAGCATCATCCACGCCTTTCACCACAGGCCAAGAGCACAGTCGAAGCACTACAGAAGAATCCCTGCAACTTACGCCTTGAGCCTCATGTCTCCAATGTCCGTGACACTCGCTCTGACTACGAAGCACTGTGTGCTTCACAGCTGAAAATTCGATGCAGCGCCTGCAACGCCGCTGTCGCATCGATGCATTGCATCTAGATTTTTGGCGCAGGGTCCCTCGACCCAATTCTTCATTGACACTGCACTACAGTAAGGAACTGAGGCTGCATGTCTGGAAACAGACTCATCACCTCCCATGTTAATACGGAACCAACACACCACATCTCCTGCCTAGCAATAAGGAATCAAAGCATCACCTTTCCTGCCTAGCAGTAAGGAACCCACGCATCACCTCCCCTGACAGTAAGGAACCAACTCCTCATCTCCCCTGTGCCATGCACCGTCTTTGAGTTTTGACGCATCTAAGGAACTTTCTGCTAAAACTAACACACCCATTGAATTCTATGGACTAAACTTGCTTAATCTTTTAAAAGTGATATTTTGACTTCTGTGTGTTGGATTTTTGTTTTATTCATATAAATATTGGCTATTTTCTAAACTGGTGTGGGCTCCTTTTGTAGTGTGTGTGTGTGTGTGTGTGTGTGTGTGTGTGTGTGTGCGCGTGTGTGTGCGTGTGTGTGCGTGTGTGTGTGTATATACACACAAATACTTTATACATTGCCTCAGATCACCATGACTGCTTGTGCCAAGCTACCAAGGGGGTGAGTAGGGGTTATCTTAGGTCTGTGATACCCTTATCCTGAGTAGAGTGAGGGTCCCTAGTTGGACAGGGTGCAAACCACTGCCAACTAGAGACCCCATTTCTAACATTGGTGATCAGTGGTGAGGATAGGACTTGTGTCTGTACTTTGCATACAGTGATTGCTGTACACTTCTTCCATATCGCAGACCATTATGCAACCACCCATTTTTTTCTCTCTTTATGCAACTCTTGAGTTTGAGCCACAATCATGTATCATGCTGGTGAACCAGCAGTTAATGCTGTAGATGTAGTGTTTGAGGTAGAGAGATTGGAAGCCTATATGGTACCTCAGCTCAAAAGGTTCTTCAAGAAGTTCAAATGTCCGACTAGAGGCCTCACTAAGAAAGGAGGCGCTGCAAAAGACGCTGAGGGCCGGTTTGACAGCAGAGGAGGCTGGTGGGTGCACAGAGGAGGGGAATGATAATGTGAATGTGGAGGAGCAGAGCCTGCATGAGGATTTTGTGGATCAGAATCGGTCCGCCGGAGAGCACCCTCCAGGGCAAGTAGCAGTGTTTCCTCTAAAGGTCTGTCCCCAGAGGAGGTGGAGGGCAGGGGGGAAGAAAGCAAGTACAAGGTGGAACTTGCCAGGCTCAAAATAGAAGCATAAAATGATAAATTGGCCATTGAGGCAAAGAAGGATAGACTGGCCATACAGGAGAGAAAAATGATTTTAGATAAAGAGCTGAGCTTGAAGGAGCTGGATTTGAAGGCCAAGTCCAGCACAAACGGTCGAGCAATTCTAAAGTGCACATACCTAAGAACCTAGGGATGGATGACATACATATGTGGTTTCAGGGTTATGAGTCGGCTCTCCACATGCACAGGGGTTCCTGAGAGAGATTGGGGAGCAGGTTGATGGAACTACTTTACAGTGGAGGGGAGGGATACCTTGTTGATCCTACGGTCCCAAAGTTTACTTACCTACCCTGTCATGAAGGATGCCCTGATTACTAGGTACTGTCTTACCCCAGAGAGATACTGGGACAAGTTTAGGAAGAGTGCCAAGCTTGAATTCCAAGCCTGGCTTGAGTGTGTGGATACTTTTTGCAGAGTACTGTATGGGTGGGTGAAGGACAGTGTGGTAACAGATTACCAGGGGCTGTACAATTTTATTATGTAGGAGTACTTGTCTAGTGTGTGTTTTCCAGAGCTACACCTGCACTTGATGGACAACAGGCTTGCTGACCCCAGGAAGCTTCTCAAGAGGCAGACCTCTGGGTGAGTACCAGGATCCACAAGAGGTTGTATGTGGGATAACCAGCCAAGAAGGGTGGTTCATGCTCCCTCCAGCAGAGTAAGGGGGAGGTCAGGGGAGACGCAGACAGGTCCCAGTATAAGGGGGAAGGAAAGGGATTGCATGCCCTTCAGAGAAACAGGGGGGAGGGTCTGGTAGGCGGTTGTCCAAGGCACCCCATTTCCAACCCCACTGCTTTGAGTGTTCCCAGTTAGGATACAAGGAGGGGAGACCTTGTCTGTCCAAATAAACCATCCCCTGGTGGTACCAACGTGGGCTTAGGAGAAAGTAGTCCCCAGGGACAGGTCATTGACCATGCTATGATCTTCCTTAGTTGGGAGGTACGCTCAGAGGGTGAGTGATCCCTGAGGGTGGGAGTCATCACTTCCACCAGGTGGGAGTGAATGGGATCATAGTCAGTGCTCTGAGAGACACTGGTGCTAGCCACACCATGATGGTGGAAGGGCTAGTTTCTCCAGAACAGTACAGCGGCCAGGTGTGTAAGATAACTCCAGCTCATGGGAAGGCCTTCTTCCTCCCCCTGGCCCAGGTGTCCCTAGAGTGGGATGGGAAGGTTACCCAGAGGAGGGCCATAGTTAGTCCCCAGATGCTCATAGACGGCGTTCTAAGACATGAGTTGCCCCAGGTGTCAGGGGAACTGGTAGTGGCTGCCTACACAGGCACCCTAACAATTCATATTTCTGGGGATACCTTCCCCATGCAGAAGGTGCAGGGGCCCCAGAGGGAGGATCAGGGTGAGGGAGAGTCCACCCGTCTCCTGTTCAACCTCAGGATACAGACCCTAGGCTGAGAAACTAGTCTCAGGATAGTATCTCTGAGATGGTGGGAGATGAAGTGAAAAAAGGTGCAAGGCGTCCAGGCTTCTGACCCCCACTTTGAGAAACCACAGAGGTCAGAGCCCCCTGGATTGCCTGGCTTTTGACACTGATAGCTGTCAGTAGCCTCTGCTGGTTATTGTCCTTACGGACAGAGTTTTCCCTGGGTTGGGTACAGAAGTCAGACCCAAGGAGTGAAATGGGCCACATCACTTTGTTGGCCATGGTGGTATTGTCTGCCTACTGGGATGTATCTGTGAGCAAGGTAAGTTTAGGTGCTTCGCAGATGGCGTCCACAGATGAGGAGAAGGATTTCCCATGGGTTAGCTCAATGGGCACTGAGAGCATGGACTGAGAAATACCACTAATATCCTTAATGACTGGAACCCAATCTCCACTGAGGACACCATCTGCCTGATGAACTCCATCCACTCAGGATCCCCCACAGACCCCTGCTCTCACCACATCTTCAACAAAGCAGACTCCATCATAGCACCACACCTTCGAGATGTCATCAACTGCTCCCTCAACTCCGCCACCTTCCCGGATAGCTGGAAACACGCAGAACTTAGCGCCCTTCTGAAAAAACCCACAGCGGACCCCACCGAACTCAAAAACTACCGCCCCATCTCGCTCCTTCCATTCCCAGCCAAAGTTATCGAGAAAGCTGTCAACAACCAGCTCGCCGCCTTCCTCGAAACAAACAAATCCCTCGACCCCTCACAGTCCGGCTTCCGAGCCAAACACAGCACGGAGACCGCCCTCATCGCAGCAACAGACGACATTCGAACTCTCTTGGACAATGGAGACACAGTCGCCCTCATCCTCCTCGACCTCTCCGCAGCCTTCGACACAGTCTGTCATAGCACCCTTCCACAGCGCCTCAGAAACATCGGAATACAAG
The DNA here is from genome assembly GCF_964263255.1 of Lissotriton vulgaris. NCBI lineage: Eukaryota > Metazoa > Chordata > Amphibia > Caudata > Salamandridae > Lissotriton > Lissotriton vulgaris. The sequence goes on from NC_141691.1 coordinate 1,258,627,027, forward strand.
GAAAAGCATTGGGTTGGATCACCTCGTTCCTCACCGGAAGAACCCAGAGAGTCCGCCTCCCACCATTCAACTCAGAAGCCACTGAAGTCATCTGCGGCGTACCCCAAGGATCCTCACTCAGTCCCACCCTCTTCAACGTATACATGAGCCCCCTTGCGCCATCGCACGCCAACACAACCTCAACATCATCTCCTACGCGGATGACACTCAATTGATCCTATCACTCACCAAAGACCCTAACACCGCCAAAACTAACCTACATGAAGAAATGAAAGAAGTAGCCGAGTGGATGAAGTACAGCCGTCTGAAACTGAACTCAGACAAAACAGAAGTCCTTATCTTAGGTACATACCCCTCCGCCTGGGACGACTCTTGGTGGCCAGAGGCCCTTGGAAAAGCACCCATCCCGACGGACCACGCACGGAACCTGGGCCTCATCCTGGACTCCGCACTCTCTATGAACAGACAAGTCAACGCCGTTTCATCATCTTGCTTCAACATTCTTCGCATGCTCAAAAAAACATTTTGCTGGATCCCCACCGAAAGCAGAAAAACGGTCACCCATGCACTGGTTACAAGCCGCCTGGACTACGGAAACACCTTATATGCCGGTATCACAGCAAAACTCCAGAATAAACTCCAACGCATCCAGAACGCATCAGCCAGACTCATACTAGACATCCCGCGTAAAGACCACATCTCTAGTCACCTGAAAAACCTCCACTGGCTCCCCGTCAATAAGAGGATTACTTCCCGACTCCTAACCTACGCACGCAAAGCACTTTATGAAATTGGACCTGAATGCCTCAACACACGTCTTTCCTTCTACACCCCATCCCGTCAGCTACGATCCTCCAACCAAGCCCTTGCTACCATACCTCGCATCAATAAAACCACCATGGGAGGTAGATCCTTTTCCTACCTCGCGGCTAAAACCTGGAACTCACTCCCTACGCACCTTCGTCTCACTCAGAACCATCTAGCATTCAGAAAGCTACTTAAAACTTGGATATTCGACAAATAACTCCCCACCCTTCTTCAAGCGCCTTGAGACCCTCCGGGTATGTAGCGCGCTATATAAATTCTTTGACTTTGACCTGGCCCTATATGCAGGGTTTTCCCCAAATGTTTTGCCTTCTTCCTCCTATTTTTCCTGACCTGATGTTTTGGGCTTTAGGACCCTGGGCACTTACCACTGCTAACCAGTGCTAAAGTGCATATGCTGACTTTCTAAAATGTATACATTATTGGTTTATACATGATTGGCGTATTTGATTAGCTTCAAAGTCACTAGTAAAGTTTACCAGGGGTGACCAGGGCCTGTAAATCAAAGGCTTCTAATGCCCTGCAAATATGTCTCAGACTTCCCACTTCAATGTCTGTGAGTGCAGTTTTAAACTGCTATTTCGACCTGGCAAGTGCACCCACTTGCCAAGCCCAAATCTTCCCGTTTATTACATGCAAGTCACTCCAAAAGTAGAATCAAGGCAGCCTCACGGGCAAAGTGCTGTGTATTTCAGTACATGACCTAATAGTGAAATACTTCTAATTTCGTTTTTCCACTATGGCACAGACTATTTCGCCCATAAGGTGACATAGGGACTGCCTTGAAATATCCTTTAAGTGTAATTTCCTATTGGGAGCACATAGAGATTTGGGGTCTCTGAACTCACAATTCAATTTAAAAACACATCTTTTGGTGGAGTTGGTTTTTAAATTGCAGGTTTGAAAATGCCACTTATGGAAAGTGAAACTGCTGAAGAGGTTTAGCCCATTGGACAAGAGACAGGTAGAGCCATAATACTTATCAAAAACAAAGGAAGGTACCGACTCTTATAATATTTTTAGCTTAAATCTCTTTGTAGCATCTACCAAACAAAACTGTTTTATGTTTGATTTAGGTTATTTATTAAACCCGTTTGTTTTAGATTTTCATATCTTTTTAGCAACAAATGTTTCTGAAAGTAGGAAAAGAAGAAACACATACATTTCCATAATCAAACACAATTACTACATGAAACAATTCACAAAGTTACATTCATGGACAAAACAATGACATTGAAAAAATGCAATTGTTCATGAAAGCACCATTGTTTTTTACACCATGTTCATTAAACACAAAGCAAGCCTGTTGAAGCCTAATACAGGGAACTTCCGTTCTGCATATAGTAGGGGAGATGTATTTTCTAGTCCAATTCCCTCAATCACAAAAAGTATAATTTTAACAGTTCCTCAGTGTTTAGTAGAATGCCAATGCGTTTCAAGGCACAGGCATCAAGTACTGTGCCTATCATCAGGGCTTCTTATTCATGAGTGTTTCGCACGGATCTACAAATAAACGATGCAAAAAACGTAGTGTAAAGAAATTGTGTGACTAATCTATGTGATTTTAGAGTAATAAAAAGCTCCTCTCCTGCATTCCTACAGGTTCGGTGCACTTGCTGGACAAACCAATTACCTGGGGAAACTTGGTTGGACTCGTAAAGTAAACAAAGTTGCGAGTCGGCGTCTGCTTAAACTCAGGGCGACAGGGTCTGCTGATTAAGATGAAAGTTTTGCAGCGTGTCGCAATTTACTGTGCTACAGTTAAGTATTGCTAATTCAAGCAGTACCCGTTCGTGCGATAGACAGTGGCCTGTTTCAGTTTTATAACGGACATATCTTTTTCAGGAATTTGAGACGCTGATGAACTGAGACCCGCGAGGGCACAAAAACTCCCGTCCTTTGAAAGGTAATTGTTCATTATGGGGCATATTATCAAGGGGGTTTATCTCTGCTTTTTTGGCTTTAAAAGCCAAGAAAGCGGAGATAAAATTATCTCCCTATTACCAAGCTGTCGCTAACACCAGTTAGTGACAGCTAATAGGAGATAGCGACCATCTTGGGCTCCGCTTTGCATGTCAGTGATATTTATCACTAATGACATGCAAAGTGGGCGTGCCAAGATGTTAGCGACTGGAAACAGTCCCTAACATCGCTATCTCCTATTACCAACTTTTGGAGATATTCGCGCTAAGCGCGAATATCTCCAAAAGCTAACACCTGCCCTGAGCAGTTCTTAGCCATGTTATCCAATGGGAGGTGGATAACATGGCTAAGAGCATTTGCTCGATAATGCATGAATATCGCTGACTTTTCAGCGATATTCATGCATTGCGGCCGTTTTTTATCGCATTTGCGATAAACCTTGCTAATAGCAAGGTTTATCTGCGATAAAAATCGCCGATGTGCGGCGATAATTTTTGTCTCTAAACAAGTTAGAGACAAAAATTATCGCTAGTTGTTGGTAATATGCCCCTATGTTTTTTAAAGTTAGCAGTCAGTCGAGACGACTTGCGAGTGGCCATAAGTAATCAATGGCTCCCTGTGTTTGATATCATTACTTGTTGCGGAGTATCCCAAGGGCTTGAAGTAGAGCTTGCCTCCTCTTCTGAAGTCTCAGGGACCGCAAAGACTTCACTGACCTCTGGGTACCGCCTCTGGAACCATGGTTTCAGTTGCCATAGAGGGAGTAAAGCAACCGACTCCGTCACTGGCCGTGTCCTGAAGGCACCGCAGAGGGCACCGCTGCATCTTGCACAACAACCCTGGTCTCACTGATGACTGCTGCCAAGCTGCTGCTTGCATCGTGACCTGCTGGTACAGCACTCAGCGCTGCTCCACTTCACTTTGCCGCCCTGGTCTCATCGACGCTGTCGCTGACTTCAACAATTGTGACCGCATCATGGCTTAAGGGCACTGCTCGTAAGTCTTGCGACACACTGCCCCGTCCCACATCGCAGTCCGGACTGACCGATGCCAGCTCCCCGCAAAGTGCATATTTTTAAGTACTGTATGTAGGATTTTTATCGTTTTGGTCTTGTTTTGAATATATAAAGTATTGGATATTTTTCTAAACTAGTGTGGTGTCCTTTTGAAGTGTTTTCACTTTTATGTTTGTTATGTGCAAATCCTTAACACACTGCCTCTGAAATAAGGGGGTGAGCTGTGGTTATTTCAGTAGCGTACCCCTCTTACCCTGACTAGAAGGAAGGGTCCCTACTTGGACAAAGGTGCAAACCATTGCCAACTAGAGACCCCCATTTCGAACAGCCCCCAATTACCACAGCAGATCATTTTTACGGTGGAGAAATGATATTGTACAGTGATTAGCAAACCAAAGGCCATTGAGCATAGGGGTGTAGCCAAAGGTGTAGCTAAAACAAATGGCCTCATTTATGAGGAATTGGCGTAGGGCAGCTCTGCAAGTCTTCTTGCTGCACTGCCATATGCCAATGTGAAAGTGCAGGAATGCACCGTATTTATGAAATACAGTGCATTACAGACCTTTTCCCTTCACAAATTGCTGCCTAGCTCCAAAGTAGGCAGGAATGTTTTTGTACGGGAAGAGGCACCTTCCTTCACCAAAACAATCCTGAGGGGTGTTTTCCTATTTATAAATGAGCTGCAGAATGCAGCACACACGGAAAGAGGAAAAAATTAGGAGAAATGGAAACATTTATCCTCGTTAGGCCTCCACTGGAGAGGCGTTAGTTTTTGGAGCTGCCCCAGGGTTACATGATTTTGTAAATATGGGGCAGCATCAAAATCCATGGGCTTTGCATGGGAAACCCACCCAAAGTTGAGGTTAGCAGAACCTAAATTGCTGGTCTGTCTCCCTGGGCACAGTCTGTGCTGTATCTCCAGCTGGAGATACAGCACGGACTGTGCCCAGGGAGACAGACCAGCAATTTAGGTTCTGCTAACCTCAACAGTATCTAACACACTCCAAAGTAGGGAGTGATACCCCGGAGCACGTAATCAAAGCGCAAAGTGAAATCAAACCCAATAGGCAGTGCACATTCACGTTTCACTATAATATGAAACCCACCCAAAGCCCATGGAACACCTCCTTGATGCAGAGTAAGGCAACGCAGTGACTTGCACTGCTATTTCTTACTCCAAATCCATAAGGCAATGCAAAGCCATGCAGGGGGTCTTTGCACTGCCTCAAAGGTATGGGTGAGATGCTTGCGCCACCGGAGCATCAAAAAAAGTGATGCTTTGGCGATGCAAGCCTCTCATAAATAAGCCCAAAATACTCTATACGTTTTTTAGGTCTTTCACCTTCAGGTATCTACATATAAAATAATGGGAAATACCTTTTAAAAAGTTATTTCTCAGTGGGAAATGGACCATAGTACATTATGAAACCTCTATTAGTGAATGCACTGCAGATGTCTGTGTGTAATCAGAGAACCACAGAATTAAATCTTGATTGGTGCAGTGGAGAATAGTGGTGTGTATTTTCAGTGCTACGTAGTCAAAGCCTATGACGGAAAGCACTGTGAATAAGTAAGTCAATTTTTTTATACTTGCATTACACACATGGTAAGATAGAATGCTGCAAAACATGCACATAGTTTTACAATAAAATGGTGCTTTCAAAATCTAGATTTTAGTAATACCAGAGCGTATGTAATGCATTTTTGTATACAACTGTCCCTTCAAGACCTCTTTAGGGGCACCTAGTGCTGTGTAAATGAAGTTAAAATAAAAAGCAAGAACTTCCCAGCCCAGTTGTTAACTCTTTGTACTTCCACAAAAAAAACATGTTTGTCTTCACAAAGAGCTAGAACTGCTCCCAAGCATCCTTTACACTTGCAGATTAACAGATAAGGCAGTGCCTTTCATTCAGGCAAGCAGCTGATAACGATCTCAATTGGCCATCCCAGTACCGCTGTCTTTTTGCAGGGACAAGTGAAGATGGGGAATCTGCAACCCCCTTCCTAGGACTCCACGACCCCCTGGGGGGTCGCACCCCACAGTTTGAAGACTTCTGCACTAGAACCTCCTACATGGACTCCATCAGCTGGGGATCTAAGGATATGCCCTTTAATGGATTGCTTTCTTCCTCATCAGAAGAACCCAGTGTCCGCCTCCTGCCTTACACCTCAGGCCCAAAGAACATCATCTGTGGCGTTCCCCAAAGTCCTCACTGAATCCAACCCTATTTAACACATACATGGCCCCCCTGGCCACGATGGTCATAATCTATGGTACGAACAAAATATCATACGCTGACGACACTCAGTTCATCCTCTCCCTATCCTCAAACCCCACTAACACCAAAGCCAATTTCACCAGGTGCATGACCAGTGTAGCCAGCTGGATGCAAAACAAATGCTTCAAACTCAACACCGACAAAACAGAGCTACTTCTCTTCGGGAGCATTACCTCCTCATGTGACGACGCCTAGTGGCCAGCAGAACTGGGCCCCTCACCTACTCCCACAGACCATGCCAGAAACTTCGGCATCAAGCTCACCATGAAGCGGGGGCGTGACCTAGCCGTTGACCAGTATGGCCACACGGTGTTGAAGCTCTGGCCGCTGATGCCCTGAATGTGCTGAAAATCTGCATCGGAAGCCCACCAACGACTGCCAAACGGTTGTTGCCTACAGCCTAAACCTGCAGGGACCTATATAGGTGCCGCGGTTCGGGATGCGGGGGGCTGCTCGTCACTGGCGGGCCTGGCTAAGGTGCGTGGCAGGGAGAGTGAGGGGTGGGCCCAGCCAGCCTCGGAGGCCCCACAGCAATAGGGGCCGTGGGCGAGCCTGAGGCCGGAGTCGCCAGACTCAACTGGGGCCCGCCGCCCACCATGGTGCTGCGTGCCCTCCCCCTCTCGGCGCTCCGAGATCTGCTGCCTTCCAGTACAGGAGCGGACTGCAGCCTGAAATCTACCTGGTGAGTGGTAGGTGAGGAGAGGCCGCAGGTTGGGCCCCTACATGCACTGACCTGGTCTTCCCTACAGCGAGGGCCAGGCCCCACCAGCCAGCCCTCGGATCTCCTACCCCTGCTCCCTCCCTCAGCCTCCCCAAGCCCACTCTGCTTCCTTGCGGTGGGCACGCCGCAGGAGGGCCCAGCCAACGTTACTGCTGTGACCGCGGCCAACTGCTCGGTGCTGTGGTTGCGGGCTGACGGATACTCTTAAGGAGAGGGGCCCCCCATCCTACCTCAAAAAGCAGCAGACTTTCCTCCACGCCAATTTCTGTGTCTAGTGAGCAAATAATGGAAGGAAAAGTGAACAACGTGTGCTTGTGTGTAGCACAAATACAGACCATGTAGGATTTTGTTACTTTGTGTGGGAGGACGTGTGTGGTATGTTGTGTAGGCCCAGATTCCCCTCCCTAACACCAGAATATATGTGGAAACGGAGTTGGACTGGTTTTTGGTTTGCAAACTAGAATGCATTTTTTGTAGCGAGACATTGGGGTAAGATTGTTTTGGCAATCTGTATTTTTAAGTCTCTGTTGTTGTGAAAGGTGTTTTGCAGTCTTGTGTTGTCACCTACAACCATTAAGGACTCACTTGAATTTACACTCACCCTCTAGAGATTTGATCTCTTGCTCTCCTTGATGATGAATTAAATTCAACCAATGAAAGAATATCGAGGATTCCCTGGGGTTCAACGGCACAAATGTGTTTTTGAGTGAAGATTGCTCACTTCACCTGGCATGTTGAAGCTGCAGGCATGTACACACGGTTCAGTGACTTAATATCGAGGGACATAATATAGAATGCCCAAAATATCAACTCCAAAATATTGAAGGTCAAAATATAGAATCCCTATCTACAAACAGGTAAGTCCTAAAATATCGAATCCAAAATATAGATTGTTAAAAAATATAGTTAACTAAAATATCGAATTTTTAAAATATATTAAAAATATTATACAATTGATTAAATATTAAAAACAATTAAATAAAACATACTGGAAAAAAATGTAAAAAATCTTAAAATATAAAAATAATAATTGTAATGTAAAAAAAAGTAGAAAATTGTTAGATAGCGAGAGGGTAAAAAATTACTATTCCCACTCCAGTGAGTGCAATAGTAGGGAAAGTGTTGGATAGTTTAGGGGTAAAAGTTACTATTCCCACTCCAAAGAGTGCAACAGTAGGGAAAGTGGTGGATAGCAGAGGGGTAAAAATTACTATTCCCACTCCAGAGAGTGCAACAGTAGGGAAAGCTTTGGATAGCGTAGGGGTAAAAATGACTATTCCCACTACAAAGACTGCAACAGTAGGGAAAGCGTTGGATAGTGGGGGGGGGGGGGGTAGAAATTACTATTCCCACTCCAGAGACTGCAACAGTAGGGAAAGCGTTGGATAGCGGGAAGGTAAAAATTACTATTCCCACTCCAGTGAGTGCAACAGTAGGGAAAATGTTGGATAGCGTATGCGTAAAAATTACTATTCTCACTCCAAAGAGTGCAACAGTAGGTAAAGCGTAGGATAGCGGGAATGGGGGGTAAAATGTACTATTCCCACTCCAGAGAGTGCAACAGTAGGGAAAGCACTGGATAGTGTAGGGGTAAAAATTACAATTCCCACTCCAGTGAGTGCAACGGTAGGGAAAGCGTTGGATAGCGGAGGGGTAAAAATAACTATTCCCACTCCAGAGAGTGCAACAGTAGGGAAAGTGTTGGATAGCGGGAGGGTAAAAATTACTATTCCCACTTCAGTGAGTGCAACAGTAGGGAAAGCATTGGATAGCATAAAGGTAAAAATTACTATTCCCACTCCAGTGAGTGCAACAGTAGGGAAAGCGTTGGATATCGTAGGGGTAAAAATTACTATTCCCACTACAGAGAGTGCAACAGTAGGGTAAGTAATGAATTAATATTAAAATTAAATTAATTATCAATACCAATAAAAAAATAATTAAAAATAATTGCCAATTAATAAAAATTAATTACCAATTAAAAACATTAATTACCAATTAAAAAATGAATTAGTAATGAATACAAATGACTTACTAATTAATAAAAATGAATTACCAATTAATAATTATCAATTAATTATCAATACATATAAATACAAATAATGTTTAAATGTATCACAATTAAATCACTTCCCACCCTATTCCCCTATAAACCCACAACCCGCTCCAAATAAATACAATTAACATAATTATCAATTAATCAATTAATAACAATTATTTACCAATTAATAAAAATGAATTAACAATTAATTAAAATGTATTACCAATTAAAAATTAATGATCAATTAATTAATTATCGATACATATAAATAAAAATGTATATTTAATTTACTATAATTAAATTACTTCCCACCCTATTCCCCTATAAACCCACAACCCGCTACGGAATTAAATCACGCAAAAATTAAATTACATAACATTCATTACTTTAAAAAAATTGAACATACATTTTGGGCAGTCTATATTTTGGAATCGATATTTAGGGTGTTCTCCGTACACACCGTGTGCTTATATGTGAGTAGACAGGAAGAGGCATATGTACACCAGGGCCAGACTAGTAATTCCGGGCTTCGGGTAATCCCCCAGGAGGCTGGATGGGCTGGGGGCCAGTTTTGTGACAGGGGGCTGGTTTTGTTGCTGGGGCTGATTGGGACCCTGACGGTGACCGACCGTGAGTCAGAGACAGAGTCTGAGCCAGTTCAGTAGACTGTCTGACCAAACATTAAACAAGCACAACTATCCCTCTGCATAATGCTGGTGCTGCACCCCACACACCCTCCGTGTCCATGCCTCAGTGACCAGGTTTCAATTTCATTTAGTCAGGCAGGCTACTATGATTATAGTTTATTAAAATCCACCTGAACCAGCACCTCCATGCCACACGCAGCGCAGCACAGAGCAGCAGAAAACAATGTATATGCTGATAGCAGGTGACCATATAGACATAGAGGAAGTGTTTACCCTTCTAAGGCCAAATGATCATTTTAAATACCTTGGCAATGTGACAATCATCATAACTGAAAATGTTGATGTGGTGCGCGCAGGCATTGTGTCCGCCCTAACAAGAATTGGTGATGGCTACTACGCTTTTATACGGCTTTGTACGGGTGGGAGATGGAACAGATCTGCCAGATTGTAAACCCAGAGATTTAATTGAATGCATTAACACAATGTGTGCATAAACTGTGCGATTATAATATATGATGGTGCACTGTTTGTATTTTGAACCTGCGAGGGCTTTATCTTAGATATACTGTGATAAAGCTGTTGAGCCAAACTCTTACAATGTCCTTCGTATACATCTTTGTCCTCTCATCAAAGCTCATCCATCTATCCATTCAGTCATCCATCCAGCCAGCCATCCATCCATATATCCATCTATTTAAATGGGATTACTCTCCGTTGTCCCATCCAGGCTCCTTTGAGATTCAAAAGGCTGCGCACATGCGATGCATGTGTAAAACACATGCCTGTCATAAAGTGTCCTACAAGTTGTCACACAAGTGAATTGTCACATAAGTGCCCTTGAGGACAACCTATGCTTCATGTTCACGGTTGGTCTAAATGTTTGGTGGTACGGTCTGTAACTATTTGCTGCTGATACAATGGCAGTGGGATATGCCAATGATTAACTCCTCAAAGTAAATGGACATACGTATCTGCTAATCTGCTTCACGAAACACTCAGAATACTTTAAAAAAAACTTTAAAGAATATGCATCTCTAAACTCTCTCATGTGTTAAACATTCACAATGATACTGGGACATCATGGGGAGATGCTCTTCAAGGATGGTGAGCTGTAGCACTAGTCTTCCACAGGCCTCCCTTGTGAATTGTTTTTTAGATACATATTGTTAATACTGACTGCTGAGACATGATTAGATAAGTCCTTGTCGGCCTAAGATTCCTCCAAATTAAATTCAGGTTTGATCTGCTTTATTACATCATAAAGGGCCATTTTTATTGACTCTTAGGGGTCAGGGCACTTTACCATCGCTAACCAGTGCTAAAGTGCTGTGCTCTTTCCTTTAAACATGGTAAAATTGGCTTAAACCGAATTGGCAAATTTAATTTACTTTTAAGTCCCTAGAAATGTGGTTCTACATGTACTCAGGGACTGTAAATAAAATGCTGCTAGTGGGCCTGCAACGCATATTGTGGCACCCACGTATCTAGCCTATTTAAACATGTGTCAAGGCCAGGGCCTGCCATTGCAGTCTGCCTGTGCAGTTGTAAAACTGCCATTTTGACCTGGCAAAAGGAATCTTTTGTTAGGCCTAAAAATATTCCCTTTTACTACATATGTCACCAGGATGTCACCACTAGCACAAGCCCTTTCTATAAGGCAGGGTGCAGTATGCAGAGTGAAGTGTATTTAAATGGTTTGGCATATACTTTTAAGTTTTATATGTCCCGGAATAGCCAAGGCTGAATTGCTACCAATGTTCTTTGTGTGATTCTTGAATTTTTCGCAACCCCATGACTTCAGTGATGTACAGGCAACATTGATAAATTGGTTATATTTAAATTCATGTTTCGTGCTCGACATTTCATTTTTTAGTGTTCTCTGTAGGAATGTCTGTGATTTATGACTGGGTATCCTGGTGGTCCATAAGGTAATTATTTACTATGCTTTACAAGTTAATACAATCTAATATGTAAAGAAAAATGTGTTGAAAAATGCTTTGTTCTGGCCTTTCTGACTCCCAGATCTTCTTGGGGGGACAACCCCCCCAAACTCCCCTCAATAGTATTTGCTCACTGCGCTTGCTCGCTACACTTGGAGGCTGGTCTCACTTTTACTTTGTTCTCTCTTATTCACTACTTGTGTCTATTTTTGGTGCTCTCTGAAAGAATGTCTATGGGTACATATGACTGGGTTGGTAACCGGGTGGTCTTTAACCCTTTCGCTGCGGCGGCTATTCCGCCGCAGCGCTAACGGTCGCAAGGAGGGCGCGCGGGTGAGCTCCGCGGGTGACAGAACCGTTCCGTCACGGCTCACGGGTGAGCTATGCTCATGACGGAACGGTTCCGTCACGGCCCCGCCCACTCAATTAAACACGCCGCGCAGGCGCAAAATCAGCGGCGCGCAGGCGCGGCGGCCGGGCCGTGACGGAACCGTTCCGTCATGAGCACAGCTCACCCGCGAGACATGACGGTACTTTGTTCTCTCTTATTCACTACTTGTGTCTATTTTTGGTGCTCTCTGAAAGAATGTCTATGGGTACATATGACTGGGTTGGTAACCAGGTGGTCTTTAACCCTTTCGCTGCGGCGGCTATTCCGCCGCAGCGCTAACGGTCGCAAGGAGGGCGCGCGGGTGAGCTCCGCGGGTGACAGAACCGTTCCGTCACGGCTCACGGGTGAGCTATGCTCATGACGGAACGGTTCCGTCACGGCCCCGCCCGCTCAATTAAACACGCCGCGCAGGCGCGAAATCAGCGGCGCGCAGTCGCGGCGGCCGGGCCGTGACGGAACCGTTCCGTCATGAGCACAGCTCACCCGCGAGACATGACGGTACTTTGTTCTCTCTTATTCACTACTTGTGTCTATTTTTGGTGCTCTCTGAAAGAATGTCTATGGGTACATATGACTGGGTTGGTAACCAGGTGGTCTTTAACCCTTTCGCTGCGGCGGCTATACCGCCACAGCGCTAACGGTCACGGGGGGGCGCGCGGGTGAGCTCCGCGGGTGACAGAACCGTTCCGTCACGGCTCACGGGTGAGCTATGCTCATGACGGAACGGTTCCGTCACGGCCCCGCCCGCTCAATTAAACACGCCGCGCAGGCGCAAAATCAGCGCCGCGCAGGCGCGGCGGCCGGGCCGTGACGGAACCGTTCCGTCATGAGCACAGCTCACCTGCGAGACATGACGGAACGGCTCCGTCAATAGCCTCGAAGAGGTTACGGTCATCATCTACTTTTTACTGTGCTTTGAAAGTTGCTACAATTGAATATGTAATGAAAAATGTGCTGTCTCTTTCCAAAATTTTCAAGGGGGGAGAACCCCCAAATCGTCCCTAGTAGTAGTCAGGCTTGCTCGCTCACTACGCACTGGACTGGGCCTGGTCAGGAAAAACTTTGCCAGGGCTGCTTTCAGTTCCCAGTTCGGTCCTGCTCAGGACATGACGCAGCGCCTCAAACGAATGGAACGCTTACTGAAGTCGGTTGCCATGAAGAATGAAGATTTGGAAGCCAGATCGCGCCGTAATGATGTCCGCATCGCAGGACTTGCGGAATCCACCAACAAGGGCCATCCTGAACCTTTCATTGAAGGACTGTTAAAAGAATTATTTGGTGCCGAGAACTTCTCCAATACATTTGTAGTGGAGCGTGCACACTCTCCCTTGGCCTGTGTCCGCCTCTGGGTACTCCCCTGCAGCCCATTGTGGCATGCTTGCTTAATTTTAGGGACTGTGACACTATACTCTACTACACTATGCCTAGCCTGTGAGAATTCACCAGTGAACTATCAAGGGTAATTCTACCCCAATCATACACTGGTGGTCCAGGAGACCCGCCGGAGGTTTCTGGAGGCTAAACGTCAGCTCCGTACCCTTGGACTGAAATACCCCATGTTATATCCGGCAAGGCTCAGGGTGGTGGTGGACGGTAAGCCATGTTTTTTCGACATTGCAGCAGAGACCCTGGCCTTTAGTAAGCAACAGATGGGTGATGTTAGTCGGAGCCTGGCCCGCTCTTCAGGTCACTCGCTCCCGGATCGCCAGCTGGTCCCAGCGCTGAACTCGTTACCACGGACTGATGCTAGGCTATATACCTTTTTTGTTCCCACTAATTGTCGTTTTTAGGTTTAGCAATTACCGCTAATTATGCTGTTTCTTATTATAGGTAGCTTGTTTCTCGATATGGCAAACTCAGTTGTGCTGTTAAACCACTTACCAGTGGTCCAATTGTTATGTCCCACTTTATGCAGTGAAAAAGTAACTGGTTTTTTTCCGTTTTTTTTGGTGGTCTCTTATTATGTCTCTTTTCTTCAGTTATATTGCATGGCTGTTTTCAGCATCTACGTTTTATTGTTCAATTGCCACTCTTTTCTGTTATGGGCGTCGGCTGTCCGAGGCATTGCCCACCCCCTTCGGAGGACTCTGCTCCTACCTCTCTTGGGGTTTGTTCCTTTTTCCCTATTTTCGGGTATTTCAGGAGGGGTCCAATTCTCGGGGCCCTAGGGCTCAGGTGTGGGAGGGGGCTGGGTGTTTGGGGATTGTGGTATGTGTTGTTGTTTTTCTTGCTTTACGTTAATTGCTTTTTTGTGCAGTATTTTCTGACTGTGTCCCTGTATGGGTTTTTTCTTCTTAATGCACTCGCATGGAGATGCATACACTGGCTTTACAATCATACGATATTTTTCTGTTTGATATGGCTGTTGATCCAACGATAAATGTAAATTTTATTACATGAAATGTTCGAGGGCTCAACAACCCTAGGAAATGCAAACTGGTATTGGCATATCTAAAATGCCAAGATGTTAAGATGGTCTTCCTACAGGAAACTCACCTCCCCCCTCCACCCCCCCCCCCCCAGGTAAGCCCTCCCTTTGCCTCCTCCTGGGGACCGAACAGGTTCTTTGCTAGTTACAGCACGTATTCTCGAGGGGTATGTACCTTGATTCACAACTCTCTCCCCTTTACACATAGAGACTCAGTAGTCGACCCTCAGGGACGCTATCTACTCACCTTAGGCACACTTTTGGAACGGACTGTAGTTCTATTGAATGTTTATTCACCTAATGTGGACGACACAGATTTTTTTGAAAGTTTGTTTACCTTGCTGAACCGTTATGACTACGACATCCTTTTTATGGGTGGTGATCTTAACCTATGGCTCGACAGCAAGTTGTACACCTCTAATCCGCTGGCAACCCCTAAGGTACGTGCTGGCGCTGTGGTAGACGATTTGAACCATTCCCTGGACTTGTGCGACCTTTGGCGTAGGCATCATACCCGGTCCCCCGGATATACTTTTTACTCAGCGCCCCACGCTACACAGTCTCGCATAGACTATTTCTTCGCTAACGCTGACGGGTGCAGTTGGGCTGGAGGGGTGAATACACTGCCTCGTACACTATCAGATCACTCGCCTATTATTCTGCATCTCACCTTATCGCATTCGGCCAGGTGGGAAGGTAGATATTCTTTTCCTGCCTGTGCCCTGCTGGACGAGGTCTCCCTCTCTGAAGTCCAGGAGGCCATTACGGAATATTTCCGCCTCAATACGGGCTTGGTGGCCCATTACTCTAAATTACGGGATGCCTTTAAGGCAGTTATCTGAGGTGTAGTTATATCTAAGCAGGCTAGGGTGCTATGAGCGATTAGAGGTAGCCTGGCTTCGTTGGATGAGTCGTCCTAGACCCGCTTATACAGACCCAGCGCAGCGCTCTCCTTTTGGAATTTAACAACCATGCTGACAGGGAGGCTTCTCTGCTCGGGAAATACCAACAAGCCCGAAGATACAGTGAGGGTGAGCGCCCTGGTAGAATGTTGCCTCATTTCGTGAATCCTCCCCAGAGGGGCAGGGCATAGAGCGTCCATGTCTAGCGAGGATGGTTCGATTCAGACAACCGATGCTGACATATTGGCGGAGCTGGTGGCATATTATCCTTCCCTTTACTCCACAACGCTCCCTGCTAATTTTTCCCAGCACCTATCATATTTACAAGGAATAGCGATGGTTTGGCTCACCAATGGTCAGGCTGAATTTTTGGCTGACCCTTTTACAGTGGTTGAAATTTTGCTTGCCATCAACACGCTAACAGACTCAAAAGCACCAGGACTTGCCGGGTTAACCGGGGTTTTTACAAAACCTACATGAAAAGTCCAGCGCCTCAGCTTCTGGAGGTATATGCAGAGGCATTGGAGACTGGTACCCCCCCTCTCTTAGAGAGGCAGCTATCTCCTCACTACTCAAGCTGGGTAAGGACCCCACGCAATGCTCCTCCTTTCGTCCCATTTCCCTTATTAATTTTGACAACAAAATCCTTGCCAAAAGATTACCCACACGTCTCTCTTTATTATTGGACCAGATTTTGTCCCCAGTACAATCTGGTTTCATAGCACACCACTCCACAGCCCTTAATCTCAGGACGGTGTTCTCGGTAGTCGGTTACTAACCATGTTGAACCTACTACTCCCGCAGCAGTTGCACTGCTGGACGCGGAAAAGGCCTTCGATTCTCTAGAGTGGCCTTTTCTTATGGCTCCGCTCCGCAAAGTAGGCATTCCTTCTAATTTTATAGCACTTATTGCCCTGCTATACTCCTCTCCCACAGCCCGCCTTGGGGTTAACGGCTCCTTATCCCCTCCCATTTCAATCACGTGTGGCACGCGTCAAGGATGCCCATTGTCCCCACTAATATTTATTATAGCTATGGACCCTTTGGTCCGTCATCTTCAAGAAAAGCATTTATTTTGCAGTCTGCAATTCCCTGCTGGTCCACTACTAATGTCTTTCTACGTGGATGAAATTTAGCTTTTCGTCTGGCACCCCCAAGATAATCTACAGCCTCTGGTGGAGGAAATAGAACGATTTGGCACCATGTCTCGCCTTAAAATCAACTAGGGGAAGTCGGTGCTGTTTCCTATTACGGATGCGGCCTTGATGGGCGAGTCAGAATATCCACTGCCGGTAGCCAGAGTTACTACAAAATATCTAGGGATCCATCTGCATAGGGAAAAAGGCCAGGGTAATACAGCTAAACTATGGTCCGGCAGTGGAGCATCTAAACTCACAGGTGGACAGATGGATACATTTACCCCTTTCCATGGCTGGTCGCATAGCGCTAATCAAGATGAAGGTACTACCCCGTTTCCTTTATCTCTTTTGTTCCATACCTATCCCTCTTACTAACGCCTTTTTCACTCAGCTAAGGGGTCTACTTATTCGCCTGATTTGGGCTGGCCGCCGACCCTGGGTTTCCTGGGACACTCTTATGGTGCCATATGCTCGAGGAGGGTTTGCAGTCCCTGATCCTCACCTCTATTTTCTAGTGGCTCAAGCACAGTATGCTCATCACTGGTTTCATCCAGATGATCGCATACCCTACACTAAACCTGATAAGGAAATAGCTGCTCTGACGCCTATTGCAGCACTACTTCCTAAAGGAATCCCCCTTGACCCATAGGATATCCAACCTCTCTCTACCACATGCTGGGCTTGGCGCAAGCTCAGCCTACTGCTGTGGTCTGGCCCTCTCTATTTGCCTGCCATTCCACTCTCCTATAACCCATTTATTCGCATTACAACCAAAAAAGGGGTTCTAGCCACTCTCACCAAACTAGGGTTAGACCACTTTGGCTCCCTATTTCCCGATGGACAGGCTCGTAAAATGTCGGAACTCACTCAGATTCCAGGAATGACTGGCATGGACAATCTAAATGCGGCTCAATTATAGGGAACTCTACGCATCAAGTTTACTGCCTTCCCTGCCCCACACACGGAATTCATTCCACTTACCATGCTTATCACAGATGATAGTGGCTCACACCTGATCACAAAATTATATAAAGCCTGCTTATCACTCAGGAAGATACGGGACAGAGGGAATAGACAACGCTGGGAAGACGATCATGGCCAACCTCTGATGGACAAAGAATGGGCCTACTGTCGGGACCAACTACATAAAGTATACCCTAACCATAAACACAAACTTCTCTATTTTAAATGTATTCACAGAATCTATATTACTCCTCGACATCTTGCCAAATTCGACCCCTCCAATTCTTCCAACTGTCCTAAGTGCAATGTGCTAGATGCTGATTTTGCCCACATGGCCTCGCCCTGTCCACATGTCCTGGTGTATTTGGCAGGGTGTATTCCGAGCAATAGCGCAAATAATAGTTGCCCCCTCATGCCCTCCCCGATACTAGGTCTGCTAGGCCTGGTTAATTGTGTTAAACTTTGCTATAGGCGTTTTGTAACAATAGCTTTACTGCTTGTGAAACGAGAGATAGCTGTTTATTGGGGGGGGAAAGACTAGGCCTCAGAAATCCGCCTCGACACAAAGCCTAGCCTACTACAGCTTGCAATCCTAGATATATGCTACGCTTCAAACCCCCACTTCCAGACCTCTGGATATATGGTGCATTTATCGTACTTATCTGCAGCAAATACTCTACGCTTCCCAGTCCACCCCTACTACTACAGTTCCACAAGCCGAGGCCGCAATAGATGCTGCGTTTCCCACACCAAATGACTTTCCTGACTGGTGCCCCAGCTCCTCTACATGCTCTCCACTCACTGTCCCCTGCCACACCTGAGGGGATAGCCCTCCAGACGGATCAATCCTCCTAGAATTATATATGTGATGGATGAGCAACACGCTCAGTGTGCAAGGTATAATATACACTTCTTCCCCCGTGTCCTTATGTTTTTTTATTTGGTATTTGTCTTTTTTGGTTATTATAATGTATAAGATAAACCCTTGTTTATACTTTATATATGCTTTTTCTGTTCCTTGAATAAGTCATGTTTCTGAATTTTTGTTTTTCTGTATGTTAAGTGATATTTGGTAGTGTATTGTCTTGCTATCAATAAAACGTAAATTTAAAAAAATTAAAAAAAGGTCACCATGAAGAAGCAGATAAATGCAGTCTCCTCAGCCTGCTTATTCACCCTCTGCATGCTCTGGAAAATATTCAAATGGCTCCCCATCAATACTAGATGCACAGTCACCCAACCCCATATCACCAGCTTCCTTGACTATGGGAACTCCCTCTACGTGGGCCTCACCTCACAACTACTGAGAAGACTTCAAACCATCCAAAACGCTGCAGCCAGGCTCATCCTAAACATCAAGAGAAAAGTTCACATCACCACCCACCTCAGAGCACTGCACTGGTTCCCCGTTCAAAAAAGGTGCCAGTTCAAACTACTGACCCAACCCTACTAGGCCCTGCACAACAAAGGACCAGACTACCTCAACCACAGGCTGAACTTCCACCAAACTGGCAGACAACTACGCTCTGCCTACCTCTTCCTTGCCAACACGCTTGCTTCCATAATAGCAAAAGCGGCGGCTGCACCGTCTCCTACCTGGCTGCCAAGACCAGGTATGGCCTCCAACTCCACCTCCAGACAGCACCCATCCTGCAGTAGTTCAGAGATGGCCTAAAATTCTGGATGTTCGACTGACAACTCCCAGCAGCTGCCCCACCCCCCAACCACCTGGATACCCTCACGGTTGATAAGCAGCATGCTACAAATCATTGACTGAATGACAGATCCTTTTCTACAATTAAAATGTTTTGGAGTGATATGAAGAACATGTTAGTAGTATCACAATATATTAGAGTGTTACACAAGCTTAAACGTATTTTTAAATACGTACAACCACATAGAAGAATAGGTGAACTTGATCTAATGTCTGCAGGACACAGGAGAATATTGTATCACACTAAATGGGTAGATGTTTTCTCTTCTATAAACAAGACAGTTGTTAATTAACTGAGAGTTCCTTTTCTTTTTATATAATTTTGTACATTGCACTTGGCCTGATGAAGGCACCTCAAATACTTACATCAAAACACATTAACCCCTTTGTTCTGGCACCAGTGATACTCCCAAGATTACTCCTCCTCTGCATATAAAACATATATCCCCATGCAGGTGAAACACACTTCACAAACGGTTGTAATGGAAGCAATGGGCAAATTCACCAATAAAGCAGTTATATACAAAAAGCACATTGCAAAAGAGACTCAGTTTGTGCTATGTTTAATATCTGCCTTTGTAAAACCTGAGGCTAAACAGAAAGTTTTGCCTATTTTAGATGATAATTACATTAATAGCCACTTCCCATTTTTGGATGAACCCAATGTTGGTTTCCTGTCTTTTGAGTTCTGTTTACATATGGTAGCTCTTTACTGAGTCATTTACCAGCACTGACTCACCTGTCAATCATCTTGTGGTTTCAGTCTTGTACACTGCAGTGCCTTGTGAGTTAGAAATGACGGGACACTTTTGGTTCCTAACGATCTCCATAGAAAAGTAACATAATTGCATGGGTGTGAGTCATAGAATTCATAATATAGAATGTTCAGTTCACGATTACATGCTGATGAACAGAGATGTGTAATACCACATGGGAGAGGATGTAGCCTTACGGCTAGAGCGGTTAACTTTGAAGCTGGGGGACCGGGTTCGAGTCTCGGCAACGACACTCAACATCCTGGGATTCTGGGCAAATCACTTAATCTCCCCGTTCCTAAAAAAAATTAATTTGTCCTCATGTAACGAAACAGGTGCTCATGTAAAGCGCTCTGATACCCGAAGTCTCAGGTCTAGTTCACGCTATATAAAACAAAAAAAAATGACCAGCTCTGTGCATGATGTGATCGTTTACAAGTACCCGGTCTGGGGTAGGGCGCTACAACTGGCGACGAGATAGTGGAGTATGTAAACCTGCAACCCCAAGAACTGGGAGTGCTCTCCCGGTGACTTTGCCATGCAAAATTCTCAGGCGTACCATGCTAGCCTCAGTAAAAGTGAAAATCGACAATTGGAGTATGTGGACCAAAGTGACACCCAAGCCTGTGCCATGCCTGTGAAGATAGTGTAGGCCTTACGTAAATGGTGTTTGTTTTTGGCTAGAAATGTGCTAATTTAGTCAAGCTAAGAGCCACAAAGTGACACTGAATCATCATTCATACTGTACGATAGTGCGAAAGGCAGCGACAACCAGGTACAGAAAAGCACTAGAGGCTTTGCTAGTCAAGTGCGAGGAAGAGCAAAAAGCAGCATCATTTCCAACATCAAGAAAGGCCAAATACACTGACAACCAGGTGCAAGAGAACACTGCGAGTTGAAGCGGGTGAATGCAGAGGAACTTTAGAAACCGCGACAACCGAACAAAAAGAGAATACAGCCACACTTACCAGAACTTTAGTAAAGAGAGTCATCAAACCACAGCCTTTGGCCTAGGGTTGTGAATATGGAGCCAGTAATCCCTGAAGTGGATACCACAGAAGGTGTCAGGTGGTTTCTGCACAACTTCACAGTTCTTCAGAAATTGAACGTCTCTAATGGCCTCACAAAAGGAAGCCATACAATTTCATATTGGCCATAACAATTTTATTTATTTATTTATAACGTTTTATATAGCGTGAACAAGATCCCAAAAGATATCAGAGCGCTTTACAATCCTGAGCCCAGCACATCACAAGACTTAGAGATTGTATGAATTGTGCAAGCCCAAGTGAACAGCACATATTCTCATCAGTAAGGGCCAAAACTGGTTATAATGACGCTGTTTTCGATACCGCCCAAAAAGCTAATTGGTGACAGATGGAATGGCTGGATTGAAACTTTTGATGATTTCATTCATGAGATTGAAGAAGCAAATGACAAAAAGATCATTAAGCACCTGAAGAATTTGGCAGGTTACGGAGTAAAAGAAGTGATAAAGTAAATACCTCAAGGTGATGAAGTGACGTACCACCAAATTAAACTTCAATCCAATGCCTAATGTCGACTGTGAATGGTAAAGTTTCAGTCAGGAAAGGCAGAGAGCTGGTGAAATGATGGATGAGTCTGTAGAAAGATGATTTGTCATAAAGCACTACAAGTTCAATGAGGTTAACAATGAAGAGGCTATGTGTCTCAGAGTAATGGATGGTTACATCTCCAAATCCTCAAACGACCAATGCTGAAAAAGACACTCTGCTTGGAGCGAGTCCTCATGGCTGCCAGAGCAGAGGAGAGAGCTGACAGACAGGCAGCTAAGATGGAAGCCGGAATGGCCCACAATGAATTAGCACTGAGTGTGAAAAATAATTCAAAACACAAGGCCACAAGTCATAAAGTAATGTCTCCAAAGAAAAATAATTTGTGTTTCCGATGTGGATTTTACTTTCCCCATGATGGTAGATGTCCCACCATTGGACATGTACGCAAAGGATGCTGGAAAGAGAACATTTTGTAACAGTCTGCAAAGGAAGCAAAAGATCAAGTGGGCAGAGAAAACAAGATGGAGGCAAGATCAAGTGTGTCACGTTGAGAAAGCAAAATGGATGCCAGAAAGTTCCAGATGCGATGTTCTACACATGCCCACAAGGCCAAGCGGCAACATCAGTTGAGGCAAGTTGAAACTGAACTATGTTGATTTTTTTGCCAAATTCTTCATCTAAAAGTCTGTCACTGTCTTTGTCGAACAACAGTGAGGAAGATGGGTGTGCGATGTCAATGTTGACTGTCGGACAATGTGCACATGTGGGGTTAGCTTCTTGCAAGGAAGAATGCTAATCAAAACTAGGCCAATAAGTGAAAGTGCAAAATTAATTTGTACACTGTCCCAAAATCCCACTGAAAATGAATGTGTGTTTCATACCTTTTATTATAGAAAGTGGAGTGTTGATAAACATGCCGGTGGAGATGTACAATGAAATGTCTTCAGTGCCGCGTTTAACTCCTTCAAAAACCGAAGTGTATGCGTGGTCTGCTTCAACACCGCTGCACAGTTAAGGTTCAATCATAGCCACTGTGAAGCAAAAAAATACGAAAGTACAAGTACCAATCCATGTCTTGCCAAGCACTTCATCACCTGCATGTTTACTCAGTTTCATTACTGATGCTGACATAGGGCCTATTTTTGCGAACTACTATGTCAATTGCTATCATGAGATAGTGAATCAATTTCTGTCTTCGTTTCATGGATTATGAAGGCTTAAAACCATGAAAGTGCATCTTCACGTATATGAGGAGCATCGTCCTGTTGCTCAACAACATCATCAAATTGCATTCCATCTACAACAGGCTGCTGAGAAAGAACTTGATACCTTATTAAAGCATGACATCATTGAGCGATCCACTTGTCCGACACCATGGGTATCACCCATAGTGGTAGTCCGAAAAAGGTGAGTGGAGGAGCTGTGCGCGTCTATGTTGATATGCGCCAAGCAAACAAGGCAATTGAAAGAGAACAACATCCAGGATCGTACATTGCCAACATGATTACGCAGCTGAGTAGAGCTAAAAGCTCCCTCCCCCCTGACTTGAATAAAGGGTATCACCAGCTTGAACTGGAAGAGAATTGCAGGTACATTACTACCTTTTAGACTCATGTTGGTTTGTTTCAGTATAAAAGGCTACATTTTGGAGTGTCATCAGCTGCTTAACTGTTTCTGGATATCATATGTCACATGATACAGCCAGTCACAAATGCTTTTAATTACAGTGATGACATACTTGTTTTTGGGGTCACACGAAATAAACATGAGAAAGCTATGACACAAGTCTGTTGTATGTTTGCTGATGCAGGTCTCACTTTAAATGCAGCAAAATGTGAGTTTCATCAGACCAAACTCATGTTCTTTGGCCTTGTCTTTTCCCATGGGGGAATTTTTCCAGATCTGAACAAAGTACAAGCCTTTTCACCCACTTCTTCCACACAGGATGTAACTATGCTGGGATGCTTCCTTGGTATGGCCAGTTTCTGTTTCAGGTATATATGTGATTTTCCCACTGTAAGTGACCCATTGAGAGGCTTAACGAAATGAAATGACATGCTCAATTAAATGGTGAAGTGATGTGAACAAAGTTTCAAGAAAACATGCAATTGAGAACGCAACTGAAATGGCATATTTGATTCAAAATTGCAGACAGAGCTTGTTGTTAATGCGAGCCCAGTGAGGTTGGATACCATCCTTGCCCAGCACATTGGACATCCCCATGCCCCTAGACAAATTGTGGCTTATGCTAGCTGAAGTTTGTCAACGACAGATCATACTTATTCACAAACCGAAAAAGAAAGCCTAGTTGTTGTATGGGCTTGTAAACATTTTCATGTGTTTTTGTATGGAAAACATTTCACAGTTGTCAGAGACCACCATGCTTTGCTCACTATGTTCAGCAATCCTAAGTCAAGCAGTCCCCTTGCATTGAGGGTTAGGGTTTGCGATTGCAAGAGTATGAATACTCAATTGTGCATCATCCAAAGGATCAAAACCGTGCTGACTACTTCTGACGTGTGCCAATAGTGTCATGGCACTCCTTCTAAAGCGGCTTATGTCTATGTAAATTTCCATGTGAAATCCAGTACCCCTACTGCCATCTCAGTAGAACAAATCATTGCTGCCAATAGTGCTGACAAGAATTTGTTAATACTGGAAGACATTATTATGCACCAATTATGGTGAGCACATACTCTACCTTTACATAATGACCTTAATAGCAGAAATTCAAAAATGGTCAAGTGGAATTTTCAGCTACTCCAGAAGGTATCATCTTACAAGTGTCGAGAATTGTCATACCCAAGAGTCTAAGACAATAAGTTATTGAACTGGTCAATGAGGGACACCGTGCGCTTGTTGCTACAAGCTTTATGGGACTGAGTGTGGTTCCCCAGTCTTGATGAAAAAGAGTTAAAGCCCTGTCATTTATGCAACTGTTTGTCCTTTAAGACAACCCCACATCCAATGAACATGTATGATCTCCCAAAGCATGAATAGGAGAAGATTGCAATTGATTTTTTGGGAAAATGTTAGTAATTGTTGACAAGTATTCCTGTTCTTCTCTGGTGGAAGATATCTTGTCAATGACTCATGACCGTCATTGAAAGACTAGAAAGTATTTTTGCAACTTGGGGTGCTCCTTCAATTTTTAAATCTGACAATGGCCCGTCTTTCAATAGTCAGGATTGAAAAATTTCCTAGCAAACATAATGGAAAGTTTCAATTCTATTAAGGACTCAGAGGCGAGGATTATGCCTTCTTTCTTCACTTTAATGAACAGCAGCGAAGATATAAGAAGACTACATTTCCCATGGAACAATGGGAAAAAGGTAGTCGAATAAAACACATGGTAACAACCAATCACAGAACATAATCAGTGTCCAATCAGGGCTGAGTCAGGCCTCCATAGTCCATCAACAGTGTCCCCACTTCCTCTTTGGGAGCGCGTAGGCAGCTTCTCCTCGCTCTTCAGGAATCCTGTTTGTTGGAATCCGAGCCTGAGGACAAGGAAAACAAATGACCATAGTAGCACTGAAAATCTACAACCTGTAAATTCAACAGTGCAAAAAACTCAATCACCAACATTTGAATAAATCAAATTACTTACAGTCATACGGGGAGGGATTTCCTCCAGCAGAGAGAAGGGCGGGATAATCCTCTCCTCCGAGTCCTTAATAGAATTGAAACTTTCCGTTACGTTAGCGAGGAAATTTTTCATTCTATGTCAGGACTGGAGGCGAGGATTATGCTTGTTCAAAGTTTGCCCACAACCAGATGAGCCATGTTCAAGACTGGTTTGAAAAAAAATCTCTTGAACGTGGAATCAGAGGACCAGTCTGCAGCATTGAGAATGTTCTCCAAACGAGCTCCCAGACTGAAAGCCTTTGAGGCCATGGCTCCTCTCGCGGAGTGAGCCCCAAACTGAGCAAGGCTATTGCCGGCCTCCTGCATCACCCAACGAACCCATCTGGCGATGGTGGGTGAGGAAACCGCTTTAAAGGGCTTCCGAAGTGAAATGAGGAGTTGCCTTTCTCCAGGAGTGCGGAGCTCCTCTGTCATATCCTCATAAGCTTTGAGGCAACGAACCACACAAAGCTTCGGGGAATCCGGGAACTCTGGATATGAAATGGATCTAGTATGGCACTTTGTGCGCCTGAGCAAAGTAAACGTAACCCCATCTGGAGTAAATATTCTGCTAGTAATGTCGAACGCTCGAAAGTCTGAAACTCTTCTGCAAGAAAGGAGGCACAGAAGCATGGCCAACTTTGCTGTCAACTCCTTCCTGGAGAGGTACCTATTCTGTTGCCAAGATAAAAACAAATTAAGAACCTGTTTAACATCCCATAGCACAGAGTAGCGTAGCTCCGGTGGAAGGGAGAGGCGAATGCCCCGCAACAAACGAAAAACCAGGGGATGCTCACCCACAGGGGCGCCATCCACCGGGACATGGCCAGAGGACACCGCTGACCGGAAGGTATTAACCGATCGATACGCTAGGCCGCTCGAGGCCAATTGAACTAAGAAATTCCCAATGTGGAAAACTTCCGCGACCAAGGGATCAAGACCCCATCGCATACACCAACGGGTCCATCTGTTCCATGCGGATCTGTACCTTTTGACTGTACTGTCCGCCCATGCCTTGGAGATAAAGGACTCAGCCTCTCACGAAAGGCCAGAGGCTTCCCACCTACTCCTGAAATCCGCCACGCCATGAGTCTCAGAGAGTGGTTGGTCACCAGCGGATGAGAAGTCCCGTTCGGACTCAGCAGGAGAGTTGGAAAGGGGGGGGGGGGGGGAGTAGGATACGAAAATCCCAAGAAACTTCCAGAAGAACTAGAAACCACACTTGGGACCTCCACAACGGGGTGAAGACCACCAGATCCGCAGCTTGCCTGCAAACCTGCACAGTCACCCTTGTAATCATTGAAAAGGGCGGGAACGTGTAGCCCTGCTCCATGCATCCGTGGTAGCTACCAGAGGATCCGGCCGCCAGCTGAAGAAACGCGGAATCTGATGATCCAGCCTGGACGCAAACAGATCTACTGAAAACGGGCCCAAAAGACCATTCAGACTCCGAAAAACCGACGGGTCCAGACGCCAGAGACTGGAATCCCGAAAATGGCGAGACTGAAAGTCTGCTTCCAGATTGTCCCTGCCCAGGAGATACTCCGCAGTGAATCAGACTTGGTTCTCAAGGCAATATTTCCAGAAACTTGCCACCATATCCGACAGGGCCTTTGACTTCGTACCCCCCAGATGGTTCACGTAGCGGACCGCAGAGATGTTGTCCATCTTCAGAAGCACACATGACTGTACTGAGTCTTTCGTCCAACAACGCACCGCAAAGGAGCCCGCCAGCAGCTCCAAACAGATGATGTGTAATCTTTGTTCTTCGGGTGACCACAACCCACCTGTAGAGAGATCTCCGCATCTGGTCCCCCAACCGAGTCGGCTGGCATCCGACTCTATCACCATGTCTGGAGCGGAACCAAAGATTGCTCTCCCGTTCCAAGCCTCCATGTGGTCCAACCACCACTGAATCTCGGACTTCGCCTTGATGGACAAACAAACCTTGTGAAAATAAGGATACCCCTTGTGCAGGAAGAACCCTTTGAGCCGTTGAAGGGCCCTGTAGTGGAGCGGGCCCAGAAAAATAGCCTGTTTGGAAGAGGACAAAAGGCCTACCACTCGAGCCAGCTGACGAAGGGAGATCTGCTGCCTGGTAAGTACTCGACGCAGTTCGTGACGAATTTTGGTCACCTTCCTGCCCGGAAGACTGAGAGTGGAGACCGTAGAGTCTATGACGAATACCAAGAATGTAATGTTCTGCACAGGTTGCAACAGGGATTTCTTTTCGTTGAGTATAAACCCCAGGTCCTGCAGGAGTGAAACCGCCATCTGCAGATGCTGGGATAGGCGGTTGGGACAAGACGCCATTAAGAGGAGGTCGTTGAGATAAACTATCATTCGCACTCCCCTGACCGCAGAAACTCCACCACAGGCTTGAGAACCTTGGTGAAACACCAAAGGACCGAAGACAGGCCGAACGGGAGGGACGTGAACTCGTAAGTGCGCCCTCCCCAGCGGAACTGAAGAAAACCCCGATGTGGCGGGAAGATGGGCACCACCAAGTACGCATCCTTGAGGTCCAACCTCACCATCCAATCCGATGTTCGTTGGACGTCCCTTAGGAGATGTAATGTAATGTAAAAAATATTTTTAAAACTAACATCTAACGGTTTCTTGGTGCTCGAGCACAGGGGGGTAAACAGTCCGCAGGGCGAAAGGCGTTAGTAATAAGCATTACAAAACAAATGGGCTTCATTGTGAGATCGTTGCTGATGATAACCCCCAGACTTTTTGCTGAGTTGACTGGGCTGGGGGGAAGACCCAACCTCGCAGGCCAAAAAATGGATTTCCATGGATTGGCAGCACCCCCGACAAGGACCAACTCTGTCTTGTCGGGGTTAAGCTTGAGGTGGTTGACCCCCATCCAGTCACTGATGTGACAAAAGGTAGACTGAAAGTTGGCAATGGACTGGTCCGAGGAGTCGATATTAAAGACTAGCTGAATTTCATCCGCGTAATTGAACGCGGTGACATGGCTACCTCGTAGAGAACGAATAAGGGGGGTCAGGTATAAATTAAAAAGAAGGGGGGATAAGGAGGAACCCTGCGGGACACCGCATGTCAGTTCGACCCTGTCCGCAGTAAACTGCGAAAGCCGAACCGCCTGGTGGCGGTTACTCAAGAAGGAGCGGATCCAGTCAAGAGCCGTACCCCGAACGTCAGCCTCCCCGACACGGTCGACCAGGATATCATGGTCGACTGTGTCGAAGGCGGCCGACAAATCCAGGAGCACCAAAACCTGACTGATGTTAGAGTCCACCCCTCTCCGCAGTTCCTCCATAACTGAAAGTATGACAGACTCAGTAGAATGGGCGGGTCTAAAACCGGCCAGTTGGGAGTCAAAATATTGAGAACGTTCAATAAATGAGCTCAAGGTGTTAGTGACTTGAGATTTGAGAATTTTACTGAGGTAGGGAAGAAGGGATATAGGGCGATAGTTGCATATGACCGAAGGGTCCGCCGCGGTTTTTTTTAAGATGGGCACAACCTCTGCAACTTTAAATGAGTTGGGAACCAGGCCAGAGGAAAGAGACTTATTCAGAAGCCCCAAGGGGGGAAGCGGACAAGCTGTGAAAGCCTCACGAAGGATTAGAGGGGGACAACAGTCAGTGGGGGACCCAGAGGCGATCTTATTTAAGAGAGCTAAAAACTCCTCCTCCAAGATTGGAGGGATCGGAGTCAATCGCTGAGGGTTAGGGGAGGACAGGGAAGAATTAAGCAAAGGGGGAGGGCCCGCAAGTGAAATGCTATTTTTAATATTAGCAATTTTATCCACAAAAAACTGGTTAAGGGAGTCGCAAAGCGCACGAGAGGGGAGAGGTTTAATGGTGACCCTATCTGAGTGTGACGACTCCTCCACAATGGAAAAAATATCTTTATTTTTAGAGGCCGAGTCAACGATCTTTTTAGAGAAGTAGGCGATCTTTGCATGTAGGACCGCTGTTTTATACTCTTTAAGCAGAGACATGAACCGCAGCCTCATGTCAACAGCATAGCCTCGTCGCCAGCGGCGCTCAGCTTGCCTAAGTCCAAGCTTTAGGCCTTTGAGATCCTCAGTAAACCACCTTTGTGCGTCATGCAGGCGCTTAAGCTTGATCTGCCTGAAAGGTGCAACGACGTTACTGGCTGATTCGAGCCAGCACGTAAGGGCAGAGGCTTGGGTGTCAATAAGAGGTTCTAAGAAGGTTAACAAATTCACTAAGGTCGGCCCTATTCCAATTCCGGGCCGAAAGGTTGCCCTCTAAAGCCCTACTGGGATAGGAGGTGACCGTGAGAGAGAAGGAAATTATGGAATGGTCTGACCATAAACAGGAAGAGATAAGAGGGGCAGAAATATCCAGGTTCAGAGTCCAGACCTGGTCTAGAACGTGACCTTTAATGTAAGTCGCTGCGTTTATATGTTGACTGCAGTTCATTCCAGATAAAAGATCGGAAAACGTAGCAGAACAAGCGCTCTCCTTCTCATCAAAGGACCAATAATTAAAATCTCCTAGAACTAGAATTTTAGAGTGGTTAATAACTAATTGAGAAAGCATATCGCCAAACATCATCGGAAAATCAGGCATAGACTGAGGAGGGCGATATGCTAAGACACAGGTAAGGGGTGTCACTGGGGATTCCAGTCTCAATACAAGAAGGTCGTCCAAGGGGATACTAAAAGTTGTCAAAGTGGAGAATCTGATTGGGTGTTTTTGATGGATCCCCTCCATTTTGAAATGGCGGTAAACCAGCCATTGATTGAAATCGCTCAGATTCATCACCGGCCTCTTGCCCCCATCGGTCTTGTCGACCAAGAAAATATTGCTCACAAAGCCTCGTGGATGCCGGGAAGCAAGGGCGACAGCGCCCTTCTCGAGGAGAGACAAAACCTCCTCGCCCACCAGGCGATAGTCTTGGTAGGAAACCTGAATAGGGCGAGGAGGGAACGATTGAACCGGGGACCCCTCGAATTCTAAGTGAAAACCTCTCACTGTTTGCAGCACCCACGCATCTTGTGTGATGGTCAACCAAGTCTGAAAATACCGAGCCAAGCGCCCACCCACGTCTTGAGGGGAGGAAGGGAGAACTCTCGCCTGGGCTAGAGGCTGCAGCTCCTCCACGATATCCTCTTACTTTACCCCGCTTTCCTCTCGTGGGGTAGAAGTTGCCGAACCTTGATTGGTCCTGGTACTGTTGGGAGCCTCTTTGGTTGTCTGGCGTTGCTGGCGACCGGCCGAGCGGCCCCTCCCTCGGCGGGCCCAGCGAAAAACACGGGAAAACACTTTTTTGATGGTGGACTGAGCCCGATCTAGTGACGTAAAGATGTTTACAAATTTATCAAGCTCCTTGACGAAGAGCTCCTCAAAGAGGCCACCTTGGGCGACTGCCCCCGCCTCCGAGTTAGCCAGGTCCCCTAGCTTTGGGTCGATTTTGATGAGAAGAGACCATCGTCACTCCGTGGACAGAGCACAATTTGCGTTTCCTATAAATATGACAACCCGTTTTGCCCAGCCTGAAAGGGTTTCGGGAGAGATGATAGAGCCGGACTCTTTCGCCTCCTCTGCCAAATCAAGAATTTTGGTAATGGGGCCCAGGGCGTCCAAGAGTTTTTCCTGGCAGGCCCTCCAGGATCTATCTATCCCCTTTTTGGGGTCCCTTATAAACTTCTGAAGGAAGGTGCCCATACGCGGGTCAATATCGGGCGTAAGGGGCACCTTACCCTCCAAAGTGGGGCGGGGACATTCTGCCCAAAGGCAGTTGCGCGCCTCCTTCTCCAAGGGACGCCGAATATGGGCTGCCACATAAGCAGCTACTTTGTCTGCAGGGGTCCACTCTGAAGAATGCGGGTGGACTATATCATTAGGGTCCAGCATGTCCGGGGTATTTGGGGGGTCCTGCGAAGTCCCGGGGAGAGGCTGAGAACCTGGAACCGCAGGAAGGGAGGACTGACCTGATGAGGAAAATGCATCTGGGGTGGAGGGGACCTTAGACGGAAATACCAGTCGACTTGCCATAAAGGCCTGCCTAAGGCAGTCAAAAGCATCCCCATCCACGCCTGTCTCACGGGACCGTTTAGGTGGTGGGGGGGCTAAGAGAGTCTTGGGCAGAGGTAGAAGGTACCTGGGAAACAGGAGAAGCAATCTTTTGGGAAATCTTGGCAAAGGCCTGTTCTATCTGGCATGACAGCCGATCTTCAAGAGGGGAGATAGCCTGGTCAACAGGCTATCTGATTGAGGTATCCACCGCTTCATGGAAAGCATCCCCCCAAGGCATGTCCGCTAAGGGGTCCTCCTCCTCCTCCTCCTCCTCCTCCTGATAGCCATCCTCATAGTATTCCATGATGACACTCGGAAAAGAGCAGCGCCAACAGATGAGGTGACCGACCTTGGCCTTGTAAGGCGAGGTTGTAACAGGCTGGGTGGCAGCCCTAAGGATTCAATGTGCGCAGAAAACGCAGATTTTTTTTAAAGGGTTTCTAGCACAGGGACAGCGCTGTATAACAGATTAAGCAAACCCCTTGCACAGGGTATTAAGTCTGGGTAATGTCCCTCACAGTGCCCTCAAGGTATACAAGACCTTAGTAGGCGTTATCATTTAGGAAATACAGCTCCGCCTGAAAGATTTGGGCAAGGCAGGAGCGTGAGCACTGTCAAAAATGGCAGAATTCAATGTTTTCAGCTGCCGAATTACACCCCTCGAGGCGTTACCCTCAGACCTTGTTCTGGCTGTGGTGCGGGCGCGACGTTTGAAAACTCCACCAGAAAGATCAAACCGAGCCGCGCTGCACAGCCTGCCACGCTCTCTAGCGGCGGGAGGCCCAGAACCACGCCAGCGCAGAGCCGCGTAGGGACGGGAGACCGTGCCCACGGCTGAAAAACCCTTCAGCGCATCCCACGCGCCGAAAGGGTTCGTCGTACTGACAGAAACAGATTCACGAAAACAAAGCGCACGAAGGCGCACACTACAAACGGCGCTACCAAAGCAGCGTGAAGCCGCACGTGACTGACTACAAAAACATGAACCGCATACAGCGTGAAAAAGCGCCTAAAATTTTAGCATAACAATGCAAACATCATAACACAATGGCGTGAAGCAGCGCACATGAAATTAACAGCGATAAATAAACATAGCTAAAGAATTAAGCACTAGAAAGGATAAAACACTGAAGAGTACTTAACTTGCTGCGTAGCAGAGATGAAAGAGGAAGAGGGGACACTGTTGATGGACTATGGAGGCCTGACTCAGCCCTGATTGGACACTGATTATGTCTGTGATTGGTTGTTACCGTGTGCTTTGTTCGACTACCTTTTTAGGTTTCGCCTAGCGGAAGCTGCGCTCTGCGCAGCTTTTCCGCGCAGGCGAAATCCTGTTGAGTTCCATAGTGTGGCTTTGGTTCGGCCCTCGTCCGTGATTGGCTGGCTCCGTAAACGGAGCCTTGCCATTGGACGAGGGGCCTGTCCGTCAATGCCGGACCAGACACGGGGGCGTTCCCGACATTCTTTGGCTTTTGCCGACGTCACGGGACGCCGGGAACGCCCCCGTGTCTGGTCCGGCCGGCCGTGCTTGCTGCTGTCCTCCCTCCTCCCGCCGTCCCCACGTTTCCCTCCTCCCTCCCGACGTCCGTGTCCTTTCCCGCCCCCCTCGTCCTCTCCCGCCCCCCTCGTCCTCTCCCGCCCGCCCCCCTCGTCCTCTCCCGCCCATCGAACATTGATTATTGCATTTATTTCGGTGTTTTCACTTCTCTCATTTATTTGACAAAATTGTTCTGGTGGCCATTCGTCATTATAATAAGCCCCATGTAGATCCTCACAAGTTTCAGCTTTAAATTTTATTTCTCTGTTTAGTCCTCGGAGAAAGTGAGCTGCGGCGCTTGCATCCTTTGTTATAACACAACCATGCTCTGGCAGCCGTTCTGCGTTCAAGCCCGAAATTGCTCTTCCACTCGCACCCTGGAATTGGAACTTTAACCTCCCGGAAACCTTCGCGCAGTTTGCTTTCGCTTCTCCGGCCGCCGCCCAAACCCCTGGTATGTGATTTGCTCTCGCCTTCCCGGACACCGCAACCCCTCTCTCACCCGGTCTGCCGCAGCTGCCGCTTTCTTCTAAACGGTAAATTAACATGCTTTTCGACACCAATGCCCGACTCAGTTTAGTTACGATTCTTCGTTTTTCCTTTTCATATTCGGTGCAGTTTCCTTTAGATACGGTTATAGGTTGTTACTCCATGCTGAGAGAGCCTGAACCCGGAGCTCTCCGGCCGTGCGTCCTACCCGGCCGCCATCTTCCCCCCCCCGGCATTCAGTTTTACCACGCTCCTTGCCCCTGACGCTGGTCTCCCCCCGCCGCCGCAGCGTTAGTCAATAAGCTTTGCATGTCTTGCCTTTAGCCCGCCCAATCGCCTCATTTAAATGAGTACCTGCACTATTTTTTACCCATTTAAAGCACTGGCTATGGTCCTTGGAAGCCCCGTGCAGGACGAGGGGCACCTCCACCAAATGTCTCCCTTTGAAGCCGCTGTTAAGTATCTGTGTACCTGCCCCCAGAACTCTTCCCAATGCTACTGTTCTCAGTCGAGCCAGTGCTTGGGGGCACTGCCCCCTCAGCTGGTCCGGCACACATGCCAACATTTTAGAAGAGGAAAGTGGGAGATTTCCGAAAAATAATCGGGAGAGTATTTTTTTTCTCCCATTGACTTCTATGGAGGGCCGAATCGGGTCTGCTGTCATGTACGAGACTTAGTGTGCTGCTGAAGGATCAGATACCAGAAACGCAGATGAATCTTTTTTTCCCTTACCTATCAGGAGCACGGAGAAAGCACGTGAACACTTCTCTCATTTATTTGACAAAATTGTTCTGGTGGCCATTCGTCATTATAATAAGCCCCATGTAGATCCTCACAAGTTTCAGCTTTAAATTTTATTTCTCTGTTTAGTCCTCGGAGAAAGTGAGCTGCGGCGCTTGCATCCTTTGTTATAACACAACCATGCTCTGGCAGCCGTTCTGCGTTCAAGCCCGAAATTGCTCTTCCACTCGCACCCTGGAATTGGAACTTTAACCTCCCGGAAACCTTCGCGCAGTTTGCTTTCGCTTCTCCGGCCGCCGCCCAAACCCCTGGTATGTGATTTGCTCTCGCCTTCCCGGACACCGCAACCCCTCTCTCACCCGGTCTGCCGCAGCTGCCGCTTTCTTCTAAACGGTAAATTAACATGCTTTTCGACACCAATGCCCGACTCAGTTTAGTTACGATTCTTCGTTTTTCCTTTTCATATTCGGTGCAGTTTCCTTTAGATACGGTTATAGGTTGTTACTCCATGCTGAGAGAGCCTGAACCCGGAGCTCTCCGGCCGTGCGTCCTACCCGGCCGCCATCTTCCCCCCCCGGCATTCAGTTTTACCACGCTCCTTGCCCCGACAACTGCACATGGTTTATTTTTCTTGGTATGTGAAGTTTTTGTAGCCAGTAAGCGTGCAGTACATTCAGTTGTCTTTTTTTTCTTGGTGGTCTTGCAATCTGTATTGTCCCAGAAGTACCATTTCTTAGTCTATTACAAAATGTGCCTGTCGGGTGTGTGAAAGCAACTGTTCATTTGATGCTATACTTTGTAAAATACTCCTCCTGTTGCACCCAAACGAATTTTGTATTGTTTAATATACTTATATTTTTAAAATGCTTAGGGGGAGTTTCCTAGATCAAGGATGACTTTGAGCAAGCAGATCGGAGTCCAAACAGTGATAATGTTTAGGTTTCGTCTGCACAGCGCTTGGGATGGGCTTGTGAAATCTATTATTTTTAATATAAATCTTAAAAGGAGCTTACTTCCTGCCCCCTCGCTTTCCTGGCATTTTATTGGTTCCTGTGTTGCTGCTTACGTTTCCTCCATTTCTATTGGCTGTAGCATATTGTACTGCATGTACCAATGCTTTTTACTTGTTTACTTCTCTTATCAATTTCCTGTAGCCGAAATACGGTTACCTTCCTCTTTAGTGGAACTATTTTTTCATAGTGTTTTGCCTCTTACTGCTTTTTCGTCTTGCAGCAGATTTATATAGCACAATCTATCACCTGGGCAGATAATGTTTGCCATGTCAAATTATTTTACACTTTGCCCTACCTATTTTCAATACCACATGCCTGCCATGGAGTCAACATTTACCATGTTTCTATCCTTAGCTTTATTGCTTCTTTAAAAAATGGTCTCCTTCAGACAGCTTCTTTGATTTGTTAGCCTTTCTTAGACTCTATATACAGGGCGTTAGTATAACCGTAGGTCACCGGGGAGTAGTCTTGCATGCCTCCTTAGGTTTACATATGAAAGTAATTTTCTATCTCGTTTAAAAAAAAAAAAATCTATCTATCCGTAGTTCCACTCTTAATTGTGGGGCTCTTTGCATGTGTGTGGGGCTCTTTGCGTGTGTGTGGTGCTCTTTGCGTGTGTGTGGTGCTCTTTGCGTGTGTTTGGGGCTCTTTGCGCGTGTGTGGGGCTCTTTGCGTGTGTGTGTGGGGGGGGCTCTTGCGTGTGTGTGGGGGCTCTTGCGTATGTGTGTGAGGGGCTCTTGCGTGTGTGTGTGTGGGGGGCTCTTGCGTGTGTGTGTGTGGGGGGCTCTTGCGTGTGTGTGTGTGGGGGGCTCTTGTGTGGTGTGTGTGGGGGGCTCTTGTGTGGTGTGTGTGGGGGGCTCTTGTGTGGTGTGTGTGGGGGGCTCTTGTGTGGTGTGTGGGGGGGGCTCTTGTGTGTGTGTGTGGGGGGGGCTCTTGTGTGTGTGTGTGGGGGGCTCTTGTGTGGTGTGTGTGGGGGGCTCTTGTGTGTGTGTGTGTGGGGGGGGCTCTTGTGTGGGTGTGTGTATTGGCATTGTAAATGAGAATGCCATTTATTTATCTGTTTTCAAAACCAACACATAAATAAAAAGTTTGCCATTTAGAATGCCAATGGCTCAAACTTTTCCGAAGGCGAAACCGTTGCATTGTAAATGCTTGTTCCCATTGTTCCGCTGCTGTTCATTAAAGTGAAGAAAGAAGGCATCCTCGCTTCCAGTCCTGACATAGAATTGAAAGACTTTCTCACTAATTTAAATATCAAGCATCAGAAAAGCCCACTTCTCTGGCCACAGGTGACTGGTGTGGTTAAGAGATTTATGAGTCCTCTCAAGAAAGTAAGTTTGTAGATTTCTACAACTCTGCTTATCACCCGTGGTGGAAACCAGGCGCTGTCCATGGTCACAGGGAGAATAAGTGATTTGCCCAGAATGACAGGATGTTGTGCCTATGCTGAGACTCGAACCTCAGCTCCTGAATCAGTAGCTCTGGCCACATCACAAGGCGTGCTGGCTGGAAAAGCTTGAACTCAAATCAGTTATTCAGTCTATGCTTCGTGCCTACAGGTCAACTCCACATTCTACCGCAGGTTAAAGCCTGCCACCTTAATGTTTGGGAGATACATCGGCACCAAAGTGCCACATTGGACAAATGAGAGATCTATTAACATTGATAAACTTTGCAGTGCTCATTCTTCGGACAAACATCACATGAAAACCTATGTCTACAGATGCCGCTGTGCGACGAACACTGTGTTCAACAGAGGAGACCAAGTGATCTTAAGGAAGAAACGGAAATGCAAGTCTGACGCTTTTTTTGATGCTGATGCACTGAGGGTTGTTACCAGTAAAGGACACATGG
Source organism: Lissotriton vulgaris (assembly GCF_964263255.1). Classification (NCBI taxonomy): domain Eukaryota; kingdom Metazoa; phylum Chordata; class Amphibia; order Caudata; family Salamandridae; genus Lissotriton; species Lissotriton vulgaris. The sequence goes on from NC_141691.1 coordinate 1,258,663,530, forward strand.
TGACAGCTCACCATCCTTGAAAGTCCATTAGGCAAGATTTTTGGCATTTCAAGCATCTTCTTCGACCTTTGCCAACTCCAGCTGTCAGAAGTGAGACTTATCCACCTGAGATTCCAGAGAGCCTAATGACTGTACCTATGTCTTTGTTACCATAGCCTGTCATGGACCCTTCACTGGTGTCTCCTCAGCCTGACATGACCAGATCTTTGTGATTGATTAAAACACCAAAATGGCTTATTGAAGAGTTGTAATGTATACATGTACTATTGGTACTTTTCATTTAACAAAAGTGGAGATGTAGTGTCTTGTGAGTTAGAGATGATGGGACCCTTTTGGTTCCTGACAGACTCTGTAGGATAGTGACGTAAGTGTGTGGGTCATAGAATTCATGATACAGAATGCTCAGTTCACAGTAACATACTGGTGAATAAAGACGTGTAATACCAAGCTCTGTGTGTGGCATGATCATTTACAAGTACTGGGTTGGGGTAGAATGCTACATACACCAGTTGGGGATGCTGATATCAGTTAGAAATCCAACTGCCAGTTAGGTATAAGTTTTGTATTTTCTTTTCAAAATTACATCAAAAAAGAGAATTTTGCCTTTATGTAAGATGTGGGGTAAAATTGGGTGTAATTCTGTTGAACCAATTTTCTGTCCCATTTGCCAAAACAAATTTGCACAGGAAACCGCGCTTTTCCGCTGTCCCATAAACTCCCCTCACCTTGTTCAATCTACACACAAAAAAATCCAAAAAGCAAACTTGCATGGTTTTTGAAAATGTTCATATAAATTGGTCGAATCAAGTCATAGATAATAGCAATCAAAAACACTTTTCCTATTTTCTTCACATTTCGTGACAGAATCATGATCACTGTCGTTATCATTTGTGGAGCACAGACATGGCCACATTTGCAGCAGAGTCCTTTGAATTCCTGCCTAAGATTTAACAGTTTCACTATCACACCAATGCACCAATATACAGTAATGTGTAAGCTCAAGACATATGTCATTTACATCAGTATTTACCTATTTCATTCCTTGAGTAATCTGGCTTAAAAGATGTGAATCCTTTCTCTTTGACAATCTTTTTAATAAGTGAATTTCCATATTGTGAAAGAAATAGCATTCCAAACTGTTGTACGTCGTAGAAAAATATGTTCTACAGCTTGATTTTACCTTAGGCACTTCATAGTTGCGGTTTATGAAGAGATTAGCACACACTCACTTTAGGCTACAATTGTTCACTGAAGCACGAAGAAGGTTACAACATGTATAGAGTCCTGGTGAGACGGCACGTAGCACACATAGCAACTCATAGTTTCTGTCTGCACGATCCAGCTTCACCATTTATATAGCATCCTGCAAAGAATACTGATGCGAATTGTACACATGTAATATATCATTCTTTCATTTTATAGAAATGGATTTGGATCTTGTGCAAGTGACCGAATTTGCTTATTTACCTTTTTGGAAGGTTAGGATCAACTTCATAATTAAAAGATAAAGAAAACAAATATAATCAATAACTAGAAAATATCAAACACCTCAAGAAGGAAAGTGCATATTACTTGATGTGTGTGGCAATGCTGTTTTGTGTTGGGTACATCACCGTAGCAAACTGAGCTTCACATATTGGACATGCTTCTGTAGTGACCAGGTAGCATCTACTTGTAGCACAAGCTGTGACATTTCACAAGAACTGCCCCCACCACCCTTTTATAGGGTGCCTTTGACTGCAATCCCCTCCTAAAACCGTGGTTGTCTTTGGAAAAATATTAGAATCCCACTGATATCCAGCAACCAGTGACTGGGGCATTGAAGGACTGGGCTACAGGTCCATCAATGTACAAGTCTGCTTAAATTCATCCCAGTGAGCCTGTACCAGTAAGATTATTGTAATCCATATACGTTTTCGCTTACTTTTTCTGTAGTACATGAACCCTGTGCCACCGGGCATATTCCTTTCCGTGGTATTTTAAAGTACTTCTCTCTTAGGTAAGAATCGATTGGGCGATCATGGCTGAATGCTATTTAATTAATGTTGAGCTTTACGTCTCTCACTGCCACACTACCTCCTGGGAAGCCTTTTATGGATATCCCTCATTCCTCACAGAATCAAGTGGTGAAGCAGTGTACATGATGTTCAGTTCGCAGCGCCATAGTAGGTCAGACCCTAGGAAAGCAGCGGTAAACGGCCCCAACCTCCAGGGTTGTGGCCCAGTAACCCTCTTTACTACTTGGTCCTTGGAAAGGCTTTGACAGCACCCAAGTGCAAAAATGAAGTTTTCATGATGGCTTGGCAGTACACTCTCACAGTTACCCACATTGTAAATCTCTGCTTTATCAGCAGTATTATTTTCAAAGTGACCCCCAATAATCATTCCCGGAATCTCAAAGGCCCTAGTATCTAAGCTGTATCTTGGACTTGTGGAAAAAGGTAGGGCTATGACCTTTTTCAAGATTTGCCCGGCGCTAACCGCCCTTGTACCATTCAATTTACCAAGCAATGAGGCAGGCGCCGGAGACCAGAAGGCAGGAAACAGAAGTTTTATTCCGACGGAGCAGAACACATCAGATCGGACAACAAGGTATCTTCTCGAGGTGCTCTAACAGCCTCTCGGAGGCCTGGCCTCTTATACACTGGTTTATGGCATGTGACCTTTCTTTATTACAATCTGAACATTGTGAACAACAAGGAAAGGCACATCCCCGTAATCCTCGTGTCAATCCCACCCCCATATACCTTCACAATAGAGGTCCTCAACCTGCTGATAAGAGGAGGGGGTCATCACGCAGCTGAGTGTTTCGCCAAGTCTTAGGATGTGTGCGCCTGATCATATCCCAGGGGGTGGGGAGGCCCTGATCAACAGTGTGTCCTTTGAAGAGGGGCGATTCCATACAATGAGGGGCAGTAAATGGTATCTCCCGGCTTAGGCAATGGCCTCGGACCTGTGTGGACAGCTGGACACGGGGGAAGGGGTCATCAAAGGAGTGGTATTCATGCCTCGTGGACAATCCTGTGCGGAGGGAAGGTTGATCAACAGAGGGGCATTCATGGGAGGAGAGGAGGTGCTGGTCAGGCGCTGGCGTGACTCCCAGGGACAGGGTCATGCTCATGAGAGGGAGGGAGGGGGAGCCAGGGTGCGCGGAGGATGCTTGCTGAGTCAGAGGGGCGCGCTGGCAACCGATCGTGGACGGGGAGACCATGATACCTAAAATGGTTGTCGTGCACGTTGTACATAGGTGACAAGCTGGCGCAGATGATGTTCAGTTCGTAAACTAAAATTCCACAGTCCTCCCTTTTAACATGTCTCGCCAACTTGTCAGTTCGGATTTATCCCCATAAGGTCACGTATTTCTACTTCATAGAGGGGACTCATGTGCTCATTTCGGAAGTCCAAAGTCTTTGGGCACATACAGTTAGAAACAAAACTGCACAAGGGGGGTAGACATTGAACACCCAAGCAACACCCACATAATATCACAACAGGTATCAGTATGAAGGAAAACAACTTCCAACCCCATCCCTTCAAAGTGTCCCAAAACCAGCTTCCAAGCGACCATCCTTCTCGTTCTTGGTGAACCTCTGAGGAAAGTCTGTGGAGGTGTTCAATGGCTTTGTAGACTGAAGGCGAGTTGTCAGGCACGTAGGTGCAGCAGCTAGATCCGATGATGCGGCATGCTCCTCCTCGGTCGGCTAGGACCACGTCTAGGACAAGGCGGTTTTGAAGTGTCACAAGGCAAACCGCTTGAAGCTCAGCCGTGTTGTTAGCGAGGATGCCAGCCGTGATGTTGATCGTTGTTTCTACTGCCTGAGTCAGGTGTCGGATAGCGCGGCTGTTTGCCATTGGGCCCCACAGAGGAACAAGTCCCTTTGCTGCATCTAGGAACTGTGCTCCGGTGGAGTCGGCTTGTCCAATGTCATCTGCACGCCTCTGCCGGTGATGGTTGTCAGGGGCTACATATGTGGGTGGAAGAACGAAGGCAATGTAACAGGCGCCCTTCCAACCTCTCGGGAGCCAGGTGTAAGCTTTGGTGCCACACACAAAGTACATATTCGGAGAAGCAACAAAGGAAGGGGGGTCAACTGAGTCCAATGTTCTGGTGATTCGGCAGGCACTGTGACCCACCAGCTGCGTTCCATGGCCTTCGAGACACACAAGACCTGTGGCATTGATAACAGACAGGGCCACAGTCAGAGTAGCGGTAGTTTGTTTTTGCAGATGAGAGAAGGTGGTCCTGGCTGGATTGTGGAGCACCTGTACTTCGACTCGTTCTTTGGCTGGAATGTCTTTAAGGAAGGTGGCGCCCGTTAGCGCAGGACACAGGGCAGCAGAAGTCTTTCCGGTTTTGTTCAGCCAGAAACCAGAGTAGAAGTGCGACACCGTCTGGCTGGAGGTGGCGTTGTCCTTGTGGCTCTCTTGCATGAGGATCAACCAGGCGAGGCAGGAGCCGTGAACTGAGAAAGGAGAAGGGATGAAGGGGATGGAGTGTCCAGCGGCATGCGGGAGCAACCCGCAGATCCAGCAGTTCGTAGCATTTGCGGCAAGGTTGTGTTGGTGCAACAGTTGCACGAAAGAATTGTTCCAGAATTCCCTGCGCCTTTCTCGCAGCTGAGGCGACAGAGAGACTAGGTGATGCTCTTTCAGGGGTGTTGGTTGTGCAGTAGGTAGCAATGCCTCATGAGCCGGTGTGCTTTCCTCCAGAATCCAGAAGGAGGTCATGAGGAGGAGGCAGAAGAGGAAGACAATAAAGAGGGCTATTGTCTTTGATTTGTGCAAATTGTCAGTCTTTGGGTTTCTATAGTGGGTATTTCCTGTTGCTTCCATCATCTTCTTATCTGGCGCTTCCATCATCTTCTCATCTGGCGCTTCCATCACTTTCAAGGGGCTCGGTAGTGGGCAGAACCACAGACTTCGTTTAGCTTCTCTCCCGGCAACCCTTGGTTGTGTTGAGGTCACCGTTCTGAGATTTAACTTAGTCCGTGGCCTACTTAGCCGAAGCTCCCTCCTTTCGACGCAGGAAATACCCTTCTCTGGATGGCACAGTGGGATCAGAGAATTTTGCAAGTTCGAGTGCCTCAGTATCGGGATAACAGTTCAATGTCGGTCGGTCTTTGTTCAGGAGCTCTTCTTGGGTGTTGACGTTTTCTGTCGTGGCCAGGTTTGCAGAGACCTTCCGGCAGTGATGTGCGTGCAGCCAGTGCTTCTTCCCCTCCACTCGAAGCGCCGTTCGGGTGGTAATCAGCACTTGCCAGGGGCCCGTCCACCGAGGTTCCAGACTCTTGGTCCGCTGGAAATTTCGTATTAGGACGAAATCTCCCGGCTGGATGTCGTGGCCGGGGCCCCTGGAAGCATCGGGGATGGCCTGCTGCACCTGTTGATGAATGACAGACAACGTTTTAGTTAACTTGCACAAATAATCAGATAGTAGGACGTCTGGGACGTCATGGATGGAGGTCGGTTTGGGAGCAGTCCAGAGATTCATTGGTCGCCCAAACACGACCTCGTAGGGGGTCAAGTGGTGTTTGGTGGGAGTGGAGCGCATTGATAACAAGGCCAGTGGGAGGGCATCCGGCCAGTTAAGTCCAGTGGTGGCCACTATTTTTGACAATTTTAACTTCAGTGTGGCATTATGGCGTTCCACCAGACCGGCGGATTGGGGGTGGAAGACCGCATGAAACCTTTGCTTCACCCCCAACCCCTTTAGGATTAGTTGGATAACCTCAGCTATGAAGTGGGGGCCATTGTCGCTCCATAAAATTCGACAAAGGCCATAGCGAGGGAAGAATTCTTTCAGTAGTACTTTGGCAGTAGTCATGGCAGTGTTGTCACGGGTTGGATAGGCCTCTACCCATTTGCTGAAGGCACATACGATGACTAGTACATACTTCAAGCTTTGGCATCTCTCTAGTTGGATGTAGTCCATCTGAAGGACCTCAAAGGGGTGATTGGGGGTCCCAAACCCTCCCCGGGGTACCACAGTTCCTTTCCCGGGGTTGTGTTGCAGACAGATAAGGCACTGCTGGACTAGGCGTCTGGCTGAGTCGGGGATTTTGTCGTTGTGCCAGACTTTGGAAATGAGCTCGATCATGGGTGCAGATCCTATGTGTGCGGGGGAATGTGCCATCGTCAGTATGGGGATCAGATATGAGTCGGGCAGCAACCACTTGTTTGCATCCTTCGTTCGCCAGCAGCCCTCTTCGTCCTTCAAACCCACCCTTGCCCACTTAGTCAGTTCGTGAGGGGTGCTGGCCGACTGAATATCTCTGATCATTACCCTTGTGTCACTCCATTTCTCTGCTTGTGACCTGGTCACATACATGCGTGTCACCGTCCTATTCTCAGCTGTGGTTCGTGCAGTGATGTCGGCCAGTGCATTCCCTTGTCCGACTAAGTCTGTCACCCTTTTGTGTGCCTGACATTTGATCACCGCTAATCGTTTGGGGAGGAGAACTGCTTCAATCAGGGCGGAGACTAGATCTCCGTGGAGGATTGGGGTGCCGTGGGACGTCAGGAATCCCCTCTCCCTCCACAGGAGTCCAAAATGGTGGACCACCCCGAAGGCATACTGGCTGTCTGTGTATATGTTCGCGGTGGTCCCCATGGCTATGGTGCATGCTCGTGTGAGGGCTATCAGCTCTGCTGCCTGGGCAGATCGTTGTGTGATGCAGGCTGTCTCAACTACTGTTCGGGCTGTCGTGACTGCATAGGCAGCTGAAGTGGTGCCATCTGGGAGTTTGATGCATGAGCCGTCTACCCATAGTTCTCCATCGGGATCAGTGAAAGCAGTATCTCGGAGGTCAACTCTACTCCGAGTTTGTTCGTCCGTGAGGGTCACACAGTCGTGGATGGGGGGGACGTCGGGGTCATTTTCAGGCAGGGGCAACAATGTGGCAGGATTCAAAGTAGTGCATCTCTTTAGCGTGATGTGGGGTGCAAGTAGCGTCAGTTCGTACCCTGTCAGTCGTGCGCTAGTCAGGTGTTGAGTCTTGGTTTGGTTCAGGAGGGTGTCGACAGCATGGGGTACTAGCACGGTCAGAGAGTTTGAAAGTACGATTCCCTCGCTCTGGCGGATAGAGACGGCAGCGGCAGCTACCGCTCGAAGGCAGGCAGGCAAAGCTCTGGCTACAGGATCAAGAGTGGCGGAGAAGTAGGCACAAGGGCGCTGCTTAGGACCAATTGATTGTGTTAGGACAGACAATGCACACCCCTCCCTTTCGTGGGTGAAGAGGGAGAAGGGTTTGGAGTAATCCGGGGTTCCTAGGACAGGAGCCGAACAGAGAGCATCTCGCAATTCCTTAAAGGATGCTTGACACTCAGGGGTCCAAGGGAGCGGGAAGGAGGCATCTTTGGTTAATAGGGCAAGTAGGGGTTTTACAATGAGGCTGAAGTTAGGTAACCACTGTCTGCAGAAAGAGGTTAGGCCAACCAAGGAGCGGACTTGCTTTTGTGTTTTTGGGATGGGGGTGTCTAGGATGGTTTGGATTCGGTCGGGTGTAAGTTTCCTCCCTTCTTTGGACAGAAGATGGCCTAGGTAAGTCACTTGTGGCTGGCAGAATTGTAACTTCTTTTTGGAGACTTTGTGGCCATTTTCTGCAAGAAAGTGTAGGAGTTGGACGGTGGCTGTCGTTGCAAGCGGGGTGGTGTCGGCCGCCAAAAGGATATCATCGACATATTGGATCAACACCACTCCATCTGGCAGCTGGAAGGCGTCCAGCTGCCTTTTGAGGGCCTGGCTGTAAATGCTGGGACTTTCAGTGTACCCCTGGGGAGCTCTACAAAATCGGTACAAGCGGGATTTTAAAGTGAAGCCGAAGAGATAACGGCTGTCTGGATGGATGAGGATAGAGAAAAACACATTCTTAAGGTCGATAACAGTGAAGGTGGTGGCAGTGGACGGGATGAGGGTCAGAATGGTGGTGATATCAGAGACTACAGGGTATTGGGGTACAACCACTTTGTTAATTTCTCGCAGGTCGATGATAAAGCGGTACGCTTTCTCATCTCCTTCACCTTGCTTCTTAACAATAGGTAGGATTGGGCTGTTGCAGACGTTGCTGACCACCTCTTCAACCACTCCTGCATCTACCAGAGACTGAATGATCGCTACCAGTGCCTTCTCGCCCTCTGGGGATATCCGATATTGTGGGAATTTCGGGAGCATAGCGTCCTGTCTTACAGTTATATGAATAGGGTCAATCATCATTCGTCCCACATCAGAGTCATTTTTGGCCCACAGGTACGGTGGCAGGGTGTCAAGCAAGGACAGGTCAGCGTCAGTTATGGAGCACATGTGTCGTGAGGGGCAGGATCTGGGCATGTCTGGGTTGTCGTACAGGATGACTCGGATTCCATCCGGGGAACATCTAATAGTGGCTCGAAAATGTTTCAGTAAGTCAATGCCCATAATGGCATCAGGGGAGTTGGAGGAGAGCAGAAATGTTGCGTCAGTGGTGTTGTTTTCTAGATCAAAGGTAATAGGTACGGACAGGGGGTTAGTGGAGGGCGTTCCATCGAAACCTATCGACGTTATGTGTGAGCCAGACAAGGGTGCCCTTGGAATCAGTCGTTTTGATAACACACTACGTGTCGCCCCAGTGTCTACCAAGAATGGAGACTCTGTACCCAGGACCTTAGCGGTGACATAAGGACCTTGCTGGTCAACACAGAGCTCGACTGGATCCCTCCCTTGCCCCTGGCAGTCCTATGCAAAGTCGGGGGCATTTTCACCGTCGGACAGCTGATATTGGTTCTGTCGGGGACGGTCAAATGTGTTCAGTCTCCCTGATCTGTCATTGTTGGTGTCGTTGGTGTGCCCTCGTCCTTGTACTCTATTTCTCGGACCACCTGCCACATCCCTGGAGTCCCTATTTCTATTCATCTCTAGCATAACCGGACACTGGTATTTCCAATGGCCGAACCCTTTGCAGAAGGCGCATTGGTCATTGCTAATGTCTCTACGTCCAGTGTGGGGTGTGGGAGTGTGATCTTTAGGAGGTAGATCTTTGGGGGCGGCTGATTGGTAGTTCCCCCTTTGATGTTCCCGTCCTACCGTTATACCTTGTATCTGGGCTATCATTACTCTTTCTTTTAAATCTTTCTTCTTTTTCTCGGACGCCCTATCATTCTCATTCTTTTGGTGCTCGTAATACTGAGCCATCTGAAGGATAGCTGCGGGTTTGGAGGCCCCCCAACTACTCTCACTCGTCTGCAGCTTTTGGGAGACCTCTTGTGTTAGGCCTTTTACGTAATTTTGTACAAACAGGTGCTGTCCGGTTGCGGTGGTCATGTCTTGGCCACAGTAGTCGGAGAACACTGTCTCGAACCGGGAGAAGTATTCTGACACATCTTCCTGGGGTTTCTGTCGACAGGCCGTGACTATCGACCAGTCTACCTTTCTTTCTGGGATCAGTGTCTTTAATTTCTGAACTATTTTGTCTGGGAGTTCTAGTATGTCTTTTACTGGTTTCCTTCCAGGTTCTCGTTGTCTATCTAATTTACCGAGTTGGTCCCAGGTATGCCCAAACAGATCCGTGTGGTCAGCCTTCCGGATTTGCTTCCACACGTCAGCTGGCAGGCATAACCCGAAGAACAAGTCAATGTCCGCTAAAGTCATTATCGTCGAACCCAAGGCTGTGCCTAATTCGGTATAGAATGCTGTCGGGTTCTTTCTTAAATCGGGCAGAGTTTGTTTAAAGGTTAGGATATCTTGTCGGTCCCATGGTTGGTAAACCCAATTATACACAACCCTCCCTTTTGCATCTGCATTATTAATATCATCGCTTGTTCCCTGGCCACGTGGCGGGATCCAGTAAGGGGCCGCCTCTCTGATGGGCATCATAGTATTGGCTACTTCTACTGAGGTCGTTTCAGGGACTGTAACCTTGGCTTCTGGTTTTTGTTCCGTGAGGTGGCGGAGGACCTCAAGCATCTGCGTGAAGAGCTCCGTCGCCTCACATTCAGTCCCATCTCCAACATCAATCTTCCTATACAGCGTTGTTAGTTTAGCGGGGCCCTTACTTTGGTACCTATCTTCATATGCGTTCAGGGTGTGGTAGCTGAATCGCAAAATGAAATGCCGCCTGTGGCTGTCGGCATGTGAATTATATATGTTCATTGTGTACTCTTCGCTCTCCCTTCGTTCTACTAAGGTCTTTGCTATTTTGTCGATCCCATCCCGCTCATCTTTGCTCAACCTATTTGGTCTGGCTGGTGGTTGTTGGCTAGCCTCAGGGTCGTCTGACGATGTTGTTAATGTGGCTGGTGCGGAGGCCGTGAGGGCCGGTGCACTAGCGCTGAGGTCGTTCTCGTTTGCATTTAGGGCCTGCGAGTGTTGTTGGCAGGGGGCATACGGAGGGGGCATGTAGATGATTGGGGGACCTAGTAGTAACTCATCGTTCGCCCGCTGTTTGGAGGGCAATTCAGGGTAGAGCGCAGAGGGGGTCCTAACAGGACATTGGCCTGTCGACCCTGATTCTTGGTTTCGCATAGTTTCCTTTCTTTCTTTTATTTCTTCTTCTAGTTGCTTTGCGGCTAGGTGGGCTGCCTTTCGTAATTCTTTCCCTATTTTTGCCTCTTCTCTTTTCTTTCGTTGTTCCGTTTCTTTGCGCCACATGCCGATACTGTCGAGCATAGTGGGCGTAGTCTTATTTTTCTGTAGCGCTATTTCTAATGCTTTTATTTTATGATCGTCAAAGGAACCTATCAGTGGCCACTGACTTTCAGGGTTCTTCTTTGTATATTTATGCCATAACTTAGTATAAGCTATAGCGACTAGTCCATGCTTAGTGAACATGTCCTTATTAGGGGTGCCCTCCAGTGGAGCTGGATGATTCATCTCTAATAAGCGGTCCGGGCTGTACAGGCTACCAACCAGTGGGGAGAAGATAGGCATGACGGGTTACAACGGGGACAAAGGTCTGCATTACCTATCTTATCACGGCGGACAAAGACTAGACAGAATATTTCTATTCTACGTTGTTTGGAGGCCGTGAATACCTCAAAAGAACCAATACCGAACAATCAGTGTTCAGCCAATCAAACAATCAGTGGGGAGAATAAGTGGGTACGAAAAGTTTGCGTTACCCACCCTTTCTCTACCTGCAAAGAGAGACCTTGTTCTTCCCTGTTTGCAGACAAAGAATCTCCAGACAATAATCCACGAACGACAGTTCGGGACAACAGTGGGGGAGGAAGATAGGCACGACGGATTACAATGGGGACAAAAGTCTGCGTTCCCTATCCTTCACTGCTTGCAAAGAGAGAGCCTGTTATTTTTCTCCGTTTGCAGATGGTGAATCTCCAGAGGGTTTCAACAAAGCGTAATACTAGTATTATCCAAACCAAACAATTTTTTTCTCAGTTCGTCGTGTCTACACGACCTTACCCGGACCGCATGGACGGTTTCCTGTCTTCTGAATCCAGCGCCCGATCGTCCTCTCTTCTTCGTGATGTTCGTGGCACTCCTGATGGTTCCCAGTCAGGACCGTAGATCACTCGAGAGAGGTCTGTTCGGAACTAGTGAAGGTCGGATGATCGGCTGTCAGACGAGGGTCTATCGGACACGAGCTCTCCCGATCGTTGCAGTCGTTCACTCTGTCGTCGGGACCTCTCCCACTGGATCCACGTGTCACTGATGGGCCCCACGCTTTGGGACGCCAATTGTGGAAAAAGGTAGGGCTATGACCTTTTTCAAGATTTGCCCGGCGCTAACCGCCCTTGTACCATTCAATTTACCAAGCAATGAGGCAGGCGCCGGAGACCAGAAGGCAGGAAACAGAAGTTTTATTCCGACGGAGCAGAACACATCAGATCGGACAACAAGGTATCTTCTCGAGGTGCTCTAACAGCCTCTCGGAGGCCTGGCCTCTTATACACTGGTTTATGGCATGTGACCTTTCTTTATTACAATCTGAACATTGTGAACAACAAGGAAAGGCACATCCCCGTAATCCTCGTGTCAATCCCACCCCCATATACCTTCACAATAGAGGTCCTCAACCTGCTGATAAGAGGAGGGGGTCATCACGCAGCTGAGTGTTTCGCCAAGTCTTAGGATGTGTGCGCCTGATCATATCCCAGGGGGTGGGGAGGCCCTGATCAACAGTGTGTCCTTTGAAGAGGGGCGATTCCATACAATGAGGGGCAGTAAATGGTATCTCCCGGCTTAGGCAATGGCCTCGGACCTGTGTGGACAGCTGGACACGGGGGAAGGGGTCATCAAAGGAGTGGTATTCATGCCTCGTGGACAATCCTGTGCGGAGGGAAGGTTGATCAACAGAGGGGCATTCATGGTACAAGTCTGCTTAAATTCATCCCAGTGAGCCTGTACCAGTAAGATTATTGTAATCCATATACGTTTTCGCTTACTTTTTCTGTAGTACATGTTAGAGAACCCTGTGCCACCGGGCATATTCCTTTCCGTGGTATTTTAAAGTACTTCTCTCTTAGGTAAGAATCGATTGGGCGATCATGGCTGAATGCTATTTAATTAATGTTGAGCTTTAAGTCTCTCACTGCCACACTACCTCCTGGGAAGCCTTTTATGGATATCCCTCATTCCTCACAGAATCAAGTGGTGAAGCAGTGTACATGATGTTCAGTTCGCAGTGCCATAGTAGGTCAGACCCTAGGAAAGCAGCAGTAAACGGCCCCAACCTCCAGGGTTGTGGCCCAGTAACCCTCTTTACTACTTGGTCCTTGGAAAGGCTTTGACAGCACCCAAGTGCAAAAATGAAGTTTTCATGATGGCTTGGCAGTACACTCTCACAGTTACCCACATTGTAAATCTCTGCTTTATCAGCAGTATTATTTTCAAAGTGACCCCCAATAATCATTCCCGGAATCTCAAAGGCCCTATTATCTAAGCTGTATCTTGGACTGACTACAAAAATCTTGACTGACAAGGTCAATGCACCCTTCTTCTAGTGGTCAATAGAAATGTACTGGGTACCATGTAGCAACAATGTTATCTTAGAAAGAAAAGCTTGAGTTACAGAAAAAAAGAATGTTTATCTATATTTCTTTTGACACTGATTGGAGATACAAGACCATATTAACAGTAAAAATACCTCAGCTGATAACTTGCTCCAATAGGATGCATGCATATGGCAAATTAAAATCAGAATTGCCCTTCACTCTACCATGTACAAACAAAATCTCATAATAGTCCACATGGTTAGTATTTAAATAATTATTTGATATCCTGAAAAGCAGTTGACACTGACCTGCACATCACGCACCAGGGACACAACGCACAGACATAATTTGTATATTCTCATACAGGTTGTCGGTGAGTCTCATAATCAGTCACTATGGTGACTTAAGTCATGAAAAGCTACCACTGGAAGTTAACAAAGGGTCAGAGAGAACATAAAGCAAACATTGTCATAGCCAATAGGTTTAATCTTCGAAAGGTGTAAGTCAACATTTTGGCTCGGCCAATGCTTGCTGTCAATGCTGAATAGCATCAGCAAAAAGAAAAAGAAATGATTGTTGCCAATGCTTAGCAGCATTGGCAAAACAAAACCAACATGGCAGCAGTGTCATGACATATGGGTGTCTATGCATCAACACATATGTATTTACAAACATCATGACATGGTGACAATTGTGTCTTTTTTAAAATTTACTATTCCAAAGTTTTAAAACACCATCCTTGGAGCAATAAATGTTGTTAAAAATAGGGTAGAAGCAAGAAAGGAGCTGTCTGCTAGAAATTGGCAGCAACCGGGTCCTCCAAAACAGTACTTTTCAGAAAAAGAACACAATGGGGAGTGGCAGAGAAGCATCAGAGGAGCAGGAAGGATAGCGGCTGGAAGAGCTGGAAGTTTGAAAAAAATAAACCAGCAGGACACAGATGGGCTGAGGAAGAAATATATGGCATCGGGTAGGAGCAAACTGGAGAGTGCAGGGACAGCAATGTGACAGGGGAAGCAGCACATACGAAAGAGAGCCAAAAAAAGCACTGATATGGAGGGAAGTATAACTTTAACACGCATGCCTTTACCACACACCCTTTACCATGCATGGTAAGTACACTTACCTATATATATAGTTTTAAATAAGGTTAAATTTTTTTAGTTCTATTTGGGAGGGGGGACTTCCGCCAACTCCCACTTTTTTTATTTTTTTTATTAATTTAAAGAAATGTTTTGTTTATTGGGGGAAGCCCCCCTTTTTTTATTACCCTTAACACTCTTCACCCCTTACCCACCCTTAAAATTATCCTTACCATCCTGTACCTCTACCCATCCGTAAACCCTAAAAATACCCTTACCACTCCATACTATTAACCAACCATAAAATTGCCCTTATCACTCTATAGCTCTCCCCACCCCTAAAATACCCTTACCACCCTATACCCCGAATCACCACTAAACCCTACATTATATAAAGGCATGCGTGGTAAAGGATGTGTAGTAAAGGTATTGCGTGGTTAAGGATACATTATAAATAGGGCTCCCGGTTTTATGGTATTTATTTTTTTGCCATTTCGGTCTGTATTTATCCATATTTATTTTTTGCTAATTATATCTGTATTTATCCATATTTATTTTTGGGCTTTTTGGAAAAAGTAAGCAGAAATTAGTATTTTTCCATATTTATGTAACCTATAAATATGCACTCATGCTTGAATGTCTGCCAAGTTTTAGTGCTGTGAACACCTGAAGAAGATAAATCAGTGCACTTATATGAAAATATGCAAATTTAAGTTTCAATCTTGTGCTTATCTACTGCTGCATAAGCCTTTTTACTAAAATTCCTTTATTTTTTAACCCCCTTATCTATCAATCCACACATTTCTTGGCCTGACAGTCATGGTAGACAGTATTTAGAATTACTCAAAAAGCAACCCAGTTTCCGTTTTTATCCACATTTGAAAATAAATACAGACAAGAAAATGAATGTTTTCTGTCTGTATTTACCTGTAAAAATCAGTAACAAGCATTTACAATGCAATGGTTTTGCCTTTGGAAAAGTTAGAGCTATTGGCATTGTAAATGACAAAGTTGTATTTATGTGTTGGTTTTGAAAACAGATAAATAAATGGCATTGTCATTTACATTGCCATTAGCTTAATCTCTCGCAAATGTGAGACCTATTGCATTTGCACACACACATACACACAGAGCCACACACACACAAAGGCACACACACACACACAGAGCCAGCCGCACACACACACACAGCCAGCCAGCCGCACACACACACACACAGAGCCAGCCGCGCACACACACAGAGCCAGCCGCACACACACACACACACACAGAGCCAGCCGCACACACACACACTCAGAGCCAGCCGCACACACACATAGCGCCAGCCGCACACACACACATAGCGCCAGCCGCACACACACACATAGCGCCAGCTGCACACACACACAGAGCCAGCCTCACACACACACACAGAGCCAGCCGCACACACAGAGCCAGCCGCACACACAGAGCCAGCCACACACACACACACAGAGCCAGCCGCACACACACACACAGAGCCAGCCGCACACACACACACAGAGCCAGCCAAGGCTGCAAATAAGATAAGAAGTAACTGGGTATACGGTGGTAAGCTAGCCATGTTTAATGCTAGTTTAAAGCTAGCTTACCATGGTTGGTTTGTAGCATGGCCACCTCTTTGAATGATGGATTTACCATTTGCATTATGCTTCTATTCCGATGTTTATATTTTTCCAACTTTTCTCTTTTGAAAGTTTGGCCTAAGCCATTCTTAAGCTTTTCACTGTGACAGTGTGCCCAGCTAATGTATCCGTTCTGGGTCAAGCAGATTCCCTTCTCTCAGTTTTAGGAACTAGACATGCCCAAACCATCACTGAAGTTCAGCTTTATTGAGTGATCCCGGTAGAGAGGAGAGCTGACAGCCTATGTGCACAATCCTATGGCATCTTCCCATTGTAGGTTAAGCAGGACCCATAGGTCTAGAAATGCTGCACTATTAACCCTTATCCTTGCACCCTTAAATACCCTTTGAATCGCCTCTCATCACCTTAAATCAAACTACATCTATATGTTTTTTCCTGGCAGAGACACAGAACTCCGCACAGGAGAGTCTCTGTCAAAAATGTTAAGTCCTTCCCTTTTGGTAAATTATGAATCATGTACTGGTGAGGGGGCTTAGAGGAGGATCTCGCCCTTGTCTCTCTTTCTTCGTGATACCTATGCGCCCTTAGTTCCAGACATAAGTAGTGACTACTAGACTACCTGCATTGCACCTTTTATGATTCTGGATGTTTCTAGTCGGTTTCTCAAATTAACTTACCTTGTCACCAGAAGACTGTATGTTTGGTTAGTAATTATGGTAGGTAGGTATATGCAAATGTGAGTATCCCTCACGAAATGTTCAACTTAACACCATGCTTAAGTGCAGATTGCAAATACAAGTGTGCCGTAACAAGTTTGGAGCATCACACATGACTTCAAATGGAAACCAATAAAAAACCAAACAAAAAAAACACTACCAGCCACACACACACACACACACACAACAAAAGCAGTAGTGTCTTACTCTACCACCAAGAAACACTTTGGGCCCCTCAGTGGTTAGAAAACTCTATAGAAGTGCTGCAAGGCAACATCACGATTTAACCGGACATTTTTCAAAATAATCTATTTCTAAACAATTCATCATCCTAACTTTACCAGCCATTATCCAACATGATTCACCTTCACAGTTGACATCACACAATCAAGTGGCACGACCACAGCGCACTTCGAATCCAGTCACAGAGAGAGCAGTAAAGTGTGCCCAGATTCCAAAGGCACTACTAGACCATATAAATTGTGGAATTTCCCTATAAAAATACATAGAACATCAACTAAAACAGGGCAGTGTAATATTCAAGTTAATTTATATTACACAGTTGCTGCCTGCTGTAAGGAAATTTTCACAGCAAGGGTTTAAGTCCAGGTAAAACGAATAAAATAACAAAACACTCTTCAAAATCACTCCAATGTTAGTCTTAACGTGAGCTCAGCCTAACATTAGGTGAAAATAAAAAATTAAAAAGGCACAGAGCAGCCCGCACTGAGGGATGCAATCAATCACATCTGATTGGCACTCCAAGCCCATTACCATTACAAAGCATTAAAACAATTGCATAATAATGAGGCCCACAATTCCAGGATTGATTTATATATGCCCATAGGGACCCCACCAGGTCCTGGAGCCTGGACGAGTGCAGACCAGTCATCATCATCCTTTCCAAAAAAGCATTTTTTTTATTATAAATAAAGTGTATGGAAAAATCAGCTCACTGCATAGTACATATCGCTAGCGGCCCTAATGCAAGAAAGCACAGGCACATAACACTGCTGTTTGCACGCGTTAGCACTTTAAGACTACAAATGCTAGACATTGCTAACCCTTGTGTTCGGGAATTATAGTGCTTTTGTAATTACATGTCAAAAATGAGGTGCACAAATGAATAAAGGCAATAAAAGGACACCAGTCTGTTTTGCAAAAATTCACGGAGTATCTTTACATTTTTTTTTACAATGATAGTAAGAAAGTTCTGCCTGGAACTAATAAACCCAATTGCTATTTGTAAAACTGGCACAAATAGCATTTGCCTTGATTTTAGCAGTAGCGCCAACCAGGAGCTGAGCGCAAACTACCTTGCTCTGGTGTTTTCGGGGGCACTTACTTGCCAGCAGCTTTTAACAAGTGGTGCATGGCTATGTAAGATGTAAAAAAAAAGGGGGGGGGGGGTATTAATGACCACAAAAAAAATATGCACATTAATTTCAATATTTTTTTAACACCAAACAACCAATCAGAAGCAGAAAAGCACACCTGTTGTAAACTGAATGGCCTTCCATTCAATGAAAGGTATCTCCTTCTCTGAACTACAACTATTTTCCAGAATTTGTTTATTACTGGAAGTAAAATATTTTATAATAAAGCACATGCGTTTGCTTTACGGTTTAAAAGTCGCCATTTCTGCACAGTGGTTTTACTCCTAATGATACAATTGTTGTGTATGTATCTGATTTAAGACTTACTGGTGGACGCAAATTGCTCTTGGCCATGGCTTTATTGAGCAGAGCTCGCCAGGTATTACCCGAGGGAATTTGCGCAGGGAAAGAAAACTGAAAATGCATATTAACCTCCGTCCAACCTTTATAAACTCAAAATCAGTCATAAAAAAACACTCATAGTAAAACTGTAACCATGTGGATACATTATTTCACCCAGGCTGTCTTAGCCCACATAAGATGCAAGGCATAAAATGAGGGTTTAAGTAGCAAACCAAGAGTGCGTCACCAAATTCCTTAAGCACAAAACATTTTTTCACCTTGGTCATATCATAGCTCCATAACCTAAATAACTATAAAGCGCAACATGATATTTACAGTGGCTTTACGGCCTTTTAAAAATAATCCATTTTGCAGAAGTAAAAATATATGTTCTCTAGGATTCCACGCACTCAAATTTGAGAACAAGGAAGAAAATTGATGGATATTGCTCACCATCACAAACTTTAAAAAGAACTTGCAAATAAAAGATTCTGCTTGTGTGCACTTATCAAAGTGAGAGGAAGTAGTTCACTAACGTTCTTCAAATGATAAAATTTGTAAGCTGGGAGACTTGTGCCAAACTAACGTGCAACTGGAAAGAGAGACTTAAATAAAATCCTGATTGTAAGCTTTAAAATGCAGACTCAATCATCTCTGCCATGAAACACACTACAAGTGGTTCATTCAAATACAGTTTAGCCCTGTGTCGTGTCCTGCAACCCAGGAACTCGCACAGGACACGATGTGGATTTCTGCAAGTATTCTTTTATTTGTTGGCTTACAGCATGCATGGATCATGACCTCCTTCCTCGAGGTCCAGCTGCAGAATTTTTTCCCTCCCCACCCCTTGGCCGGATGTGGTGTCCGGTGTCCCCTCGCCCCTGCGCAGTCCCAGGGTCCTAGTGCCCTTGTCCTGGACAGGACATCTCCCCCCTTGTTGCAAAACAAACAGTTTTTTTTGAAGAAAGAAAGAGAGAGAGAGAGTGAGAGAGAGAGAGAGAGTTGATGATGTGCGATGACCCATAGGCCCCTTCATTTACACCTCTTCAATTAGTCTCTTTGGTTCCATCTGTTTCCTTCTTGATCGCTGTTTTCTGATATCCGCTTGAGCTTCTTCCTTTTGTGTGTCTTTCCACAGTTCTTGCTTTGACTTTCCGCTTCTCTTGCTTCTGCCTTGCTGACATGCGAAAGGTGCCCTGTGACGTGACACTGGCCAAACTGCCGCCTTTGCCATCCGTTCTTTTGCTTTTGTCATCTTCAACTTGCCTCCGGGGATCTCGTTGCCACATTTCCTCGCTTGTCCTTCTTTGACCATCGCGATGCCTCCTTTCTTTCTTTTTCGCTTTGTCGCCTGTCTTCCTTTCTTTTCATGGGCCTTTGTTGTTGCGTTGGCTGTTTGATCTCTTGCAGCAGTGTCTTCTTGTTCCACTCTTTTTACCCTTCTTGTGTGTGATAGTCTCATTCTTCTTGATTCCCTCATCGCCGGTCCATTTTTGCTTTCTTGTGCCACCACCTGTCTTCGGTGATCTTTTCCTTGTTGGTGTTGTGTCACCTTTGCTACCAGTTCCATTTTATTGCCATCTGACTTTGGCTCTCTGTGCAGCCTCCGGTCAGCATGTGCTGGGTCGTCCTTGGCCGTCATAGCAAATCTGATCTCTTTCAATTCTTTGTGGTGCTCTTCGGTCCATGTGAAACGTTTTCCTTTGTTTGTTAGCCCCCTCAGTGGGGTGCTTGTGGCAGCATCATCTTCTTCCAGTCTTTTAGTTGCCATGAGACTCATCATTTGCGTTGTGATGTTGCTCAACAGGCACGGCGCTGGGACGTCACCCTGCAGCACGTGAATGTCCTCTTTGATCTTTTTGTCCTTATATGCTATTTCTTCTGTGAACTTGCCTCGCTCCATTTCCTTTGCGTGTGCTGTCGCTCTGGCCTCCGCTCTTGCTAGGGCCAGGATGTTTTCTAGTGAGGTCGGCTCTTTTAGTATTTTTGCACGGAACCCTTCAGCCTTATATGATTCGCAATCTTATTGCTTGTTTGTTGTCAAATTTGTCAAATTCACAATGTGTTACAAGTTTCCTCAGTCTGGTCGCAAAGTCATCTGGTGTTTCGTCTATTTGTTGAGACGCAGTTGCGAAAGTGTATTGTTCAAAATCAATATTTCTTTGCTGGTCAAATTTCGTTGTTAAACATTTCTTTAGTTTCTTATAAGTAGTTGTTTCCTCTATTGGTAGCGTCACTAGTAGGTCCTCAATGTCATCGCCTGCAAAATGTAGTAATAGACCCAGTTTCTTTGCCTCTGTCACATCAGTCGCTTCCATGTATCTCTCCAGACGTCTGATCCAATTCTCCCACCTTATTCCTACTTGTGGCTCCGACAAGTTGAATGGTGGTGGTTTTATGTATTGTGCACTTTCTCTTTCTTGCTTGGGGTCTGTCATTTCTTCTTTTCTGTGCTCTTCTTGACACTCTTTTGTTGTTTCTTCTATTATCTCTTCCTTTCGTCCTCTTATCTTTATTGCCTGTGCTTGTTTGTTTTCCTGGTGCTCAACTTTTTCTTTTTCTTCCTTTGTTTTACTTTATTTGGCCTCTTCTGGGCTTTCTTCGTCCTTTTTCCTTATATTTCCTTTTCTCTTTGTGATCTTTTGTCCCTTTTTCTTCCTTTGTTTTACTTTATTTGGCCTCTTCTGGGCTTTCTTCGTCCTTTTTCCTTTTATTCTCTTCTTTTTCCTTGTATACACTTGTATTATTTCTTTGTCTCTTTGTTTTATTTCTTTGTCTTCTCCTTTTTCTTTATTTCTCTTGTGTTTGCTGTCTTATCTTCTTTCTTTTTACTTTCTTTGCATTCTTGCCTTTTTGTTCCTCTTTTGCTGCCCTTTGTTCTTGTATGTGTTTTTTTTCGTCCTTTTTGTGTTGCTTTGCCAGTGCTTTTCACTTTTCACTTTCCACCTTTCTTTCCCTTATTTCGCCGATCTTTGTGCTGTGCCTGACCCTTTAAAATGGCCACCGATGTTTCCTTTGATTTGATTGGCTCCTGCGCCTGTCCTTAAAATGGTCGCCGGTGCTCTCGCGGGACTTCACGTCCAATCAACGCGACGCCTGACTCCAAAATGGCCACCGCTCTCATTCGCTGTGCCTATTGGCTCTCGCGCCTGACCCCACTATGGCCGTCGAGACTCTCGCGAGAGCTCGCGCTGCTATTTTGAAATCACACGTCCCTTCGCTCTTACCTCCGTTTGCAGGCAATTTCTCGGAAGCGGTCGGGTGGGCTCCGATGTCGCTTCTTTCCTCCTCTTTTTCTTGGCACATCCAGGGTGGGCACCTGGTTCTTCTTGATCTTCTGGTTCTTCTCCGATGTCGCCGTCGATCGATGTGTAACGATCTGCGCGTCGGTCCGTTTCACCTTCGTCGCCAGTTGTCGTGTCCTGCAACCCAGGAACTCACACAGGACACGATGTTGATTTCTGCAAGTATTCTTTTATTTGTTGGCTTACAGCATGCATGGATCATGACCTCCTTCCTCGAGGTCCAGCTGCAGAATGTTTTCCCTCCCCACCCCTTGACCGGATGTGGTGTCCGGTGTCCCCTCGCCCCTGCGCTGTCCCAGGGTCCTAGTGCCCTTGTCCTGGACAGGACAGCCCTGTACATGGCCACATTTTAAGTGGTAACCAGTGAGTCTTAGACTTTAGTACGGTGACATTGTTTAAAACAATAGTTGCAGTTTGGAACCCTAGAACTATTCGATAACAGGACGGTGATCAGTCTGTCCTATTAAATGACTCTCTCATCCCTATAACCAGAGCCACTGAAATTATGTGACTCTGCTGCTGTTGTTTGTTTGGCCTAATTATCGATTTGCCACATAACCCATCATCCTCTGCATAATCTGCATATTTCCCCCCCAAAAAAACTTTTCCTAGCTCAAACGGATAAAAAGATTTTAAAATGTAGTGATGCGTTTGTGCGCAGTGGAAGGCCCTTGGCAAAGGTTAACTGGTCATCTTTCAGTTGCTTATTTCTGTATTTCGTTTTTAAACTGGTACAAATGAGGTGAATTTTTTGCATAGACTGTTACCATGCGCAAAAATGACAAAATAATGACGTAATACTATAAAAAAGTGCTGCATTTTGCTGCATTTGGCGCTCCCCAGCTGGATAATTCCAGTGGCCCTGCTTAGATCCACCTGCTTTACCCAAAATTAGATTTCCACAAACCAGATTAGCTTTTCTACTCTTGCCTAGTCCTCACACCAGTAAAAAGCAAAGATGGGCAAACACATTCTTAACTTGCTTTAACTATTGGACGATTATTTTATTTCTCACTTCCAAAATAAACAAGGGTGGAAGGGAGTATTTCGTCTGCTAAAATATGGAGTGACTTGTACAATTTCCAGGCATGGAAATTGAAGACATTGTGCCAGAAAAAGTTGTATTAAGGAATAGAGACAGTGTTAATACAAGTTTATTTCACTAGTGGAGAGAGGACTACCCCATTCACAATATCTGAACTAAGCGTGAACAGCATATTTTCACTGTGGGCTCTCAGATCCCCTAAAAGTGCAAGAGTGTGTGGGGGTAACCAACGAAATATCAGCTCACTGCACAGAAACAGAAATTAAAGGGCATATCGTATATATGTCCACCTGCGGAATGGAGGGAGCTACCGAGGATGGACCTTACCTTCCCGACAGATGTTCTCAAAAACTCAGATTGCTTCTACTTTCCCCCGAATCAGAGCAAACTTCTGTCTAGAGGCTACTTTCAGGAAGAAACAAGGAAAGGCACGGACAGCGGGAGGGGGGGGAGGAAAGGCACGGACAGCAGGAGGGGGGCGGGAAAGGCACGGTCAGCAGGAGGGGGCGGGAAAGGCACGGACAGCGGGAGGGGGGGCGGGAAAGGCACGGACGCTGCTGAAGCACTGCAATTCCTTGGATTTTGTGTTCTGGAGCCTGTTTAAATGTTACAAGGGTTTTGAACAAAACTATATTAATCTCAGGGTACTGAAGCATTGGACCTTTTCAACCGTATCTATAAAGTCGGAAAAGTGTCTGATAAGGGTATATCACGGAGTATCTCAGCAGCCATTGTAAACAGCGGTTCAACAAGGCAGTTAATTCCACAGATGACCGGTCTCACAGACATAAGCTTGCAATGTACAGACATAAGCTTGCAATGTCAAAGTAAACAATGAGGATTGAGGCCAAAACTTTTCCAAGGCGTGTCTTTCACATTTGGCTACACAACAGCAGGAGGGGGGCGGGAAAGGCACGGACAGTGGGAGGGGGGGCGGGAAATGCACAGACAGCGGGAGGGGGGCGGGAAAGGCACAGACAGCGGGAGGGGGGGCGGGAAAAGCACAGACAGCGGGAGGGGGGTGCAGGAACGGGCACACGGACAGCGGGAGGGGGCAGCGGGAACGACCAGCACTCACCTGGACCTGGACTTCCTCCGGCGGCGGTCGGCCGCGGAATGACCAAAAGAAACCTTGACGAACAAAAAAATAAACCCGCCCACCGCCACACTGACGTGATAAAAGGGGCTGGATGAGAAAAAATCTCAGGAACGCCCACGAGTCGCCTCGCAGAATGACGGACGCCTCTCTCTTCCAATGGCTAGCCTCCATTTTTGGAGCTAGCCAATGGAACAGAGAGGCAGGACTTTTGTCCATACTGGTAAACGAAAGTTTTCTCCTGCGCGAAACGCTGCTTGCGCAGCTGTTCGCCAGGCGAAACCTATAAACGGGAAACAGGAACCTTAATTATAAAGACTGTGTGGTAAACGCTGTTACCCCCCATGGAATGCTGAACTAAAATGAAAAAGGCACTTCCCTCATGTCAGCTTTGGAAAGATACGAGTCGTCCAATCAAAGGAATGCTAAAGAAGCTAAGCTCCAGGGGAGAGACAAATTCAAGAAGAGTAACAAAAGCTATAAAATAAGAAGCACGCAAATTAGTTTAACAAGAAAGTCAACCATTGGTAAGCAGTGGGTTAGCACAAAGCACACAAGTTCAAGTTCAAAAGACCTTTATTCGAATTTCATAAAATTCATAAAAGTACCGAATACAGCAAAAATACACATTTTTATAATTCAAACAAATGGTTAAAAAGATTTATATAAATAACATTCCATATTGTCATAATAATTCATACAGTAACTATACAATAGATTTAATTTCATTATAATATTTACACAGTAACATCATTAAGACTAGTTTCTGATTTCAGGGATTTTCCATTGACTTGCGCGCTCGTATGGCTAGTCTTAAAAAAGTGCTAGTGCGGAAGGTCAATTCAACAGTGTCCAAGGTAAGCAGCGACATGTAAGATTCTTTGAGTGTGAGAGGTCTATATTTTCTGAAATAGGGAGTTAAAAGCCATTTAGTAAATCTCAAATAAAATTTACAGAAAAATAAAAAGTGCAGGTCATCTTGAGTGCTTACACCATCACAAGGACACGGAGTGAGATCAGCACTACTTCGGTACCCCATAGGGAAAGACAGCAGAAATTTCACAGTTCCTGCCCTTAAACGGAACAATAGAGATCGCTCCCAGTTTGACATAGGGAGGAAAAGGTAGGGCGGCAAAGTTTGCATACAAAGACCATTTCCTATATATTTCATGACCCTTGTTTTCTGGGATTCTCTTCCTATGCGATCATTTCTGTAAAGTGCATAAAGTGCGTTTTGAACCTCAACTTTGTCCTTTAGTTCAATTGACATTGGATCCGTGAACAAAATACCTCTATCAATTCCATTAAGTGATTTAAAAGCTTCTGTGAGCCAGGGAATCTTCATGCCATGTTCACAATTTAGGCAGTCCTTAATGATGTTTTGTGTGAGGACAGCGGCATCATTCCTCCAGATTCTAATCCAGAAGAGAGCTGGTCTAGCTCTAATAAAATCACTTATATAAGGAAGGTTAAGTTCATTGTGACAGATGAAATCAGATGAGGAAATCGGTGCGCCCAGCACTTTCCTACAAAAACGGTTTTCCTCTCTTTGGATACATATGCTGCTATTCGACCCCCATACCTCTGCACCATGCGTAGCGACAGGTGAACACTGTAGTTTAAAAATCTTTAAAATAGCCCTGGTGGCACCAATTTTCTATGGGCGAGGGAGACTCAGAACAGAATTGTTGGCTTTCGAGAACTTGCTCGCGGCGTGGGCCAAATGCCCACTCCACGAGCTGTTCGCAGCGAAAACCAACCCCAAATATGGAAATTTAGGAACAGATTCTAATTTATCTCTGCCAATTCGAATTGTACTAAGTTTCCTTTTCCCCGGTCCACAGGACATAATAAAAGAATTTTTTAAATTTACCTTCAAGTCCAAATCCTCCATAAAATTTACAAAACTATGTACAAGCAAACGAAGAGCATTAGGAGTGCGTGCCATAAGCACCGCATTGTCTGCATATAAAAGCACGGGTAAGGGATTGCCTAAAATCGTCGGGACATCAGGGGTGGCTTTTTTCAGACAGTTGGATAAACCATTGATATAAATAATAAACAACAGGGGTGCTAAAACGCACCCCTGTCTCACCCCTCTCCCTATCTCAATAGCTCCAGAGGCCTCTCCACCCATCCCAATACGTACCCGTGCTTTCAGGTCAGTATGGAGATAGGCTAAGAATCTAACGAGAGTGTCGTCAAGGCCATTGGATAAAAGAATTGACCAAAGCTTGGATCTATGCACAAGGTTAAAAGCGGATGAGAGATCCATAAAAGCTAAGTAGGTAGGAGATAGGCGAGCAATGCAATATTTATCAATTATCAATTTCAGATTTAAACACTGCTCCACTGTTCCTACCCTACTCCTGGACCCCATCTGACAGGGGTCTAAAAAGTCAGTATCAGCCGCCCAATCCATTACCCTATTGTAAATGATACGTCCTAGGACTTTTAAGGTGTTATCCAGAAGGAAAATGGGACGATAATTTGCTGGATCTGATCTATCTCCCTTTTTATAAATAGGGACAATGATACTAGTGATCCAGGTAGCCGGCATGGCTACTTTCGGGAGACTGTTAAAAATATTGAGGAGTATTGGTGTCCACAAATCGACATTATATTTGATAATATCGATAGGGAGACCATCTGGACCGGGTGCCTTATTACCTAAACTCTCTTTTATAGCTTTTCTGACCTCATGATCCATAATCTGTAAACCCTCCAATTGGCCTGGATTAGGGAGAGAGTGCTCATCAGAGGGGGCTGCGTAGATTTTGGAGAAATGGCTCTCCCATGCTGCACTTGTTATATTGCAGCTGATTTGTGTAAGCTCTTTTCCCATTTCCCTCGTTCTCCTGACAGCGGACCAAAAGGGGCCGCTGCCACCCAAGTTGGCACTAATTACCAGCTTTTCCCAGTGGTCGGAGAGCAAATTAGCCTTTCTTTCCAATATTTTGTCTTTGTAATTTTTTCTGGCAGCTTGAACAGCAGCTTTGCACCTTGGCTTAGCAGAGAGTGACTTTCTTAATTCTCTGTTAGCCAATGAGCAAGATGAGTCAAACCACCGTGGCTCTTTGCATTCTTTGGGAAGTGGGACTGACAGGAGGGTTTTAATGGTTGAGCATAAGACTTCAAAATCTGCAATCAGTTTGTCATTATTTCCACTGGGTGACAGACAAGATTTTAACAGATGTGGGTATGTCTCTTGTACAGTATCTAAAATAGCCCCACAATCAATTCCCCCCCATTTTAAGCGAAGATCATCAATTGAGGGTGTAATATCCCTTGCCCCATTAAGATTCATAAAAATCGGACTAGGTGCAAAATTTAAAATCACCAACAATGGATTGTGATCACTAAAGGATGTTTGCACCACTGAAGTTTTAGCTATACAATCTGTTAGTGGTGGTGATGTAAATACATAATCAATAATGGAACTACTATCCCTGCCATTAAACGTGGGGGCGTAAGGGGAATTCATATTATACCCTACTCGCATAGCATCAGCAAGATCGGAATCAGATAGTATTTTAGTCAGTTCCGATCCCCTGCGATCATCTGGGTAAATAGAATCAGTAGATCCATAGTTCTCTGTTAGTTTCACATTGAAATCACCCCCTATTAGAATACCAGTCTTGGTGTCTACTGAAGAAAGACATTCAATCATATTTAGAACCTTAGATAATGCGACAAAATTCTTGTTCGGCACGCCATAAAAATCATTATTATAAAAATTAATTAAATAGATCGTGGTCTTTGACTTTGATTTATATTCAAGAATTTGGATATTAGGGTTAGCAAGGTTATCAAACTGCAGATCTTTAATTGTACCACCTGCCAGAATTCTAATCCCCATAAAAAGGCCACCCACTGCTCGACCAAAACTAGGTTTTGGTGACGTTAGGCTGAAACAGAGGTAGCCATCAATGTACAAATTTCCAACAGCCCATGTTTCTTGAAACATAAGTATGTCCACATCATTTATTATCTCCGTCCATGCAGGGTCCGCAAACTTAGATTCCAGTCCTGCAACATTCCAGCTTAATATTGATAAACCATAAAAAGTTGTTCCACGGTTATCAAGTCTGCTCCCAGTATTCCCGTTTTTGTGAAGAACTGGTTCATAAGGAGTGGGCAAAATACTGTCAAATGATGTAATTTCAGTAGATGTAGTTTCAATAGAACCACTCTGGTCCTGGCAGACTGCGGCTGGAATTGTAAGTCCCTCTAAGTGGCAAGATTCAACATAGCCATACATTTCATTTTTGCCCGATTTACCCAGTCAATCCTGTTCATCTAAGTTGGATAGATACTCGAACCAGTTATGAGTAGGGATGTTAAACATTGGCCTAACTTCAGTTATCGGTGTAAACTGATAGGGGTCAGGAGCTGGGTAGGACCGGTCTCTATAATTGTATTGGTGCATGGTTGGGGCTTGAAAATAATGCGGAGGATTGGGAGTTGGAATTGACATTGAGGCTTGATGATGCCAGTTGCGGCCACTAATATGAGTAGCAATGGGATTCTGGTTCTGAATAAAAAGTGGTGATTTAATCCTTGCTCCAAAATTCAAATCTTGGTAAGGAATTGTGGGGTAATTCACCGTGGCTTGTTCTGGGGGTATCAGGTGTCTATAAAAATATCCTAGTGGGAGGAGTGTAGTGTTAAATTCCCAGGGCGAGGGTGATGGGGCGCTGGCAAGTGTTTTCTCTACCCATTGAGGTCTTCTGAAGCTTATAGTAATGCAGTCACCCTCAAACTTTTTCCTGAGTGGGCCTATCCAGCCCACTCGCTGAGTGTTAATAATCTCCCTTGCACCGTCTATAGGATAATTGCAATTTGCAATTAACCAATGTAGGGTTTTATTTTTAAGAGAAGTCGGAGTTTCGTCCTGATCCTTCCTTAATTTAGTAACATTTACTAACACCAGTACATATGCACCGCATTCCGGTGGAAGATTAGTGCGGGCGGGGACTTGCCTAACTGTTTTTTGTGTAGGTTGGGCCATGGTAGAACTACTTATGGGGTTTACAAGTTGGCCTATGGTGGTCCCATTTGATTGTTTGGTGTTAGTATTAGTATTGTGGTCCTTCCTTTTGTCTAAGGCTACATTGTTGGTATGAGGGGTAGCTATTTGCTGACTAGTGGTTGGACCATTTGATTTAACCAGTGAAACAGATGGGGCTTTAGGTGCGTTATTAGTATTAGTAATTGGTGCTTGAGAGGTATTAGGTTTGGTGCCTACTGTTTTGGTGGCACCTTGATTTTTTGCACCATTTACGGCACCGTCTTTCAAGAAGTTCTTAATAGGGATACTCAGTTCAGCTATTTGTTTTTCTATCCGAGTAAGCCTACTTTCAATAGGAGATAGGTAAATACTTAGTAGTTCCCCCAACCTTTCCAGCATACGATCCTGTGCATTATCAGTGTTATCATTAGTTGTGTTATTAGTGTCTATTGTTCCACCTTGCTGCTCCTCCTCTCTTTCATCCCCATGGGTGATTTCCGTAGCCCTGCTCACATTTTGGTTAAGGCCAGGGTTGGTAGTTTTCCCAGTCTTTCTTTTTGACTGACCATATTTCCTAACCTTTGTGGATCTGGACTTCGGTACATATGATTTTTGTTTTTGAATGGCACCCTCACGTCTGCCTCTTGATTGCCTTGTGTTATCAACAGATGTTGCTTCAGGAGTGGAATTAATAAGCAAATCTGGAGTCTTCTCTAGATCCATACTAATATCCGTGTCGGAATCTATCAAAGGAATAGAGGCTGAGAGGTTTACCTCACTCGGGATGGTATGAATCTCTGCACATACATTTAGTAAGGGTCTAATGTTGTTGGGCAAAGCCTGTGCAGGTGTAGTGGCAGCGGCAATAAGGCCAAGGGAAGAACGTTTAGCGTGGGCCAGATCTTGGGAGACCCTTCGTTCTAAAAGAGAAATGCCCTGGTTTATGGCGTCATTAGCCTTAATTATAAAATTGTCAATAGGGCCAATGACTGATCCACCCCTTGCAGCAGCTGTTTTGCTACGACTACCCCTTGAAGACATAATGGAAGTAGCATACACTAGTCCAAGCACAATGTAGACTAGAGTCTAATTCAACAGAGTGGTGATGATAGACAGGGCAGATGCAAAAAACAATCAGCTAAGATGGAAGGTGAATTACCACACGATACACGGGGCAAGATGGTTATAATCAGCATGCAGGTGGTCCCAACCAAAATAAGCAACAGTGATGGTAATATCAATAGTCCTCACAATGAGAGAGTGAGCTCAAACTTGTGGGCTAGGGATTAAAAAAAAAAAGTACCTTGCGATGGAAACGTTAGGGTGATAGCCCCGTCCCGTCCTCCTCGTGCCTCAGAGGGCCACAGAGGGCCCGCCCTTGTCCCGGGTTTCTCCCGGTCGCTCCCGCGCGCGTCTCGCGGGGCGAGTGGGGTGTCAGGCTTTTTCTAGCGCCTCCGGGCGCTCCTGGCGCGTCACGGGCGCGCTGCCGCCCCAGAGGCTGCTGGGGAGTGTAGTTCCGTCCCTCCTTGTGCCTCCTGGCGTCTGGTGGAGAGGAGAGGTGGAGAGGAGCGCTGCTGCCGTTTCCCTCACGGCTCGCCCGCACACGGACAGCGGGGGGGGGGGCAGCGGGAACGACCAGCACTCACCTGGACCTGGACTTCCTCCGGCGGCGGTCGGCCGCGGAATGACCAAAAGAAACCTCGACGAACAAAAAAATAAACCCCGCCCACCGCCACACTGACGTGATAAAAGGGGCTGGATGAGAAAAAATCTCAGGAACGCCCACGAGTCGCCTCGCAGAATGACGGACGCCTCTCTCTTCCAATGGCTAGCCTCCATTTATGGAGCTAGCCAATGGAACAGAGAGGCAGGACTTTTGTCCATACTGGTAAACGAAAGTTTTCGCCTGCGCGAAACGCTGCTTGCGCAGCTGTTCGCCAGGCGAAACCTATAAACGGGAAACAGGGAGCCTTAATTATAAAGACTGTGTGGTAAACGCTGTTACCCCCCATGGAATGCTGAACTAAAATGAAAAAGGCACTTCCCTCATGTCAGCTTTGGAAAGATACGAGTCGTCCAATCAAAGGGATGCTAAAGAAGCTAAGCTCCAGGGGAGAGACAAATTCAAGAAGAGTAACAAAAGCTATAAAATAAGAAGCACGCAAATTAGTTTGACAAGAAAGTCAACCATTGGTAAGCAGTGGGTTAGCACAAAGCACACTGTAAGTATTGGTATTGTACACAATAGGTATTCGACAACAAGAGCTAAAAGCTGGCTGTAGGCAAGACGCACAAATCGAGAGTAACAACACACAACTACTTTGAAACCAGTATGAGAAATTAATGCACATTAGACTAACATTTACAAAGGTTTTCAGGATGAGATGGCACAATTTGAGTTAATTATTTGGAAAGCTCTACCCTATAACCAGAAAAACCATTATCTATATAAAATGATAGAGAACCTTAAAAGCAAATTTCGACTGGAATTAATCTGATGTCACCTACATGGGGAGGTTGGGAGATAGGTGAACGAGATTATGGTTGCAAACTTTATTAAAACTTTATTAAACATGTGATAATGCTTCCCTGTTGTTGAGTTTCTTTATGTATTTAGACACTGTGGACAATGAGTTTAGATAAATTAAAGGTCAGAGTGCATCTGTGTCTTGGATGGACCCGGAGCACAGGAGTATTGCCATATTGCAATGTATGCCTGTGAATCTCCCCTAACCTTTAATGCCAGTAGGTTTCATGAACTGATGCAAAGTCTGATCACCAAATGTGATCCGGGCTGGCCTGTACTCTCTTATATTTTGGTTTTTAATTTTTACGCTATGTCCCTTTGACAGCTGGAGATATATGCTGTCTGTTGATCAAAGAGTTTTTTATGTGGAAATATGTGGTTAAAATGAATGGTTTGCTTGCCAACCATAATCGTCCGTTCTTACTAGTCATTCAAATCTCTCTCTCGGAGGCATCATGCCTCTTGTATGCCATCTCAGTCAGGTTCAAATTCTACCTCAAGAGCGGGGGGGGGGGGGGGGTCCGAATATGTAGATGCCGTTGCCTTTAATTGGCGCAGTGTTTCTGAATGGAACAATTCCATTTGTCAGTCTTTAAATACCCTTGGTATTGATGGGAGGTTCCGGTTTCATTTTGCAGGTTACATCAGAAACCCATGATATCACCGGGAGGAGATTTCACAAACCTTTGAAAAGTCCCAACTTTAGGCCTGTTGCCAGGAGTGAAGTAAGCCTCCCATTCAGCAAGTCAAACCTTTGGTTTAGTTTTTGGTTTCTACATATTTTGGAGCTTATTTACAAGCCTATTGCACCACTGGTGCATCACTTTTTTTTACTCCCTGGCGCCGAAATGTGCTTCTCCATATTTACAGGGTTATGTAAAGACACCGTGCATGACTTTTCATGGCCTTGTAAATATGTTTCCCTTTCGATCATAACTCTGTGTGAAAGGGGCGTTCCATGGGTGTTGCTGTGGATATACCCATGCAACATCCATGGAACTTGACACATTCCCAGATTTACAACATTTTGTAAACCTGGGAATGTGTCGGAATCCTACACATCTCCAGGGGAGGGGTAAGTAGGCGTAACGAGGAGAAATACTTTTATTTCTCCTCATTTTGTTTTCCTCGATCTATGTGTGTTGCGTTCTGCAGCATGCGTAGAAAGAGGAAAATGCCTTTAATGATTGTTTTTATGCACGAACAAAAACACACACAAAAACAATCATCCCCTCAGCGCAAGCACCCTTGAAAAATCACGGATGGGTGTCTGGACTGTCATACGGCCGATGTTTGTGCGGCAGCGCAGGGGAGGACAGGAATGCCCCGTATCTTGTAGATACGGTGCATTCCTTCCCTTTTATTTTGGCGCATGTCGCGCAGCAGGAAGGCCTGCTATGATGCAGTGTGCCAAAATAGTGTAGGTGAAGCCCTAAATTTGCTTTCCTTACCTTTGTCGATTGACCCTATCCAATGAGGTAGAAATCAGGGGAATGTTAAATATTTCGGCTGATACAAGAAGGAAGCTCCTTCTTGAAACACCTTCTTGAAAAGGTCTACAACGAAATTGAGGTAACATCAATCTTTTTTTCTTTAGTGTGTCTCCTTCTACCTATCACCTACCATCCCTGCTCCTATGTTATTCTTCCTCCAATAATGTTTTGAATGCTACATCTCTTCTGCCATTCCATCATTGTGGCATTCTGACTCCTGTTGTTGCTATTGGCACATTCCCTGAAGACCTTGATGATGGCTTTCAGTAGTTCCCCACCATCTTTCCTACCATCAAACTCTGGGACTGCCACATACATTTGGAGAATAAACTACAGAGCAGATTATTACCAGTCCACTCTCCTCACCCACACGTAATCAGGGTAATCCAATGCATTTAGTACTAATATCAGACATGCTAACTCACTCCTTTACAAACATCAATTCTAAGTTCAAAAATAATTTTATTGAAAATATAGAGGTGTCATTATACCATACAGATGATTAGTTATGAATCAGTACATCACATATTTGTTCCAGCAAACAGTACATAGATAGAATTGATAAAGATAAACAATAACAGTGAAATGATAATGAATAATATAATATTTAAATTTAAAGCTGAACCATGCCTGGAAAATTCATGGGTGTTTAAGTACTTCTTGTTGGGAGGAATGCAGTGTGAAGGTTCGCTTGGCACAGTTATCGAAGAACATTGTAACCGGTGACCAAAACTGAATACGTTTTGTAAACATATGTATAGGATAAGTAAGGAGAGTGTCTAACCTATGATTATGGCAGATATTGTACCACCAGGCTTTGTAAGAATTTTTTGTGAAATCTTTCCAGTTCCTTGTTATTTGCTGGAAAGCGACTGCTATTAATAAATCGATAATTTTGACATTGAAAGTATAATTGCTCCGGATTGGTGAGAGAAGGGGGAGGTGGTATCAAAAATTGAATTAATTTGAGCCCAAACACGTTTCCAAACATTATGTACTAGGGAACATGAAATTAACATATGGAACAAATGAGCATTTGGAGATGTGCAAGTCCAACATATGTCTGGTACATTGGGGAATCTTTTACGTAAAGTACTTGGGAATAATAAGAGGCTATTATATATGTAAAACGTTTGTGTCAGACTAGCTGCTCTTGAAGACTTACGTATCTTGATCCAAATACTGCTCCACATGGATAAAGACCAAGACCAAGATTCTTTGAAATCTTTCTCCAAGGCAGTCTCAATGCTTGTTTTTTGCCTGATCGTATCAGTAGATTGTAGAAAATTATATATATTAGATGCTTTAGGTAGAGTATGCAGTAAAGTGGATACATCTTTAGGTGAATTGAAAGTATGGACTGTGGCAGATGAACTGGCTAATTATATGCATGTATCTAATACATCTTTCCTGAGAGTGTGGAATTTGGAGATAAATGAAGTGGGCAAGTCATACAATTGCTTGAGTGAGGAAAAGGAAATGAATTCTGAGTGAGAGAATAATTGGTGGACCCATATTATACCTTTTAGTCTCCACATTTTCCAATAAAAGGGTTTATCACGTATTAACAAAGTTTAGCTATGCCATATAGTTGAGCCAAGGAAAGAATCAAGAGTCTCATGAGTCAAGGTATAAAGTGGGCTAAGGAGTTTAGAAGTAAGCTTAAATAAAAGGGTGGAAAGGGCCTGGGGTTTAAGTGAAAAGGATAAGTATTCTTGAAAAGAAAAAGGAGACAAAAACGAGTTTTCAACTAATGTCCGTAAAAGACACTGCTGTGGATTCAAGTAACCAATCTGAGGCTTGGTGTAGTAGAAATGCTTTTTGATAGGCGGGGAAATTGGGAAAGTTAACTCCCCCTTCGCTTTTGGGACAAATTAGTTTGGAGATAGACATGCAGGTTTTTTATCACTCCATAGAATGGAGGAGAGTATGGAGTTAACAGATTTAAATAATTTGGTGGTAATAGGGACTGGAATATTGGAGATGGTGTATAGCACTATAGGGGAGAGCATCATCTTTATAGTCTCCAACAACCCCACCTGGATAGATAAAGGGGATGCCATTTAGTTGTAAGCTCCGAAATGTTTTGAATGCATTTGTTCATGCACATTACCACTGTGCCTGAAATTGTGGGCGTGTAGTGTAATCCTAAATATTTAATATGATTGGATTTCCATGTGAAATTTGTTGAGTTTTGAAACCCTGTATGTGTGTTTTTTGACGAATTTTTGAAATAAAAGGTTCAAGGGCCAAATTAAAAAGAAAAGGGGATAAAGGGCATCCTTTTGGCACAATCGTCTGCCAAGATAAAAAAATTATGATATTAGACCATTGGCGCATATAGCAGCGCGCAGATTAGAATAAAGTAGGGAAATTAGGAATATAAATCTAGGGCCAAAACCAAACCATTTAAGGGTATAAAATAGGTAGCGCCATTTAACTCCGTCAAACGCTCTTTCCGCGTCTAGTGCTATTGCTGCCAGGGAATATTTTAGGTGTGAAGCTTTAGATAAGATATTAAAAAAGAGTCGTGTTTTGTCTGTAATTACTCGTCCTTTAACAAAGCCAGATTGTTCCTTGCCTAATATGCTTGGTAAGTGGGAATCTAAACGAAGTGCTAATGCTTTGGAGAAAATGTTATAGTCTATGTTAACAAGAGATATGGGTCTATAGTTTTTACAGTATTTTGGATCTTTACCTTCTTTAGGTATGAGGCAAATATGCACTTCTGAAAAAGAGCCAGTGGATTTTCCTAGGGAACAGAAGGAGGTAACCAAGAGATGTAATTTGGGTAATAATAATTTGGAAAAGTGAAGAAAGAAGTTGAAAGTAAATCCATCTGGCCCGGGTGCCTTATATTTTTTGAGATGTTGGAGAGCATCTAAAAGTTCCTGTTGTGTTATGTCTGCTGAGGTTTGTGTATAGTTGAAAAAAAGTGTGACAACATGAGATCTGTGGGGTTTGTTTCCGAAGAATACAATGACTTCTAAACCAAAGAAAATTCAATCAAAACATCTGCATCCTTAAAATTTAAGACAGATTGTTCATCAAAAATAGATTCAATGTTTAACTTGTTATTCATGGTTTTCAAATAATTAGCCAAAATTTTTCCCGCTTTGTTTATACCACCATAACACTTCGCACTAGATTTTAGTAAATATAATGAGACATTATCTGTTGAGTCTTTGTTAAACTGTAGTTTTGCTTTTATAAGAGCATCCAGTCTCTTTATATCTTGGAAGAGAGTCTGAGTATGCTTGCGTGCAATATTACGTTTCCTAGCAACGTAATTTATAATAATATCCCTCGCTGATGCGTTAAAGGCATCCCAAATAGTTGAGAAGGGTAGAGAGTCAGTTTGGTTTATTGAAAAATAGTCATTGAAAAAAGTGGTAAAGGAAGAAGAGAATACTGGATCCAAAAGAAGAGTGTTATTAAAACGCCATAATCTAGGGGTGTTAGCTTTTGGTAGGATGTCCTGGCAAATCGAAATAGGGGCATGGTCCGATAATAATATAGGTCCTATTTCCGCATTCATAAGTGCTTGTGGTACATTACCGGATACAAAAAAGTAGTCCATTCATGATTGAAAATAGTGGGCCGGGGAATAAAAGGTGTTTTCTCTTGTGATTGGATTGCATAATCTAGATGTTTATGGTGGGTAATAGCATGGATAAAGGATTTATGTGATTTATTAGGATATATGAGACTGTAGAGTTTTGGTCAATAAATGGATTGAAAATCTGATTGCAATCACCCGCTAGTACTAAATTGTCTTCCATACAAAGAGTGATTTGTTTAGTTAATGAGGACCAAAAAGAGGGGTCACCACTGGTAGGAGCATAAACGTTAAAAAAAAGAGACTGGAACATCCTTCAGCAGCAATTTAACATTAAGCCAGCGACCCTCTGTATCAGAGTCTTGTGAGATGAATTTAACCTGAAGCGTCTTGCAACACAGTAACATGTCTCCATTGCGCTTGAAATCACCTTTGGAAAAGAAGACTTTTCCCACCCAACCCTTTTTTAGTTTTAATGATTCAACTTCTGTAAGGTGAGTCTCTTGGAGAAATATTATATCTGCATCTAATTTAGCCAAATGGGTTAAGACTCTTTGGGGCATATTATCAAGAACAGGCGATAGAATTATTGTCGCTTTATAAGCAGGAAACTGCCGCTAAAGCGGCGATAATGGGCTTGATAATAGGCCCTTGTGAATTCCCATAGCAGCCCAGGTTCTGGTGTTAACCTGGGCTGCTATGGGAATTCACAAGGACAAATTATCAAGCCCTTTATCGCCACTTTAGCAGCAGTTTCCTGCTGATAAAGCGGCGATAATTGTATCGCCTGTTCTTGATAATATGCCCCTTTGTCACTTTATGGGAGAATTTAATCCCCTAACATTCCAAGATACTAATTTCGGCGGCATAGCAAATTAGAAGATATAATAAATGAAGAGGTTAAGCAATACCAATCCAATTCAGTGAAGCAATAATAGAAAATATGGGAGAAGGAAAGCATTGTATAAATAATCACAATGACTGAAATAAGGAGAAATAAATATGTAGAAAATAATATAAACAAACAATATAACTGATATGAAAAAACAATAGAGTTAAAGAATACATAATAGGAAAAGTGATTAAGAATGTAAATGATTTAAAATGAATGGATGATGACTAAAATATTTGACAATGAGAGTTGGAGAATAACGATATCAGTATTGAATATAGCCGGAAGGAGAGAAAGACCATAATGAGAAAAGCTATAAGGAGTAAAGAAATCAGTGACACCTGAAAAAAGAAAAAGAGAAGTATTTGAACAAAAGGAAAGGAAGGAAGTTAGGAACAAAGATAAAAAAAGAAATGTAGTAAGAGAACATACCTACATAAAGAGGAATCAGGGATAGACGGGGGTGGAACCACATGGAATAGACGACACATCCAGGGTCAGCTAAACGGAGTGTCAGGGAGAAACCACGTGAAAGGAATATAAATCTGTGGAGACGAAAAGTAATAAAAATTAGGATGAATACTGGAACAAACGAGAACAAGGAAACCCAGAAATGACAAGGAACAGATTTACATAAATTGAACCTTAATAAGAACGATAAACTTATCAAAATCCAGAGAACATCACTCTTTAAATAACGAAATATTATGAAGAAGAGAACAAAAACTGAACATCCTGTAAGGAAGAAATACAAAGTCAGACATTAAATGAAGGAGAAGGCCATGAGGTATCCACAGCATTTGGTTTGCATGTGTTTATGAAGCTTTGTAGATGCAGCTGATCTTCATACGTCGCTGTTCTATTGTTGTATGTAACCTTAAAGAGACAGGGATGAAAAAGGCCATAGTGGGCTCCTATCGAGCGGAGATCATACCTCATGTTGAGAAAACACCAAAAATATATTGGAAGGTTCCCCTGGTTATTAGACACAGGTAAGGGGAGAGTACTGCAGAAAAAAGGGGACCTGTGGTTTGTAATAAGCTCAATAAGATCAGGGATACTGACTAGAACAAGGCAATACTAGGGCAAAGCTAATTTCTAAAGGTCCTACAGTTATCACATCACAATGTAGTGGTACTCTGAATATCAAGCACTATCCATTTTGATACCTCCCAACGATATTTAATAGCCAAATCCACCAGGTAAGCAAATACACCAGAAAAGTAAAAAGTATAAACACAATTTATTAAAATGCCTCCCTGTCAGGGTTACAATCTAAGTAAAATACAATAAAATATTCACCAAAGTGAAACAAATCTAAAAAAGTCAAAGTACAAAGGTCGACGCTGCGTTTCGGTGTTTGTTTGTATTGTTTACACCTTCTTCAGGACACTTTGACAGTCCAAAATTAATCTAGGATTTAAACAACATTATTTTAGATATATGTACATACAACACATAGTCTGAGGAGAAATTTATCTAAATTAAAGTGAGAGTGAATACCTGATATTTTCGAAGTTTCCTTTTTAACCATTTTTTAAGAACTAAATGGAGACTGTACAAATAAAAAATAAAAGGTAGACTAAAATATTCCTCACTAAAAAACCTTATTAATTTCCCTGATCAAGGTGCTATGCAAACAGAAGGAATAGATGTTATACAGATATCCGGTTGTTTTTAGAAGTCTTCTAAATGGTTAAAAAGGAAACTTCGAAAATATCAGGTATTCACTCTCACTTTAATTTAGATAAATTTCTCCTTAAAAGAGGGGTTGTCTACTTCACTCTTCAAATGTTTAAAGCAAGGGCTTATTGTTATTGTAAAGTTTGAGATCCAAGGGAGGTCCTTACATAAGCACGCCTTTTTAGATAAAAAGGGATGTTACACTGCAGGTTGAAATGTACACCAGAAAGGATAGCAAACACTATATATGGATTAAAGACTATGTGTTGTATGTACATATATCTAAAAGAATGTTGTTTAAATCCTAGATTAATTTTGGACTGTCAAAGTGTCCTGAAGAAGGTGTAAACAATACAAACAAACACCGAAACGCAGCGTCGACCTTTGTACTTTGACTATTTTAGATTTGTTTCACTTTGGTGAATATTTTATTGTATTTTACTTAGATTGTAACCCTGACAGGGAGGCATTTTAATAAATTGTGTTTATACTTTTTACTTTTCTGGTGTATTTGCTTACCTGGTGGATTTGACTATTAAATATCATGTTGAGAAAAGCCTTACGTCTGTTGGCAGTGGCTTTAGCATAATCTTGCGCAAAAAATTAAGATGAACCAGACCATGTAATTCTTGGAGAAGCTTTTACCGCGGCTAATACTTTTAATAAATCTGTGTATTCTAAGAAGTATAAGATGACTCCTCATGGCCTTTGTGAAGGTGAAGCATGAGATAGAGCATGTCCTAGTCTATGTGCTTGTTGGATGTTCAGCAAAGTTCCCTCTGGCATATGAAGTAACTTAGGGAGAAACGATTTAAAAAATAGTAAGAGAATCTGAACCTTCAAGACCTTCTCCCAGGCCGTAAATACGTAGGTTGTTTAGTCTATTACAATTTTCAAGATCCTCAACTTGTCTTTGGAGCGTAGAGACTTAAGAGTGAAGTTGAGAAACACTAACACAAGTTTCTTTTAAGGAGGAAACGCTATGTTCAACTGCAGAGACTCTTGTATCAAGTTGTGACCAATTATCCGTTAAGATTTGCAATTTGCTGTTAGTCTCTTCCATAAAGGGTCTAAGTGCTCTCATTTCCTCCAACAAAAGTTCCAAAGACACTGGCAAAATTTATTTAGGTGGCGAGGGAGGATCCGTTTTGAGGCGTTTAGTAATGGATTTCCCTAGGGCTGCAGATGAAGGATCCATTGTTATCTCTAAGTTTTGGGATGTAGATATTAGAGAATCCTCCAACTTGGAAATTTCGTGAAGATTTTTGAGTTTTTTACAAAAATGTGCTTAGGCTTAGAAGGCGGAGGATGGGATTTCTTTGTTCTGCCCATAAAGCGCTGTTTAGACACTTCCTTCTGGTGCAAATATACTGAAGATTAAGCACGCTGAGAGGAAAAACACCCAGGAGGAGAAAAAACTTGTAGAAGAAAAACGATTCAACACTGTAACAAAATGACTTTGAAATTGGAGCAAGAAAGTCTCTATGGTATGAGCAGAAAAAGTAATGGTTCACACTTCATACATCCCACAGGCCGATAATATGGAGATGAGAAGAGATGCTCGCTGTGGAAATTTGATTAGATTCACAAAATAGCTGCCGTAAACATTGCTGCATTATTACCTCAGCAGGATACAAAAAATGGGGTTAAACACTTAAAAACCAGGCTCCAGAGTAAAGTGTGACAAGTTTTCCCATTCCTATGCGTGGTAGAAGCATAGTGAGGCGTTTGTTGAAAGCTATGGCTGCATTTATGAGGATTTCCGTGATTGCGGTAAAAATCAAAATGGCGGCCGCAAACTGCGATGCCTCGAGAGAACTTACAATCTGAAATAAAGTTGTTTATTTTCCTTAAAAGGAGGCGTTGAGGGTTACTCACTAGGTAGTGTTAAATCAGGTTAAGTGACTTAATGCAGCCTTGTGAATAAGCAAAGGAGTTAATGCCACCAGAACGTAGAAAATAGTGACGTCTTCTAAATATGTCGCTGTGTGTCTTGAAAGGTGGTCTTGAGGGCATCCTTCAATTGCGAATAGCGAACAGTTTTGCCTTTGCTGAAGGAAACCTGATCTTGGGAGAGACTATGGGCCAGATGTAGGTAAAATAAATTTACCGATTATTAATTACCGAATTTTACCGATTCGGTAATTAAAAATCAGTAAATCTGAGGGGTGGATATGTAGGTATTCCAGATGTGCTGGAATAACGATTCGGAAGAATTCGGTATTTACCAATTCGGTAAATACTGAATCGGTAATGAGCTTTCCTATGGGCTTTGAAGCCCAAAGGAATGAATGGGCATTACCGATTCGGTATTTACCGAATTGGTAAATACCGATTTTCACAAGGGTGCAGGGGGTGTCACTTTGACACCCTCTGGGACCCCCAAAACAGGCTCGGGTGCCATGTGGCAGGCATACATGCCCTAAGGGCAGGTCTGCCTGTCACATGGCATAAGTGTGCATGCACACAAGTGCATGCACACCGGAATCGGTATTTTACCATCAAATTGGATTTGATGGTAAAATACAGATTCGGTAAGGCCTCTGGGACTCTGAAGAGTCCCACCTACATCTGGGTGCCTCAGAATCGGTAAACTTACAGAATTTTTATTTTACCGAATCGGTAAAATTACCGATTCGGTAATTTTACCGATTCTGTAAAAAAATGCCCCCTACATACCTGTCACCCATTTACCGATCGGTAACGGCCAAAATCGACCTTTACCGCTCGGTAAATGGCTTCAAACGGCCACCTACATCTGGCCCTTTATCTTTGCCATGGATGGAACAGAAGACTGTTCTCATCAAAGGTTTGGGGGCAATAGCCCAATATAACAGCCATTCAAGGAATGGCTCAGCCCTCTGGGACTGGTCGACATATGGAAGGTGCAAAAAACAGAGAACACAACAGCTGACCAAGGTCAAGCACTTAAATCTCAAATGTATCGTTGGTGAGGTTTGGTGCTACTACTCCCAGCACCCGCCGTTGATAAGTGCCACTGGTATGAAAAAGTTCATTGGAAATGGGGGAGGAGCACCAGATAATTATTCAGCAAAGCAAGTTCAGTCCATAAGTCTTCTTTATTCAAAAATAGTATATAAAATAGCTGAAGCACAGCCAATGCATTTCGTTCCTGTGTGCCAAAGGAACTTCATCAGGGCTGAAATCACACAAAGACTTAATATAAATACACATATAACACATACATTGACACAATGTTAACACATATAAAATGAAATAAGGAAAATATCCC
This sequence comes from Lissotriton vulgaris, assembly GCF_964263255.1. Taxonomy (NCBI): domain Eukaryota; kingdom Metazoa; phylum Chordata; class Amphibia; order Caudata; family Salamandridae; genus Lissotriton; species Lissotriton vulgaris. The sequence goes on from NC_141691.1 coordinate 1,258,705,438, forward strand.
TTAGGTAATATATTGATCAAAGAACCATCATTTGAGAAATTAATCACTCAGATATACTTTCATGCCCATTCAACACACTGACTCCTTACAAGATTCAGCCACATATAAGAAGGAAAAAAACTCAACTATTGTATAAAAGTCAAATGACATATATTTATTCTGCCTAATACACAAATTAAAAACCACGGAGATATCCTACCCGTTATTACAAATTTATAAAATCAAACAGCCAATAATTCATCACAAAACACAGTATGCATGAAAATATAAAAAGAGTGAAAACACAGAAGTTAGACCAAACAGCTTGGTCTTGGCTGTTTGCACATCCTCTATAGTATCATCACCAAGACGTGGGTTTAAGAGCTCTAAAATTTGCTTTTTGCACATCACTGTCCCCAAACCGGATTGTGCATAGAAATATAGCGTTGACGAGTTTCGATGGAGAAACATTTTATGGATCCATCTTTTTCAAGACTCTGATAATATAAACTCTGTATCTTGTAACATGTTTTTATGCAGAGACCTATATGTAGACCAGAACGGGGGGGTTATAAATCTTCCCTTGTTAATAGTTCTCGAAGTCAAAATATCCCAGCTTGGGCGTAGCCTATCAGAAGCTTATTATTTGCAGTGAGTGTAGATCCCAAAAGATCGTTTATTTGTATTATTATTTTCTTTATACGATCTATTCCTGTTTTTACACCTTTTATGAGGTTTTAAAGCAGGAGACCTTTAAGTTCGATGTTAATCTTCCCCCTAATTCGGGGTACTATATACCCTGTGAGAACTGTTGTCCGTTTAGCCTGGTTAATAGACACGGTTCTTTTATTTCCTTGAGGGATCCGTGGGAGAAAGCAGGCGGCGTGTGGTCTCACTTCTTCGTAACAGCCGGGCTAGACAGTCCACCTGACTTTTCTACAATTTGTATAAAGCCAACATGTTATAAAATATTACATATTATTACAAACGGACATTAGAAATACCCCAGACATGACCAGATACTAAGGGGCCTCGCGTGCTGGGACAGCCGCCAGTGGTGCAGCGGTCCCGCACTGGTAATTAGGATGCCACCGCCACAGTGGCGATGGCATCCTCTATTCCCAGCATTGTGGTGGGCGGTGCTCACAGCACTGCCCGCCACAATGCTAGGAATGCACTTCGTGCATTGGCATGCACAAGGTGACAGGCACCGTGCGGTGCCTGCAATGTTGCCCGTGCCAATGCAGGGGGGTACCATGTACCCCCCATGTGCCCCCTCCACCCCCTCCAACATCCTGGGGGCCCACTACAGGCCCTCATTTGCGAACTCCGCATGCTTTTCCATATCAGCAACGCTGCCACAGAAAGGCTGTTTCCTGCATGCATTATTATATGGATGGCGGTGTCTAACACACACCGCCACCATATTCCAACTGAAGCGGCGGATAATCTTCCCGTCCGCCGTGATATCCCCCGCCAACATAATCAGGCGGGGGGGAAATTGAATGCGGGCGGAGTATAATGGCGGGAGGATCGCCACCACCATACGGGTGGTGGCGATTCGCCCGCCATTATAATAGACCCCCTATGTTCTGGAGTAGTTTAAAAAGACCTAAAATTAAATATGAAGTACCAGAAATATATCAATAGGTGGAAAAAGAAAGTAAATAAAAAAAGAGTAAAAAAATTGAACCTAATGAGCAATGGAGAAAAAACTGAAAGAACAATAAGGAAAAATAATCCTACTAGGATCTTTATGACAAAGAATAGGTGCAATTATTCCTAGTAGAGGAGGGCTTGGGATTTCGCCAATGCTCGGTGTTCACCACAGATAGAACCAACTCCCTAGAGGATCCCATCTCAGTAGAGAGGAGATCGGGCCACGTACAAGCTAAAGTTGAATATGATGCATGGACCCGAATGCTTCACGTCAGCCTTTTAAAAGGACTTCTGCAAACTTCTGACCCTGTTATTCATGCAGCTATTCCACCTCCTTGGTGAATTGGGGTAACATTGAAGGTCAAAATGATTCTGAAGCCAGGCAAGGACTCGTCCCAATGTAGCTCCTATTGACGCATCTTGTGATAGAACTTGGATGCAAATCTGTTCACAGGTATTCTCAGAGCCCAGTTAGGGCCCCTATTTCCACGTCTGATAGACCTGCATCGGAATGCCAATGAAGTTACAATGGCAAAAAAGATACTCCATGTCATGGATATTGCACAAAGAACATACAAAACTGACTTATTGTGCTCTCTGGATGCAGTGAAAGAGTTTGGCACAGTAACTTGGAAATACATGGCTCAGTCAGTGGAGACAATAGGCTTTCGCTACTGATGCCTTAGGTAGTTACTTGTTAGCTACCACACACCCACAGCTCATTGCAGGTTAACAGCACCACATCACTGAAAATAGCCATTAGAAGAAGCACACACTAGGATTGTCCATTAACATCTCTCCTACTGGTCCTCAACCTAGACCCCTCTGCTATCTGTGTTAAAGGCCACAAATAGATAAAGGGGGTATTTTAAATTAGACATATTTGCAGATAGCATCATGGTAACGCTCACAGATCCACTTTGCTCTATATACACACCTTGATGCAGGAGCTGGCCCATTACCAGCATGTGTCAGGCTTCAAAATAAACCTCTCCAAAGCCTATGTGATGTTAATCAGGTCGCTCCCTGAACTGAGAAGGACCTTTGGGTGCTCATGCTGACTTCCTTTCCTACCAAGTCGATTGCATACTTGGGTGTACAAAGTTGCACCCTCCACAGCACATATGATCACCTTAAATTACTTCCACGCCTGCGTGAAGACTTACAGAGATGGCACATAGGCTACTTCTCCTGGCTAGACAGTGTAGCTAAATGTAGATGTTAGTTCTTCCCAGGACACTCCGTAAATTACTAAAGACAATTCCAGCTCATGATCAACAATTTCATATTGTGGGTAAGAAGAATTAGAATTCATAGTATATATTTGTATTTCCTAATGTCACAAGGGGAGCCGCCAGGCATAATGCAGTGTGTTTCTTGGGTCCACACTCCTCGCTCTTTACTATGTTGAAAATAGGGGGCAGATTTACAAATTTATGGTGCCCAGCAAAGCTGCTGCACTGCTTTGCGTCAAGGGGAAAGACAAAAACAGTGCCATATCTACAAAGATATAACACTATTTTTCACACCCCCAATGCTGGCACATTTTTCATTGCCATTTGCCTATGTGTATATTCTATCAAGCATAGATTTTGTACTGGAAGCTGCATTTTAATATTTTCCCACTTTTTACGGGTGCTATACACTGCACTACACATGCAAATGAAAAGTTTGAGAAACAAAAACAACTCCAAACTTACTCCTGTCTCAATGAGGCATATCTTTTGGTTCAATCCCTGTTTGCCAATATTAGCAGGCAGGGATTTGTGTAAAAAACCTATGGGAGGTTGTATGGTAATGCCACTGTACCACCCATGGAAGGTACATAATGCTACTTTGCTTTACTTTTGACAACTTACCAGTGTGAGATTTATTTAGGTGGCGAGGGAGGATCCTTTTTGAGGCGTTTAGTAATGGATTTCCCTAGGGCTGCAGATGAAGGATCCATTGTTATCTCTAAGTTTTGGGATGTAGATATTAGAGAATCCTCCAACTTTGAAATTTCAGTGAAGATTTTTGAGTTTTTTACAAAAATGTGCTTAGGCTTAGAAGGCGGAGGATGAGATGTTTTTGTTCTGCCCATAAAGTGCTGTTTAGACACTTGCTTCCGGTGCAGATATACTGAAGATTAAGCACGCTGAGAGGAAAAACACCCAGGAGGAGAAAAAACTTGTAGAAGAACAACAATTCCACACTGTACCAAAATGAATCATGATTTCCATTGGAAAGTAAATCCTAACACAACATTTTGCACGGGGTTTGTGTTGCAACTGTGATGCAAACCCCTGCAAATAAGTGTTGATGGTTTTACCCCTTGAAATATGTGACACACTAGCCATCAAGAGGGTGCCTACTACATTACCATATCTCTTCACCCCAATCTAGTGGTGGTCTGCATGTACGGAGGGTGGTAGGCAGGTGGGCCAAAAATAGAAGTAAAAAAGAAGTTACAAAAAAGAATTCCACATACCTTCCTGGTGCAAAGTCCTCCTCACTCGGGCCTTCTCCAGGCAGGCAGGCAGGAATCAACGGGACCCAGGAAACTGCAGAAACCAATCCTGCTGCTGTTCTTATGCAGCCTGAAAGAACCGCCAGGATTGGAGGGAGCAGCCTCCTTCAGCGCTCCCGAGGACACGAGGACTGGGGTTTGAAAAATAAAATGGTAATAAATGAACTTTATTACCATTTTATTTTTCCATCTCTGGGGGCAATTTAGTAAGTGAGGTGATGCTCCTCTTCCTTAACAGAGGAGCCGCCCCTGATCATCAATAACACAGACTTAGATACGAAGCCCTTGCACCTTGGAGGGATGCAAGACATCTAATGATAAGCTTGCTGTTTCCTGGAGGTAATATTATATCTTTTGACAAAGTTAATAAGTTAATAAAGAATTGGGTCTGACAGAGACTGAGCACTACAGATACCTAGGAGTGAGAAACTAGATCCTGCAGCCATCTATCCGGGAGAGCAGCACAAGATCTCATGGTCTTCGACTGCTAAATGAGAGACTGGAGACATGAATGGCATGTATTCTCTTCCCTCTATTAACTAATCCTCACAGCCTTATCTCTAGACACATCCCCAGACATTACTGAGAGAGGAAGCTATGCACAGCGTACTGAAGATGGCAAACAATCGCTACCTAAAATACGTGTATAAAGGTATCATCCCCCAGAAAAGCTCCACTTTTGGAACTCTGCTAAAACAGTGACATGTTGAAGAGGTGGAGAAGTGTGGCTCACTGGTTAGAGCAGGCAGACCCTGAAGCAGAGGTCAGACCCAGGACCAGGGTTCAATTCCCGACGCGGCAGGCTCTTGAGCTCAAATGTCCACAGACTCGATAATTCTCGCTTCGGTGCCTGACCTAATCAGGGGTTCACACTCTGCAACTCTGGGCATTAAGCTTGCTTAATCTCCACAACGGCCCCCCGCGGCGGGATGCCTGGCTTTCACCTTGGTTGTAGGGGCTATCTCACAGGGAAAAGCCAGGACGGGTTCCCAAGGCAAGCGCTTAGAGACCCCTGGATGATAAGCGCTATATAAATCCAATATACAATACAATACAAGAGATTGTGAGCTCATAGAGTCACATATGTGCTCTAGCACTGCCGGACTCAAGGCAGTTACTGGGGAAAAGTTATTCAGGCAAGCGACCCAATGTTTTAGCATCAAACCCCACACAACCCATGCGTTAGACTCCAATGCTCACCGATGGTACTGCTTGGGAGTCAAATGTCACTGGCCATTTTGAAGGCAATAGAGATGGTCTTGAACCTCTGAAGGAAAGAAAAGAGTCCCCAGGTGAGGGACTGGACTCTAAAACTCTGCAATACTCTAGTAATGGGAAAGAGTCCCACTATCTAGACAAAAACTTGAAAGCATTTGACACCAACTAGTGCCCTACATCAGCGTGTGAGGAGTGGAAGGAGGAAAGAGATGGTGGCAGCTCCTCCATAATGGCAGAGGAGCATCGCCCCCTGCTGAAAGCCAGCAGATGAAGAATTACATGATATTTAAACAATATTATTATCATTTTATTTTTCACTAACTAGGCTGATGCAAGTATACGGTGGGTCGGCTGGGTGAGGCCGTCCTCTTGGACATCGGCAGGGAGGAGGAGTGGTGGGCACTTGTAAGTGCACATGTCAGTTTGGCCGGCTATACTGGCTGACCAAATCAACATGCGCACTTACATTTCTGCAACCCAGTTGTGTTACACAGCTGGGTGGAGGAAGGGGCCAGGCTCTCTGAGTGAGTGTCAAAGCAGCCCATTCAGGCCAATCCTGACGCATCTCTCATGCTTGGTAATAGCATGAGAGCAGCATCTGGATGGGGTGGGGACTCTAGGAACCTGTGCTGAGTTGCCCATGAACTACCAGAAGCAAAAGAGCACTGAGGCAGCCGTCAACAGCAGCTAAATCATTTTGTTTTTATTGCTACCCGCCCCCCCCCCCCCCCCCCCAGCTGCCCTACCACTTTTCATATGCAGCAGCCACCACTGGAAAAAGAAGGTACTGTTATTTTCAATCACTCACAGATTCCTCATATGTAGTTGTAGACAATGGTATGTGTCTTGATTTAGAAAAGAAATAAAAGATAGTGAAACTTAAACAGACATACACCTTGTCCCTGGCTCTCAACACTGCAATATCAAGCTACTTTCAAAATATTGTCCGCTCACTTCAACCCACCTGCAGTGACTTGTAGATTTCATCATCAGCCTGCTCTTGCCACCAGTACACCTATCTTTTAGCTGTCACTTTTTGATGACTGATTTTACTTCATCATCAGCTTCTCTCCGGACACCCCTACCTTCATCTCTCTGTCCAAATTCTCAGTGTTCATGATATTCCTACCAAGCAACATGAATTAGTCATCACTACCCCTGCTACTGCAGCTCTATCTAAAATACTAAAGATGCAGATCTGTTTCTGCAGAGCCAGCACACTGAACATGTCCCTTCTTCCTTCTCAGTAAACTACATTATTGTAGCAGTCTGATTGTGAATCTCCCTCACTACTGCTTTGCCACACCAGACAAAGTCATAAACCTAGCCACAAATACACTTTACAATCGCCTCAGGCACACTGCAAACTCTTTTCATCGCTTCCAGTCTAGATGGCTCTCTGCACAAAGCAGATCCCTTTACAGTTGAACAACACTTGTATTGAAGTTGCCCATTAATTAGCACTTTTACACAAAACAGCGCCCTTTACAATTGAATAACACTTGTATTTAAAAGGTAGCTGCTGACTACTTCTCTTTCTCCCTTAACTCCTATAACCTGACCCAAAACCTATGATTATCTTCTTGCCTCAATCTACCGCCCTGGGCTTCATTGAGATTCTGTTCTGTCTAGCTGCTTGACCTCCTCCCCCATTGGAACTGTCTTCCTTCAATACTCAGGGCAACCCTGTCCATTCAGAGATTTAAATCAATATGCAGGGCCTGATTCACAAAGGTAACTTGCACTTTTGTGTAAGCTTAATACTTTTGACTATTCACAAAATCTGAGTGCAAATTTACTACATACAGTAGTGGCTCCTACGCTAAGGTAGAGGAGCATCACCCCACTGCTCTGTGAGCAATGCAAAAGAAAAATAAAATGATAGTAACAAGATGTTATCATTTTATTTTTCTTTGCTCCAGCCAGGTCGGGCGGGGTGGGACTGGCTCACCGCAGAGGGAGCAGGAGTGGTCTGCGCTCCCTCCCTACATGCCGGTTTGTCCGGCCCTATAGGGTCGGACAAACCGGCATGCACCCTGGGCATGTTCTCCATTGGGCTGTGTTGCGCAGCCCCGTGGAGAACATGCCCAGCCTCCCCAGGCACTGCCTGAGCGTCCAAACAAGCGGCTCAGACCAATCAGGACGCTGCTCAGTCAGCAATGTGATTGGCTGGGAGAGTCTGGAAGCCTGGGTGCTTCAGGTGCTGCCAGCAGACGGAGGAGAAGCAGACGGAGGAGAGGCATGCAGTAGCGGGAGAGGCGTGCAGCGGTAGCGAAGGTATTTTTCTTCTATTTATTTAGGAGGCCTCTCGTAAAACTGAGGAATTTCGAGACTGGTGTTCGATAGCTCGCCTCTCTGTAGCGTCTAGTAATAGAATGATTTATGTCTCCTAACCTCCAGGAATTTTAGAGACATGCTAGTATTGACTCTTATCGTATTTATTTATATGCATTTGGTCATAGCACACTTACCCCACAATCTTGGTGTCAGAAAGCTTCACAATAAATAACTGTAGAAACAGATGAGTTTTTACTGTGAACAAAGAGCAAAACATATTTTAGATAGTGTATTTAAAGTTGCAAAGAATAAGCAGACTTAGGCACAAATATCAGTATACAAGGTCAGGATCACAGGAGGACAGGGTGCTAGACAAGGAGGAGGAGACATAGAGAAGAGAAAAGTGAGTGATATGAGCGGAAAGAGTGAGGCAAAGGAAGAGAGGAAAGAGAAGAGGGACAGGAGGACAAAGAAAGGCAAGGAATAAGTTGGAGTATGGAGGGATGTCGAAAGGAGAAGGGGTAGAATATGGGAATACACTGGAAACTAGAATGACGTTAGACGTCCCTATAAAGTTTCACAGAACTTAAGTAAGTCTTCTAGACATTTTCAGGTTTCTAAAAGGGAGTTCCAGAGAGAGTGTGCTGCTCCAGAAAAGGATTTAACTAAACTGACAACCAAAACCAGAAAAATGTGCATGCTTTTAGAAATGATTACTGCACCATAACAGATTGCAAAACAAGCGGCCATGATTCATGACATCATAACAACAGGAAGCTGGGCCAAAATTGCTGACCTATGACTAACCTGTAAACCTATCTGGCAGCTTCAGGACAGCAGGCACTTCTACATCCTGCGGCGTCTGGCGTAGGTAAGCGCGGTGGGGGCGGGGCAGGGTGGGAGGAGGGGAAGTCAAAAGACGATGGAATAGGTATAGTTAAATAAATAAATACCTATTCCGTCTCCTGTCGACTTCCCCCTCCGCGCCACGCCCCAACGCGCTTACCTGCGCCGGCCAAAGCTGTCTACATCTACGAGTGATGAGATGCATGTTCTGAACAGTGAAGATGCCATTGAATCTTCAGAGGAGTACAAGCTTCGCATTACCATACATAATGTGATGACTGCCATAAACGTATACAAAGATGTAGTCAAAAGAATAAAAGATTCCACATAATGGACAATATAGCAAATTGCATTGAGAAAGCGAGCCAGATTGGCCTCGAGGATTTTTTGACACAAGAATTATTCTAAAACAGAGGTGCTAAATGGTGCTTTTTATTGCACAGTTTCCAAAGAATTGGAATAAAAAGTCACCATGACCCAGATTTACAAATATTTGACGCAACTTGCTGTGTTTCCTTGTCCAAAAAGAGAGAAAAAACACCATATCTACTAATATATGGGATATTTTTTCTCTCCCCCTGCGCTGGCAAACTTTAGGTTGCATTGCGCCAATGCAACCCCTCTTGTGGCATAGTGCAAGGGAATGTACATTCTCTAAAGGATAGGTCTTGTACTGGAAGATGATCATTTCAGTACAACCACTTCCCTTTAAGAAGTTTCTCACTGTGTTTGTGTGTTGTACAATGAAGACGCATGCTAATTTGGAAAACTAAGTAGAAATGAAAACATGTCTCGTTGTTACTCCTAATCCCAGGAGGCATACAGGATTGGCACTAATCCCTGTCTACGAAGTTAATAGATATGGATTTGCGTCAAGCCCATGGGTGGTTGAATGGAAACACCCATATGCTGCCCATGGAACACCCCGTGCCGCAAAGTAGAGCACAAAGCAACTTTGCATTACTTTGTGGAACTTTCCAACACAAATCCTAGTTTGCATTGGGCCGTAAATCCCACCCCAACACTTTGCGTCAGGTTCGCGTCACTTTTGTTTTGCAACCCCTGTGCAAACTTTAAGAAATCTGAACCCATATCCCCTGAGTGTCATGATGGGGCATGTTGTAAATGGGGAATAAATACCATGATTCTAATCTAGATTGTATATTTATTAAGTTTAATGGAGCACACAACCAAGCAACAATGGGACAGTGCCCCAAAGCACTTTAAACAAATCTTCAAGAAAAACGGTGTACATGGATCCTGAGTCCACCAATAACTTTGGCTTCCTCCCACACATGTCAAGGTCTGCACAACTTTCTTCTGTCCCACTCACATTTCTTCTTCTCATTAACCTCATCCTCAATTAATATCCAATGACACATATTCAAGCCTGCAACTGCCCTAACCTGGACCTGTTTCTCTCTTTAGTAGGTCTACCCCGTTCCTTGCACATCTGTGCAAAATGGCCATTGCAACAACATTTCTTGCAATCTTTTTTTTATTGCAAAGCAACCCTTAGAATCTGATGCATGATAAACACTTCCTCATTAGGTACACTCCTTCACTTTGTTTTTATTGGCAGTTACCACAAATGCCTTGCTACCACTCTTACTACCACTCTTACTGCCACCCTTGGATACTGCATTCACCTGCTTTTCTGGACTATCACTATCTGTACTCACAATCGCTAGTTCCCCACCAATTTTCTCTCTCTTGCTTAATTTCATCATGCAATACTGTGACTCCTCCATTACCGTTGCTATGTCCACCGCATCCTTGAGGGTCGGTTCTTTTGGACGCACAAAGCCTTTTCTGTTCCTTTTTGGTCTTGCACTGCACAATGACCAGATCCCGGATCAATTCGTATGGCATTACTCCAAAGCGACACTTGACAGATAATTCCCTGAGTCTAGCTACATACTTGTATATAAACTCATGTTCACTCTGAGGTTGGGTGTAAAGTTTGTAACGTGCCATAACTAAGTTAACTTCCTTAGTAAATCTAACCTCCAGCCTTTTAAGTGCCTCCTTATAATCTACTCATCATCCATGGGTTGATCATAAGGCCACAGTTAAGTATTTAAAAATATGTTGTCCCACATTCCCCAAAGCACTTAACAACAATGCATTCTCCCTATAAGGACGAAAATGATGTCCATCCAAGGCTGTGATATAGTTTTCGAAAATACCCACCCAGTCTTATTTTTTTTTTTTATTTACTTGAGTTTTATGTAGCGCTGGCTAGACCCGGAGGTATCAGAGCGCTTTACATGAGGAGAGTTATATGGGTTACAAGTTACACATTGTTACAGAAGATGCATCAATTACAAGTTACTTCCATTGGTTCATGGCGTGTAGAATGGTAAGATGGTAATGTAAAAGGGCGATTGGGAGGGAGATTAAGCAGGGAAAAGGCACAAAGAAAAACAAAGTAGGCAGGGGGAGAGCGATTCAAGGGCAAGAGGAAAGGAATAGGGGAGGCAAGTACAGAATGAAGGAGGGAAGTGGTGAGGGAGGAGGTAGGAGACACAGCGAGGAGAGGAGGAAGTAATTGCATCTGATGTCTGCCTGGGTGGGAGATGGCTCCCCGCAGTAAAGGGATCCATCCCAGTATTCCATTTTGTGTGATTCCCTAGTCGCAGTGGACTCGCTCAGCGGGGACGCTGAGACTCCAGGGCAAAGATGCTGGATCCCTCCCCAACAAGGGGAGAGGAGGGCTTTGGTCAAGGGTACACTTAAAAATATGAAGGAGGGAAGAGGAGGGGGAGGGGGTAGAAAACCCAGCGTGAACACAGTGTCTGACTTTCAACAGGGTCGGAGATGGTTCCCAGTGGTAAGGGGATCAATCCCAGCCCTCCACTATGTGAGGCTCCCTTGTCACTGTGGACTCTCTCAGAAGGGTCTCTGAGACTCCAGGGCAAAAACGCTGGATCCATCCCCAACAAGGGGAGTAGGAGTGCTTTGGACAAGGGCATACTACAGGGGGCCAATTTAAGGAGTCAGGCTGGTAGGATTACATCGGTTACAAGTTACACATTGATACAGAAGGTATGTAAATTACGAGTTACATCCATTGGTTCATGGCGTGTAAAAGGGAAGGGGGTAATGTAAAAGGGTGACGGGGAGGGAGATTGAGAGGAGCATAGGCACAAGGATAAACAAAGCAGGTGTGGGAGAGAGATTCAGGGGAGAGGGAAAGGAATAGGGGAGGCAAGCAAAGAATGAAGGATGGAAGAGGTGGAGGAGGGGGTAGGAGACACAGCAAGAGATGAGGAAGTCCGGGCTAGACCCGGAGTTATCAGAGCGCTTTACACGAGGTTTAAGACGTGTTACAGTGTTACATCAGTTATATATACATTACAGTTAAATCTGTTGCTAGTGCATTCAATAAACATAGAAAAACAAGATCAATCGAGGGAGGGAAGGGAATACAAAATTGCCATCATGCAATAAACCAGAGTGTTGGCCATTTAATTAACTGTATATTAATTACCTAACTCACCGTAGTTATGTTAATACCACCATAACAGTCAAAAACAGACATGCAGAGAACGACTGGGTGAGCTGTGGAGTATCAGTTTAGCGTGGCTACAGTCTTTCCATATGATAGGTGGTACACCTGGCTGGGACAAGAAAAGTGGTGGAGTGATAATATGACTACGAGTCTCCATTACCATACCTGACTGGAGACAGGAAAAACACACACAATAACAATATAAAGTCCCACAAACAGAAAAAAGTCAACAATTCACCCCCAACTTGAGTGTCACTACTTGTGCAGTTACTACACCTCCTGGCATTTAAAAGTGCTTCATGTGATCACCAAGATGAGCACATCATCGTGACACTCACCATAACTTAGTGAAGTACCTAGAATGGTGTGTGGATCACCGCACTATCCTTGTGTGTCGCACCAAATCTTCGAAAAGTGAATCCCCCTTTCGACAGTGCACTCACAATCCCTGCTGCCTCTTAAATGAAGTCACCAGGAATCCAGTGAGCATATCACCGCTTATGCTTCTTACTGAGTCACACACCTAAAACAGCCCAAATTTGGATGCCCAGCCAGCTTCCAATGCTGGAATCAAGACGCCAGAAAGTATATGAGTGTATCATTGCTTGTGATCATACAGAGTCACACTCTCAAACAGTTGATGCGCCTTCCAATGCGCCAGACTAAAACCAGTTGAGTAACCTTGAAAACAGCCCAACCTAAAATGGCACCACAGCATGTGGCAGAACAGAGCACTTTGCTCCAAATTCTCCTGCTCACCTGGCTGCACATAGACGCTGCCAACAACATCAACATGCTGCAGCGCCTGGAAAGCGACTGAGGCATGTGAACAGTGGCTAAAATTCCACCAAGAGAGTGTGCTACGGCTCAGGTGCTGTAACAACCTCTGCCTACTAAAAGGGTTTCAACAGCCAAAAGCTGTTGAGATAAATTCCACAATCACTGTAAACCTCTCCAAGATCCAATTGCACGGCTATACACCTCCTGACCTGTACACCATCTGAAGGGTGCTCCGCTCTAATCACCTGGGTTATGTTCTGCCGTGACCCCAAAATACATATTCCCTACTTGTCACCAAATTTATGTTGTAACGGGGCAAGAAATACCATGATACTAGATGATATAGGTATTATGTTTAAAGGAGCACACAACCAAGCGTGATCCCTCCTAGGCTGTCAGGACGCAACTGACCAACCTGGAACTCTCATCACCCACCATTCTAGAATAGAGTTATAATGACATCATACAATTTAACAGGGCACTCATAAAATAATCTAAACAATCAAAGTTTACCTACTGAGGCTCTCCTTCCAGGGGTTGTTGAGACCATCATCCTGATCCCCAAAAGAAAGGTTGAAAGATCAGCGCCACAGTATTTGATTTATAACTCTATTTTCAAATGCTTGGACTAAAAAGCCAGGTTCTGATAGACATAGGTGAAATATTCCAGTATTTTTGATGAGTGCCAGCCAAGTCTGATCATCCCAAAGGGTACTCAGAGTGAGTGAAGTCACTTCGGACCAGTTTCCCTAATAATTGTCTAAAAAGCTATAGGATTTACACGCTGTACAGGTGATTTGGGTGTGACCATTGTTAGAGCCTGGTGCAATTTTTCAAAAGGTATAAATCATCTATTTTTCAATTCTGATCTCCATTTTCGTTTATTTTGGTTCATTCTCACCTCTGTTTTCCATGTCTTCTTTCACAGCTTTAGATTCATCCTCAGACCTCCTTGCACCGCTCTGTCCCTTAGTTCCCTTCTCACTTCCATATCTACCTCCCTGTCTGAACCTCATTGCCCCCATCACCAACCTAAATAATGCTCTCATTCTGTCCCCTTTATCTCTTTCAGTTCCTCCTCTCCTCTAGTTCATACTTTATTCCCTAACTATTTCACTTCCAGTTCCATCTCTTGCACCTATCAACTATTCTCTCAATCTTTTACCTGCCTATCTCAACTTTTCTACTATCATCCTTCTCTACACTTATCACTCTGTCGCCTTTATCTCTCCCAGTTTCTACCCCCTTCACTCTGGTGTCATTGTTATGTCAATCTTTGTTTTTGTCATCTCCAATTCTCTCTTATCCAATCACCTCCATGTCTGTATTTATCTTGCCTTGCTTTTTTACATGAATTCATACCTTTGTCTCTCCAAATTTACTCTTATCACCACTAAACTGATGTTCTCGATCCAACTTTTCATTTTTCTTCTCTCTGTATTACAATAGTTCTCCCGTCCCAGACTTTATCTTTTCCCTCTTTTCCCTTTTCTCTTCTCCTGCTTTCATCTCACATCTCCTTCCTCTAACCTCCATCTATCCACTCCCAATATCCTGCCTCCACACAATATATTCACAACCTTGCCTACCTTTGTGCTTACATTAATTTTCCTTTTTTTCCAGTGAACATCTTATAGATATATCCCCTCTTCTTTACTTTAATTTAATCCTTCCGTTCTCCATTGTTCCTTGTAATACTTTTCTTCTTGTGCTCTCTTCTCCCCATTCTTGATTTCTTCTTGTTCTTTCTTTCTTTTTCTTTGCCTTTCATTACTTATATTTTCCCTTTTCTTCTACCATTCTTCTCTTTCATAATCCTTGTTTTTGTCTTTCTGCATCCTCGTCTCTTTTTCACTTTTTCTTTTATTCCATCTTATTTTCCTTGTTTTCCTTTTCTCTTTATTCCTTCTCATCCTTCCTTCTTTTCTTCTCATTATTTCTCTCTCTGTCTTCCATTAATTCTTTTTTGTCATAAGACAAAATGAGTGCTGCAGAAGTAACAGCAATTCCATAAAGGCACTTCCATGTTAACAAAAACACTTTGTAAGGCTTGTGTATCAGAAGGGCTACAGCTATTTTGCTGTTCCATCTCACAGTAGGCCTTCTGACTGGAGAAAATCAATGTCTTTGGTGAGTTAGAGTTTGATTACCTCATTGGAAGTGCATTGAGTGCCTATTTCTTATGTTCATTATAGATGCCCAAATGTACTTGTCTGTGTCTACCTGAATCCTGGATTACAGCTGAAACTTAGCAACATACATGACTTTAACCACACGGCCCAAGAGAGGTGGATGGTCTTAGGCTAGAACCAGCAGTAAAACTGCATCCGCCTCCTGTTATATTCTGACCCAGTGGTGGATTTCTTGCCAGTCACTAGAACTGCCAGGTTGTCAGAGAAAAAGCTACGACGAGTAAACATTAGCGTAGAAGGAACCATGAGTGATTGTGGGGGGTGGAGAGAGTTGTCAGGGTGAATCCACTTTTATATCTTATGGTACTGATGGACTGGAATCTGCAGTTTGGCCCCAACTGTGATGAGGTGAAACTGCGGTGATATGGCATGTAGCCAAGCAAGAGAAAAGTAACACAACACTAGAAGGCCGGTTCATTGGCCCACAATCGCAATGTTGGTAAAAAGGAAACAGTTTTGAGAGATGGATTGGGACTGACTATCCGAAAGCTGCTCCTAATGTTCTGCAGGTGACACTAAAAGGGTCTTATGTAGCTTGGGGTCTGAGGTAATAAACCCTGTGAAGGATGTCCCCATAGTCCTCTGGAACCACCTGGGCGTCATGGTCTGTTCCCCAGGAACAGTTTAACCATCTCTTTGATGGAGAAAAACACTCTTCCTAGAGGAGGAAGAAATACCTTTCAGTGCCCTTTGTCCAAAGTGACTTCAGCTGCTTGAACTGAGTCAAAGACAATTGTATATAGTTTACTGAGAGCCTTAGAGGCATATTTATCAATATGCAATGCAGTGTGGTGCAGCAAGCCACCTTGCTGCGCTTCGTGACAGGGAAGGGCAAGAATGCGCTGTATTTAACATAATACGGTGCATTCCTGCCTTTTTCCACTTATGGCACATAATGTACGGCCTTGCGCCAACTCAGGCACTCGTGCACTATGGTGCAAGAGAGCCTGCATTGTAAGCAGGACTGTTTTTGTTCAGGAAGGGGCACCTTCCGGCACTAAACAATCCTTTGAGGAATTTTCCTCTTTCTATGTGTGCTGTAAAATGCAGCGCACATAGGAAGAGGAAAAAAACCCATAAAACATGACAAAAAAAGAGGAAAAAATAAACATATTTCTCCTCATTATGCCTCACCTGGGGAGGCATGGCAGTTTTGGCACATTCCCAACTTTACTGTTTATGGGAACTCTGGATGGATGGATTTACTGTGTGGATGGTGCATTTGAGAGCTTCTCACTCTCCCTTTCCTCTACACATGCAAGCAACAAAACAACGAAATAGACTCCTATTACATACGATGTGTAGTCTAGGGGGATCCCCATAGGGAATTCCACAAATACTTAATACAGGAACTTCTCTTTTTTCCAAAAGTCATTTTAAACCTCTTGTACTGGCCTTCAATAAAATACGGAAACACTAGTCACGCACACAGAGCTTGCTAAACTTTGTTTGAGGGGCTACATGGACTTTACACAGCAGCCACTGCTTTGTGCTGAGGCTAGAAAACTTGAAAATGCACATTCTCCGCAGCACGAGTTTCGGGTTCTTCTGTCATTTGCATTTTGATTGAGGACTTTTTCTGTGTGCATACTGTTTGTAAAATGAGTGTTCTTACGTGGGGGTGACTGATTGCTGTCAGTATGGGAACATTTCAAAACTTGTCGTCCTTAAATTGTCTACTTCATACAATAAAATTCCTCCTGGGTCAACCCAGCCAGACATTTATGGCAACGCCCTAGCCTCTGGCCTTCATAATCACTGTGGGAACTCTCCGCACGCGGGCGCACGCGCGCGCAGCGTGATTCGCTTAGGCACTGCCTAATATCTCACTGCTTCTGTCCAATATGACAGACCTTACTTAGTGAGACCCTGCGAGTAAGAAAAAAGAGGAGCAGGAAGGGAATATGGACAGGGTGACCAGAATTTTAAAGCCTAAAACCGGGACATTTCACAAAAATAGAAGAAGGACTACAATTTTACTTCAAGCGATGAGAGCGCTCCTCAGCAGAGAATTACAGAACAGGCAGTAAGAACATACATAAAATGCAATTTTTAAACCCAGTAGCTAGCCTGTTAAGTAAATTGCTTTCGTGAAACCATTGCTAACTATCCCTGCTTTGTAAAACATAAAAAACACCACCCACCGTTTTCAGTCAACCCTCTTTAAAAACAGGGACATGAGCTACATTTCTTGAAATTTGCTGGGACCGCTGGTTAAAAACTGGGACCGTCCTGGCAAAACGGTGACGCCTGGTCACCCTAAATATGGAGAATAAGACAGAGAGCGAAAAGACAATGTAGTGAAAGATGAAACATAAGCAAAAAAAATGGGGTACATTTACAGGCTCCTTGCGCCACCGGTGCGTTACTTTTAAAATGGGAAAAAGTGATGTACTGGCAGCGCAAGGGGCTTGTAAATAAGCCTCATGGCATGTGAGAGTGCGGGGACGATGCTAGAGTCTATGTACAGTGAAAAAGCTGTGGGGGCTTATTTACCAGCCCCTTGAGCCTCCAGTGGGTCACGTTGCGTGACGCGCCGGCGCCGCAACCTGTTGCGTAATATTTACAAGCACGCGTAAAGCCACCCTGCGTGGCTTTACGTTTGCTTGTAAATATCTCCCGATTTCACGCAACACTTGGCGTGGTAGGGGCGTGACATTGGTGCTGTTGTGGGTGATCCCACACAACATCCATGTCCACTGATGCATTTCCAGATTTACAAGCAATCATAAACCTGGAAATGCATCAGAATGCTACGCCACCCGAGAGGTGGCGTAGCGAGGCACAACAAGGAGAAATGTTTTAATTTCTCCTCACTTTTTGCCTCTTTCACTGCTTGCTGCATTCCACAGCATGCATTGAAAGAGGAAATCACCTTGAATGTTTTTGGGCAGGAAGGTGCCCCTTCCCCACAATGCAGGCATCCTTACACCATGGTGCAAGGGTGCCTGCGCCGGCGCATGGCAGCAGCTTGTGCGCCAGCGTAGGGAAAAGCACAGATATGCAACATTGTTTTAAATATGTTGCATCCCATTGCTTCGAAACTAACACAGCGAGGTGCAGCAAAATGACTTGCCGCATAGCGTTGCGGTACATTCTCGTGGGTAGGCCTAACACTAATACAAAAAATTAAAATAACTGGGGAATCTGAGAATATCAAAAGTACTTGATGCATCTTCCCGCCGCACGCCAGACATGGTATAGTGATGAAATAACATGCAACACTAGGGCAGGGCTTCAAATGAGAAGTCCCCAATTCCTTTCAGATCCTTTGTGTGTTCGTGGGTAAGTGACTCTCCAAATCTATGCTGTCATTAATACATCATTTAATGTGAGCCTTCTAGCTTTGGGGCAATTCTGCTGACTATGGCCTCAGATCTGTCTCACCTGAAAGATAGCGTTCCTGTGTGAGAGTTGAATCTGTAAGACAATTCTGTTGCGTTATGCATTAGTTTTTAAATATACAGTGGAAAATATTTCGGATATTTGAGGCTTGAACGTGCACATTCTGCCTCACAAAACATCATTCTGCTATTTACTACCACTGCTTGTAATTTCTGACTAAAGGTATAACTCTATTATCAGCTGCTAACACGTGGAAGACCTGCGTTACCTGAGAAATAGCCTGTCTATCAAAAGCCTGCGCATTCTTTGCAATTTTGGGATAGCTCTGTTGTATGAAACTGGAGCTTTTTAGGATGCTGAAACATATATATATATATATATATATATATACACTAATCAAGAAGTGGGAATGAATCACTTGTCCTGCACAACCTTAGGTATGCAGGAAGGAATGGAGGAGATGTCCCAATATAAAAGACCCTCATGCACGTGATATGGGTGTTGGTATTCAAAGCGGTATATCTTGATTCTCCGCTTTTGGATCACGTGTGTGCATAATCATTAGGTCGATTTTATTTATGCAACCTCCACCCGGAGGTATTTACCCAAGGTTGACGCAGTAGTGAGCCAGAAATAAGAATTTTAAAAGGACCTGAAATTTCAGTGTATAGCTTTATTAGTCTGATTTTCGGGTCTGGTAACTCTTAAATGAGTGCATCTGTGGACTTGATTATGAGTGTAAGGTGCACTCAGAGTGTTAAGATCATAAAACGAAAGTTTAAAAAATGGTCGACATGTTTCTGCCTTGGATGCCTGGATTAGAACTTATCGGCATTCATCAGGACCGTTAAGTGAATAACGTGAGGAAAATTATGTAAAAAAGATAAAGGTGGTGCTCAAAAAGGTGAAAGCAATAGGAACATTGACCTGTTTCTCTGTTATAGGAGGTCTCAATGTACCTGCAAAAGACAAACACAATTGTTTTGCAACAGACAAGGGGGAGGGGGTACGGGGGACATACATCAAGCAGAATTCTGCTTCATATATCTATCATTGATAGAATTATAAACAACTAAAAAATGGCAATTCTTCATTGACTGGTTAACAATCATGACAGCGTCAACTCTCTCTTCGACACTCCAAACTCATTCATAGGACTATGACATGCTCGTAGTTGGTGGTGCATGCAAGGGTTAATATTGTGTTCAATTGTGCCAGATGGTTCTAGGCATGGTCATCTCTTAACAGGTAAGTGATTGTGAAACTTACAGAAGCCTGGTTATTTACGATCGTGTGAAGTTGTGCAGTGAAATTGATCGTTTAGTAACAGGTGGTTGTGCGGGGGCCGGGTAGTAATGTTTTTCGAGTGATACTGTCAACTTGTGTGAGCCAGAAAATTTCCGTGATTATTTTACCTAGCGCGTCTGGTTTTGGCGCTCCAATCGGACAATCGAGCTTGAGGGGGACTGCGGAGAAATAAATCTCCGTTAACACAGTTTGTCATAATTATACTTGCGGTTATGCAGGTCTTCGTTACTTCTTGTCCGCTACCTGTTGTGTCATCGCCTGGCGTCTATTGTGGACGCTGCTCTGATCGAACCGGAAACACTCGCTACTGTTTCCGGGTCTTAGTTAAAGGCGGGGATAGAATTGTGGCCATTCTATTGGTCCGTGCTTCCGTTATTATAGTGATGTGTGTTTCTTATTATTGTTGAATCAATGGTGGTAAAGAGTACTATATCAATGGTAATGTCATGCGATCTCAACGTGAAATTCTCGGCATCGTGATAATTAGCCGATGCTATATTGTGCGCAGACATTATGATAACTAGCTACTGTGCGGTAGATAGATATATTCAACTCTCTCGTGTTTTACACGGTGATATCGAGTTTGTCATTATTACTGAGATATGATCTCAGCGTCAACATAATTATTTACCAAGGTAAGTATTAGAGCCTGCACGAACTGTGGTTGTTGGCCACTTTCTAGCGGGGAGGTTAAGGTGGTGTGTTCTTTTCTGTCATATTTTTTAAAATTAGACAGTAATGTTGGCAGACGGATGGCGTTTAATGTTATGGGATTTGCTCAGGGATTATGATCTCAATCGAAATATCCCCGCTTGGTGATAATTGGTCAATGTGGGTGATACTTCGTGCTCGAACACTGTATTTTCTAGCCAGTGTGTATCGGCGCAATTAGGGAGGTGTGTACCGCTCTGTCGTGTTGCAGTATAAACCGGTGGGACAATTGTAACTGGGTCTATGTGCATGTAATTCTGCTGGCTATGGTAGTAACCACGGGGTCAGATGTTGATTGTTGGCAATCATTCTAATCTTATATATATATTCTCTCGGCATTTATATATGTCATGTTTTAGCAACACTCGGTGTTCCATGTTCAGAGTAAATTTGTAATAAGCTGGGAGGAGCTTTTATCTTTTTGCAAGGCTGAGCCAGGGTATGTTATCGTTCAGTCCTTCGCTGTCCGTTTTGAGTCTATGCACCCATCTTTGTTCCTTTTCGAAGAGGATTTTTTCAGCATTATGATCTTTGTTGGGTAAGGTTTCCAGAATGACCCATTGTAGATCATGTACAGAGTGGCCCTTTTCCAAATAATGTGTGGCCATTTTTGTGGTACCTCAATTATCAAAAGTGGGAATGGACACTTGTATCTACCATAACCATTGGTTATGTGTTGACAACCCTCAAAGACGCTAAGGTGTTAAGTGTGCGGTTTATCTTTTATCCGCCCCTTCTCTTGCGTCATGGCATATTCATCGGGTTGACAAACGACGTGCTATATACCAGCCTCACTCCTCTTGCATTTCACGTTACTACAATGTTCACATAATCGTTGTTTGGCTTTCCTGCAAGTCATGCCAATGTATCTGTAATTACATGGACAGGTGATCATGTATACCACGTGGGTGGTATTGCAATATGTATGGTTATTTAGGGTCCATTTGAAATCTGGCAATAGCTGTAACTCTTTTCTTTTATAGGTTTTGTGAGACTACATACGGAACAGGAGCCACATGGGTAGTGTCCTGTCACTTGTGGGTTGCCCCAGAAACTGGTTTGTTCTCTAGATATTGTTGGGGCAGGTCTAGTATGGACCAACATGTCTTTTAGATTCCTGGTTCTCCTATTCGCAAACCTCGGTTTTGGCCATTGAAGGTTGCCTGATGTCAGTATTCGCCAGTTTTTATTGATGATTTTCTTTATGTCGTTCGTCATAACATACCCTGGCTCAGCCGTGCAAAAAGATAAAAGCTCCTCCCAGCTTATTACAAATTTATTCTGAACATGGAACACCGAGTGTTGCTAAAACATGACATATATAAGTGCCGAGAGAATATATATATAAGATTAGAATGATTGCCCACAATCAACATCTGACCCCATGGTTACTACCATAGCCAGCAGAATTACATGCACATAGACCTAGTTACAATTGTCCCACCGGTTTATACTGCAACACGACAGAGCGGTACACACCTCCCTAATTGCGCCGATACACACTGGCTAGAAAATACAGTGTTCGAGCACAAAGTATCACCCACATTGACCAATTATCACCAAGCGGGGATATTTCGATTGAGATCATAATCCCTGAGCAAATCCCATAACATTAAACGCCATCCGTCTGCCAACATTACTGTCTAATTTTAAAAAATACGACAGAAAAGACACACCACCTTAACCTCCCCGCTAGAAAGTGGCCAACAACCACAGTTCGTGCAGGCTCTAATAATTACCTTGGTAAATAATTACGTTGACGCTGAGATCATATCTCAGTAATAATTACAAACTCGATATCACCGTGTAAAACACGAGAGAGTTGAATATATCTATCTACCGCACAGTAGCTAGTTATCATAATGTCTGCGCACAATATAGCATCGGCTAATTATCACGATGCCGAGAATTTCACGTTGAGATCGCATGACATTACCATTGATATAGTACTCTTTACCACCATTGATTCAACAATAATAAGAAACACACATCACTATAACAACGGAAGCACGGACCAATAGAATGGCCACAATTCTATCCCCGCCTTTAACTAAGACCCGGAAACAGTAGCGAGTGTTTCTGGTTCGATCAGAGCAGCGTCCACAATAGACGCCAGGCGAGGACACAACAGGTAGCGGACAAGAAGTAACAAAGACCTGCATAACCGCAAGTATAATTATGACAAACTGTGTTAACTGAGATTTATTTCTCCGCAGTCCCCCTCAAGCTCGATTGTCCGATTGGAGCGCCAAAACCAGACGCGCTAGGTAAAATAATCACGGAAATGTTCTGGCTCACACAAGTTGACAGTATCACTCGAAAAACATTACTACCCAGCCCCCGCACAACCACCTGTTACTAAACGATCAATTTCACTGCACAACTTCACACGATCGTAAATAACCAGGCTTTTGTAAGTTTCACAATCACTTACCTGTTAAGAGATGACCATGCCTAGAACCATCTGGCACAATTGAATACAATATGAACCCTTGCATGCCCCCCAACTACGAGCATGTCATAGTCCGATGAATGAGTTTGGAGTGTCGAAGAGAGAGTTGACGCTGTCATGATTGTTAACCGGTCAATGAAGAATTGCCATTTTTTAGTTGTTTGTAATTCTATCAATGATAGATATATGAAGCAGAATTCTGCTTGATGTATGTCCCCCGTACCCCCTCCCCCTTGTCTGTTGCAAAACAATTGTGTTTCTCTTTTGCAGGTACATTGAGACCTCCTATCACGGGAGAAACAGGTCAATGTTCCTATTTCTTTCACCTTTTTGAGCACCACCTTTATCTTTTTTACATAATTTTCCTCACGTTATTCACTTAACGGTACTGATGAATGCCGATAAGTCCTAATCCAGGCATCCAAGGCAGAAACATGTCGACCATTTTTTAAACTTTCGTTTTATGATCTTAACACTCTAAGTGCACCATACACTCATAATCAAGTCCACAGATGCACTCATTTAAGAGTTACCAGACCCGAAAATCAGACTAATAAAGCTATACACTGAACTTTCAGGTC
Source organism: Lissotriton vulgaris (assembly GCF_964263255.1). Lineage (NCBI taxonomy): Eukaryota > Metazoa > Chordata > Amphibia > Caudata > Salamandridae > Lissotriton > Lissotriton vulgaris. The sequence continues at coordinate 1,258,728,809 of NC_141691.1, forward strand.
CTTTTAAAATTCTTATTTCTGGCTCACTACTGCGTCAACCTTGGGTAAATACCTCCGGGTGGAGGTTGCATAAATAAAATCGACCTAATGATTATGCACACACGTGATCCAAAAGCGGAGAATCAAGATATACCGCTTTGAATACCAACACCCATATCACGTGCATGAGGATCTTTTATATTGGGACATCTCCTCCATTCCTTCCTGCATACCTAAGGTTGTGCAGGACAAGTGATCCATTCCCACTTCTTGATTAGTATATGTAACCATTGGAAATTGAATGGATCAAGATTCCATCTCCCTCAACATTTGATGAAAAGACATATATATATATATATATATTCACTGAAAAAACCATAGGTTATACACCATATATAGTTAGGGATTAGCATTTACAAAACCTTATTTTACTCGCACAAAACCATTGAAATTCCCATATATAGTTAGTTGCACTAACTATATATCGCGCACCCGCAATCCACTGCTGATGATGTCACATATTACATCATTCATGACATGGTCAGTGACATCACGGATGACATCACTGATGACATCTCAAATGACATCACTGATGACATCACTGATGACATCTCAAATGACATCACTGATGACATCTCAAATGACATCACTGATGACATCTCATTTGACATTACTGATCACATCACTGATGATATCATTCATGTGATAATACGATGAACCTCTTCAGACTCTAATATAACCTTAGATACAATCAGTGTAAACAGACACTCACAGACTGTCACTCATCCATGGAGTTACTCACACACCTAGTCAGTCATACAAAGAATCAATCACACCTCCATTTCCTCAACTATACAGTTATACACACCTTACTTATTCAAACATATACTAACACATATTTACTCTCTTATACAATCCCTGATACAAGTTCACAATGATCCATACAGCCACTCACACATTCACTGGCTCTTATGCACAGTTATTTATATATGTCAACTCTCACATGTACTGTGTTTTCCATATGTACTTACTTTGACATGTAGCACTGAGATATCCATTCACTCACCAATACACTCATGCACACAGTCAACCGCCCATACAGCTGTTTCCACATGCACTTTTGAACCCATACATCTAGTGAATCAACTGCTCACACATCTATGCACAGAGTCATACACCTCCCAGCCACCCACACACACACTCAGTCTCCCATACAAATACTTGGGCAACCAATCAATAACCCATATAGTTACTCATATAGCTACTGATCAACACATGCAGCAGTTTACAGAACAACAGACATAATGATGCACAAATTAAGACAGTTTAGTCACTAACCCATGCACTCAGTGAGACACATTTAATCACTCACTCATACAGTCAGTCATGCACCTACTAAATCCTTCATCCAGACACTTATACATCCACTCACTCTTCAATATGTAAGACATATTTTAACTTAACAGAAACATACAGTCACTGGATGTTGTCATCAGTGATGTCATCAGTGATGTCACTGACCATGTCATGAATGATGTAATATGTGACATCATCAGCAGTGGATTGCGGGTGCGCGATATATAGTTAGTGCAACTAACTATATATGGGAATTTCAATGGTTTTGTGCGAGTAAAATAAGGTTTTGTAAATGCTAATCCCTAACTATATATGGTGTATAACCTATGGTTTTTTCAGTGAATTTTCAAGGTTTTGTAAATGCTAATTCCTAACTATATATGGTCTATAACCTATGGTTTTTTCAGTGAATTTCATTGGTTTTTTAAAAGCTAATATCTGTAGCTGTAAAATGTATTCTTCTTTAAATCCAAAAATATATTTTATATGTTTATTAATAATTTTTTTTTAAAATATTTTTTTTGCTTCGCTCCCGGTTCGCGAACCGGGAAGCTTCCCGTTAGCTCATCTTGATGCCGCGACCTAGTCCACGAACCGGTAAACGTTCCGTTTGCGCAACTGCCGCGTTAGAAATCAACATCGTGACGCGTCGCGGAAGCGCGACGTATCACGTTGTCGCGTAATGCGTCTTATGACGCGCCGCGTTAGCGCTCCCGGAAGTGCTCCGGACCGCGAACCGGAAGCGATCCGGGGCGCGGCGTGCACCGCGTAACGTGAGCGGAACAGGTCATGTGACTTGTTTATAAAACTTTTCATTGGTTCATTTCACTTTTGGTTTCCTAATGTTGTAAGACTAGGTCATATGACCTAAAAATAACACTTTTCATTGGTTTAGAACTTTTGCTTTTCCCAAATGATGAAAACCCCTCCTTCTTTCCTCACTCTGACTTTCATCTTGGTGAGAGAAAGACCCTTTTTCATAGTTGAGCAATGGCTTCAGTAGTTGCTTCAGCTGGTGCACCCCCACCACCACCTTCACCTCCTCATGGGAAGAGAGGACCACCTCCCCAGTTCATCACCAACACAGAGGAGGAAGAGGATGAACTAGAGGAAGAGGAGACAGAAGGACCACAGTTCTTAGAAGAGGTGCCCCGGGTTTCCCATCGGAAAGCCAGTTTCATTTGGCAGTTTTTTTCACTCCCTCGAGGGCAGAAGAAAGTAAATGCTAAGTATGTCACCTGCCTCATTTGTAAAGACAAGTTATCAAGAGGCACTGATAAAAAGTATAGCTTTGGGAACTATACCATGCATCGACACATGAGCAGGTGGCATCCATTGAACTACAGCCGGGCAGAGATGCGTGACCTGCAGGATAATCCAACAACAACTCCTGTGGCCAGGTCAACTTCACAAATATCGTTGACAGGAGCAGAGGCACGGGAAACCGTGCCAAACATTCAGGAGAACTTTGTACATATCAAATTTACCTGTTTGTATTGCGGTGCATTGCTTTCATGTGGTAACATGAGCATATTGTTAATTAACGTTGCTTATGAAAATCATAATTGCCCTAACCGCCCCAGACAGTAATTTTTTTTTTGCTCCTGTTGAGCCCTTTTCAATGCCTGTTTTTTGTTGTTTCCCCTCCATCAAAAACAAAAAAAACATAAAACTGTTTAAAAAATACAAAAAAAACAAAAAATGTTCAGAAAAAAAAAAAATATATATATAAAACAACAAAAACATTTAAAAAAAAGTTCTTTTCTGAACTACCTCCCCTTTCAAATAAAATTGCTAGAATGTTTAGCACTCTGGCAAGCTCTATTTCTTTTGGTTCGCTTCCCCGTTCGCTGCCCGGTTCGCAAACTGGGAGCGAACCAAAACATTTAAAAAAAAAAAAAAGAAGAGTAAGTATAAGGGAAGTAAACAGAGAGTAATGTTAAAAGAAAGACAGCTATAGGGAGTAAACCAGAGATACTGTTTAATAGATCTATTTACCGACGAAAAGATGGAAGAGGGTATAATTGCGAAAAACAAAATAGATAAGGAAGTGAAAGAAAAAAAAGAGAGTAGAACAATAACAAAGAAGAGTTTCTTGGAGAATGTGAGTGAATGTTCAAAATAAGATTAAAACATGTGGAATAACAGAGAGAAAAAATAGAAAACAGAAAACAAAAAATAACAGAAAAAGATTAATTGAAACAGCAAAGAAATGTAAATAACATAGAGCCATATCATCAACATAGGCAATAAAAGTTTTGCAGCTTTTATCGGCAGAAATATGTCGCCAAAGCATTCTAATTAGCTTGATACATATGGCCCCAAGTGAGGCCTGTCTTGCAACATGGTGCATCTTTTTCATCACTGCTGCATCGGTTTCATGTGGCACGGTTTTAAAACAGCATGACACATTTGCCTAGATACATCAATTTGTAATTTTGACGCCTCATAGCAAATCTTTTGCACCGCCACTGCGTCACAAAACTGACGCACAGTGGCGCAAAAGAGGCATACACATATCATAAATCTGTCCCTAACATTTTAAATAATTAATTCAGGATGACGATAAGGTGTGGTCTCTCCAGAGGTTTGTTTAAGGTGAGGCCTACTCAGGGTTGCAGATCAATTTTACACTTGTTGAAGAATACAGAGGAGATAATACATGTGAAGGCCTACCAATGAAGTAAGTCATGTCCACTTATTACATCATTCATGACATGGTCAGTGACATCATCAGCAGTGGATTGCGGGTAGAAAGAGTAGAAAACATTTACCTTATAATTCTTGTTAACTTTTTCAATTCTTTTTTCATACTTTCAATCTGTGAAAGAGAGAACAAACATTTCAAAAATATTAAAACATGTATTTAAAAATTAGAAAAGACAAGGGAAAAGGTTTAAGAACAAACAGTTTTTCAACAACTTTGACATTTACAGAAGCCTCTGCTTCTCTACGTCCCCTACACAATCCTAAAGATATATATATTAAACAAACAGTATCTTGATGCTGATGAAGTGAGGCCTATTTTGGAACATGGTGCATCTTTTGCACTGCTGATGTCTTACAATAGTGATGCAATAGCAGCGCAAAAGAGATGTAAAGCCATCATAAAATTGTGTCTAACATTTTAAATGATTGTTTCAGGATGCAAATAAGACACTCAAATGCCTTTTAAATATGCTCCAAACAACCTATGAAGCACTAGCAGTACATATCCAGAAATGAACACAACATATAAATCAATTGTATACCTACATTCAAGATGAAATGACTGAAAATGTCCTTGAGACACATAAAAGCGTTTTTTTTGATTGCCCTTGCACCATCTTTGGGTCATTTTTAACATGGCTATGTAACTCCCATAATCAAAAACAAAATTTGCCAAGCACAGGTGGGAGCGTATTTACAAGAAAGTTGCCCCATGGAGAAAGCTCTTCAATTAAAATGGAAAAAATAACATCATAGACACTCAAATGCCTTTTAAATATGCTCCAAACAACCTATAAAGCTCTAGCAGTACATATCCAAGATGTAATTGATTTCAAAAAAACGTTTTTGAACACAACATATAAATCAATTGTATACCTACATTCAAGAGGAAATGACTGAAAATGTCCTTAAGACACATGAAAGCGTTTTTTTGAATGCCCTTGCACCATTTTTGGGACATTTTTAACATGGCTATGTAACTCCCATAATCAAAATCTAAATTTGCCAAGCAAAGGTGGGAACGTATTTACAAGAAACTTGCCCCATGAAGAACGCTTTCCATTTAAAAAGGGAAAAATAACATCATAGACACTCAAATGCCTTATAAATATGGCCCAAACAACCTATGAAGCTCTAGCAGTACATATCCAGAAATGTAATTGATTTCAAAAAATCGTTTTTAGACACAACATATAAATCAATTGTATACCTACATTCAGTTGGAAATAACTGAAAATGTCCTTAAGACACATGAAAGCGTTTTTTTGAATGCCCTTGCACCATTTTTGGGACATTTTTAACATGGCTATGTAACTCCCATAATCAAAATCTAAATTTGCCAAGCACAGGTGGGAGCGTATTTACAAGAAACTTGCCCCATTAAGAAGGCTTTCCATTTAAAAAGGGAAAAATAACATCATAGACACTCAAATGCCTTATAAATATGGCCCAAACAACCTATGAAGCTCTAGCAGAACATAACCTATAATGTAATTGATTTCAAAAAACGTTTTTGAACACAACATATAAATCAATTGTATACCTACATTCAAGAGGAAATGACTGAAAATGTCCTTAAGACACATGAAAGCGTTTTTTTGAATGCCCTTGCACCATTTTTGGGACATTTTTAACATGGCTATGTAACTCCCATAATCAAAATCTAAATTTACCAAGCACAGGTGGGAGCGTATTTACAAGAAACTAGCCCCATGAAGAAAGCTCTTCAATTAAAATGGGAACAATAACATCAGAGACACTCAAATGCCTTATAAATATGGCCCAAACAACCTATGAAGCTCTGCCAGAACATATCCAGTAATGTAATTGTTTTCAAAAATCGTTTTTAAACACAACATATCTGTTTCAGCTTACTTGAGAGACCATGGAATGGGCTCCATGTACAACAATAACTTGTGTTACTGCATGCCAGATTTCTACACAGAATATACAATTACAATTTCTCAAAGAAACAAAATCTATTTGTATATCACTTGAGACAAAGCCACATTTTAAAAACACACCTTTCTTCATCTTTTTCTCCTTAAATTATACTATTCTCTATCTAAATTAAATAAATCTTTTCTCACCTTAGCAAATACTTTTTGAATTTCAAAACAGTCTCAAAAATACACCAAATTGTCTTCAGCAGAACAAAGAGGATGCACTCCAGAGGCTGCAGCTATAGAAAGCACAGAAATGCTGATATTCATTACACATATCTCTCATATTAGCCAATGATAACTCTTCCCTCACTTTTTTCAAATCAAACCCCTTCCCCCCTCTGCCCTCTCTGCCTTTTTTGCTTAGCAACCACCTCCTGAAAGACCTCTCATGTTTGCAAGTTCACACAACAATGTTGCAATTGAACTCTGAACTCTCAGTGCACCTGCGTATCCAGTGCAATCTTTCATTAAATGTTTTTTCCTTGACCATTCAAATTACATCTTTCAAAGAACACATCCATGCACCCTAACTTTCTGTTTTCAGAAATGGAAATGCACCAATCACTGCTAATGAATCATTAGCACTGGAAATCCATAGTTTTTTTTCTTTACAAACTCCTACTGTTTCAACTGCCCTTTCATTACCACACTTCATCTGACTGCAGCACAACCTTCTCCCACCATGTTTAATGTCTGGATTGTTGGACATAGTTACATCCACTGGGCTCAAAGGTATGCTGGGAACAGAAATTTACCTAACCTCAATTTACAAGATGTGGAAATTAAGTGGTTGGGCCAAAGAGGATTAAAATGTCACCAATTGATACCATTGGTGAAAACCTTTATGCATTTGCCAAAACCTGATCTGTTAATTGTGCACTGTGGAGGTAATGATTTGGGCACTTTGACTGGGGTAGGTCTGGAAATGCTTTTAAAGGACACCTTTGAGCAATTAATGGCACTTTTTCCTCAAACTGCCTTGGTATATTCCAATATATGCCAAAGACAGAAATGGAGGTGGTCCAACCAATTTTGTCCACAAATTGAGAAGTCGAGGAAGCATGTAAACAAATCTGTTTCAGCTTACATGAGAGACCATGGAATGGGCTCCATGTACAACAATAACTTGCGTTACTACATGCAAGATATCTACAGAGGAGATGGAGTTCACTTCTCAGATGAGGGCAACAGAATTTTCATTTTGAATTTAAGACTGTGCATTGGTACCTACTTATAAGTACCTAAATGTACCATAAACGCAAAAGCTCTTCTCAGAGCTACCCTACATCTGATCACTCACATTTATTATTTTTCTCTAACTTTTTTCTCTAATTTTCAACAAACTACGCTCCCCAGAGCGCTACCCGGTACGCAAACTGGAAGCTAACCGCGCAAAATTAAAAAAAAAAATGTTTTTTCCCCGCACATATGGTCCTCCTCAGCCACCCTCAGAAAACCTAGGGGGTCAAGATACATCTACCGTGTCCCCTTCTACCCATTCTGAACATTATTTGCCCTCCATCTTGTATCTTGATTCGACCGAAACACAAAATGGTGGACTCCCGTTACGCTGCTGGTTCGCGGACCGGGACGCATACCGGGAAGCGGTCCAATAAAAAAGGTGGGAAAGTAATTCACAGAAAAACGACTGGAAACACTCTCACCAAATATACATTAGCTCATACTACATAACAATCCCATTCATTTTCACAAATTTGATTGAAATTCCATTTAGCCATTAAGCCTGTAGACCTCTCTAAATACCGTGAGGTAAATTACTTCACAAAACACATCTAATGTGTTGGAATTGACAACCAATGAAAATGTTACTTTCATTTTCTACTTTTATTACCTGACATTTGATTGGTTATATACCTGAATATATATAAAGGAAGAGAAGGAAACACAGCCATTTTGACTGCTACTTCTTGTTGTACAATACAATTGAATTATCACTAAACTCTTCAACTTGATTGTAAAGGTAAGTTGATATTTTTAAAACTGAAGTATATTGTGCACTATAAGTTAATATGGTAAACTTTTTCTGATAGTTATATACTATCCCTCTGTAGTAGTTATAGATTTAGATAGACTTCTCTGTTATAATTATGGATGTAGTTAGGCTTCTCTTGGTTAAATTACAGACACTTTTTTATATTCCTACTTCCACTCTGATACTATACACTGCCAAAAGATAAATTCACTGATAAAAACTGCCTATCTAAAATTAATCCCAACAGTGCCCTATCTCTACTAATATATATTTTTTTTCAGGCAAAATGGAAGGCGAACAAAAAATTGAATTTAAAATTGTCCTGCAAGAGAGCAGCCAAGAAAACATTAATCAAAATGAAAATGAATTTATGGATGAAAGTAGAGACCAGGAACTACTGCAATGTGTGGAAGCAGTAGATAACCTTCTTAAAAATGAGGACATTTTATACCCTCAAAGACTTCAAAGTATATTCAATGAGAATTATGAAATTTCTGACACTGAAATGTTAGAAAGTTTAATAAATTATGAAACACAAACACAATAAAAAAAATGCTTAAAAAATAAAGAAAATAAAAAATAATCAACAAAAACAACAAACAATTAACATACAGTATTTGAAAAGTCTATCATTCTTTTTTCCTTATAGTACGCTGCCCAAAACGCTTTCCGGTTCGCGGACTGGGCGCTCCCCACGCAAAAAAAAAAAACATTTTTTTTTTTTTGCCCTGCTGGGCCTTTTTAAAACCTCCACATAAAACCTAGGGGGTCAACGAGGATCTACTATGCCCCCTTATGGTAATTTCCCCCTTTGTTTTGGCCTCCTCTTGTCTCTCGATCCTACCGAGAGACAAGATGGCGGCCGCTCTGGACTGTTTAGAATGTTGACAGACACCGGAGAGCAAATCAGCTTCGCATCGCAAAGTTCCGTTACGCGAAAAGTACGCGAACCGGGGCGCTACCCGGAGCGCTGTTACAGATATATATCTTATTTTGAACGTTAATTTCTCAAAATCCACTAAAGCACATATATTGAGACCTAGCAAGGGCACATCGGGCTAACAGTCCCTACAATTTTGCCAAGTTTCGTGCAAATCCATTCAGCCGTTCGGGCTAAAAGTGAGGCCAACCGCCCTATGGAAAAATGAATGGGAAAAACGCGTTTTGGGACCCCCCTTTTTTCTCGGCCCCCCCTTGACGAAACCCCCCCAAATTTTCAGGGGCTGCTCAGAAACAAAGTGTGCCATTTTCCCGAAAATTTCAGCCGATTCCGTCCACAAACGCCAAAGTTATTAGACATAGAATTTTCAAAAATCCCATAGGGAATAAATCCTAACTATATATACCTACTGGCGACCGCCAGTAGGTAATATACAACAGGAGATCAAACAGGGAAGAGTATTTGGCGAGTATTTCTACTTATCATGATAAGCTTAGGAACTGGAGAGGTAAGAACCTACTAGCTGAATCAGAGTTTAGATTCTTATGTGTACAGCATCCGGTCTCCCCATGCTTCTATATGTTGCCCAAAGTCCACAAGGACGAGACCAACCCACCTGGGAGACCAATTGTATCGGCCAATGACAGTCTCCTAGAAAGCACCTCCATTTTTCTGGACACTTTTCTTTTCCCGTATGTATTGAACCTTCCATAAGGTACTGTCATCAGCCCTTCCCCCCATTTGTACCTCTTGTTGACAGTTGTTAAGTAGGGTGACTTTTTCTACTGTGGGAGCTATATTCCACCTTTAGCTGGCCTAATTGCTTCCCTGGCATTTTCCTCCATATTATCCATTTACACCAACGAGGCTATTTACGCTAATTATGAGCATCCAGGGTAAGAAAGATAAATCATCCACCTCACGCCCCAACACAAGACTTCAAGCCACAATGCCGCAGCCTCTTCCAACACTGACGGCAATAAAAAAAATGCTGAAGCAGACTATAAGGGTGGTCGCCAATGTAATTGAAGACACCGAAAGAAGACTATCCCTCCCGCCCACAATAGGTCCTACAGACCTAGGCTTAGATTGCTCAGTCATTGCTATGGGCCCTACGATCCTTGACTCCTACTTAACTTCTACCTTTGCTGAGCTCCCCTGTGCACAGGTTCCGATTGAACCTCCAATAGTGGATGACTCATCTCTAGCTCTAGCGGAGTCTCTCACCAACAAAGTTGATCAATCCGGTATCCTGCCCTCTTCCCCTTCTGTGGCTAAACCAAAAACTAGCAGAGTGGCTTCTAAGACAAAAAAGGATAATCCCACTAAGACTGCAACCACGAAGATACAGTCCAACCATAATTTGGTAACCCCATTTGACCACCCCCGGCATCCACCTACAGGGATACCTTGCTGGGTTACCAATATGGTGACGGATCTTCAGAATAGTTTGGAACAAATAATCGCATCCCATATTAAACCCTTGGTCTCCAAACTAGATAGGATAGCATCAATGTTAAACAACAAGTCTATGGGAACAACTAAACCACATATCCCCAAAGCCAACCCGCTACCCACTGCTCCAGATAGTGTGTCTGTAAAGGTACCCTGCCCAGACATAGCTAAACCTACTACCCCGGCAGTCTTAAATAGAAAACCAGGTTCAGCAACTACTGCTGTTAAAAAGACAAATCCTGTACCCACACCGGTGGCCAAGTCATCAGGTCCTAAAACTTCTTCCGCCGTGGGACAGTCTGCTAGACCCAGTCAACATCCCAAGGAGGGTAAAATCACAGCACAAACAAAAGTAACACCAAGACCTCTCCCATCCAAAGTAACATCCAAACCTCTGCCAACAATAGATTTGCCTCCAGAAGCCCAACCATTTGTAGTGGCCCTAGTGGGAGTTCCTCCCCTTAGTAAGGGGAAGAGAGAGCAAGAGGTCGAGCTACACAATAAGTGCATACAGTGGTTAAGCTTGAATAGACCCCTACCGCCTAATATGTCAGGTCACATATTGGCAGTGAGAAGAGTAGGATGGATTGGGAGGGGCCCCAAAACAGTGGCAGGGGATGTAATAACAATCAATTTTGGGGACCCTTCTGCTGTCGACCACATTTGCAGAACCCCTTCCTACAGAGAATCACAGATATTTCCCATGCATTTGTCTTATTTTTACCCCACTCCGAGCTACAAACCGCCCCAAAAGAGGAGACCACAGAACTTTAGGAATCCTGTCTTCCATCTAAACGGGATTCATCCCTGGCAGCCTTTTGGGGAGGGTTTTCCACCGCAAGCCCCGCTCTTTCCAATACAACCCCATTGGAATAGGTTTAGCGTCCTCGAGGAAGTGGATTGACTCACACGGCTTTGTTCACCCCCAAGAGAACACAAAGAAGGCAGCCCAGTAGTAGGTGTTGTAACTCAAGAAAAACCACTAACCTCTGATGGCTCTGGGACTCTCCCCCCTCAATCTTTAATGAGGGAGGAAACAAAGACTGAACAGAGACATAACCAGGTACCACCAAATGAACGAGGGGGAGTAAAGGATAAAGTAAAGGACGGGCAGTGTAGTATAAAAATACTCTTGTGGAATGTCGCAGGCCTAAAAAGCAAGTTATCTATACCTGATTGGACCTCCTTCATGTCCACTTTTGATATTTGCCTAATGCAAGAAACCTGGTCCCTTGAGAAGATTGATAACCCTGGTTTTGCAACCTATGCCATCCCCGCAGTCACACGCGGGAAAGGCCGCCCTTTGGGAGGCCTTGCCATATGGGTAGGTTTGCATATAGGTATGCAGGGCGCACAGGTGGCCACAAACTCACCTGATATTTTATGTGTTTTGCTAACATCTGTTAGCGGATCCACACTAGCTATTATTAACATTTATTCTAGGCCCATAATCAATGGAAAAGAATCGAGCACTTTTCAAGCGCTCGACCACTTCCTTCAATCACTTGACCCTGCAACCTCGATCATCCTAGGTGGTGATCTGTACTGCCAGTACGAGCCACTGAGTGGTTCTGAGTCGTGTGAGCAGGACGAGGTGGACTTGCTTTGGCAAATTCCAGCCTCAAAAATAACCCCAGTAAAGGCCTGGACCCCGCTAGTTTTACAAATTAACGCCTTGACCCTTGCAATGTCTCTGCGGGCATGCAATGGAAGGGGCAATAATAAAAATACTGCCCTGCCCACATATAACCGGATTAATCGAACTTCCAATATCGATTATCTTATGATGGAGGCTAAAGATTGGGGCAAGTTTGAGGATTTTGAAGTTGTCCCAAGGCATGATAGCGACCACAATGCCCTGGTATTATCGCTTAAACCCGGTGCATTTGGGTTGACTAATCCTGCCTCCAACTTCTCCCTGGCACCCCCACCTTATATTTTATCTAATAATAGGAGAAGAGTAAAATGGCCTTCGTGCCTAGACTCTCCTACCCGACTTGCACAAATTTATCAGCTAGCTGTCCCATTAATAGGCGATATGGGAAATTCCACCTCCCATGGGCAGACTATAGAAATCCATAGTAAGCTAGTTGAGAGTCTAGGGGCGGCATTTTATCCAGTTTGCGGGTCCAAGCCGCACCGGAATTAAATACATCCCTGGCACAACCACACATGCAAAAATCTTAAGAAAGACCTTCTTATGGCTATTAAATCCAAGGAGGTCCCTAAAATTAGAACAACTAGACTGCTGTATAAGAAGGCACTTACTAGAGCTAAGAACGGGTGGGAGGAATCTAGGTGGGAGGAGCTGAGACAGGACCTACTTTTAAAAGATTCCAAGACCTTTTGGCTAATGGTCACCTCTTCAGCAATAGGTGAGAGAGACACTGGGGTCTCTAATATTGCCCCTATAGTGTGGGAGGCTCACTTTAAGTCACTTTACACAAGCCCTGAGATGGAGGAGAGTGGGAGGCTGCCCCAGGGAGAGATTTCAGAATTTGCTTTGGCTACACGGGATGTTGTGCCGCGGGACCCCGGGCATGAGAGTCGATTGCCGGGGGCCCCGGGGACGGAGAGTTTGGTCCTTTGCACCCGCTTGACTCGGGACCCCTTGCATGAGTGTGGATTGCTGGGGGCCCCGGTTACTGGGCCTTGCCCTTGCCAGAACCCTAGCTCTGATCGGGCCTCCGAGACCTCGGTCGCCCCAGACCCCCCGCACGAGAGCCGACTGCCGGGGGCCTTGGGACCTGGGACCTCGAATACCCGCATCAGCTTACCACGAGACCCCCTGCAAGAGTGTCGACTGCGGGGGGCCCCGGGCACAGGGTCTTCCCCTCATAGAACCCATGGCTCTATTCGAGCTCCCGAGATCCCAATGGCTCCAGACCCCCCGCATGAGTGTAGACTGCCGGGGGCCTTGGGCCCTGGACCAGGACTTTGCCCTGCGACTGTAAAAATAGGTGCCCTTACTGGAGCCCCCGCTTATTGTCCAATTAACATCACACTCAGGGAAGTCGAACTGGCAATTGAGAAATTGCTCCCGAATAAGGCTCCGGGCTTGGATAAGCTCCCTGGAGATCTTTTTAGATCCCAGCCAAAGATCTGGGCTCCATATTTGTTGGTTCTGTTTAATGCTGTTATACGGGGATCCCCAGTCCCTGAAACCTGGCTGGGGGCAGAGATTGTTCCGATTTTTAAAAAGGGCTGTCCACTAGCTCCATCAAACTATAGACCAATTAGTCTACTCGATACCACACAGAAGTTGATGGGCCGAATTCTGCTGGAGAGGCTATTGGGCTGGATGGAGGAAAACAAAATCCTGACCACCCTCGAAGCCGGTTTTAGATCAGGGGTCTCGACCCTGGACCAGATCTTTCGACTCCAGGCCCTATACTAGAAAACTGCAAGAGTAGAGGGTGGCAGCCTCTACCTTGTCTTTGTGGACCTGCGGGCCGCATTCGATCTGGTCCCGAGGGAGAGGCTCTGGACGGTCCTGGAGGATCTTGGTCTCCCTCCCTACTTACTGCACTCCATACTCCGGCTCCACATGGGGATTATGCCCAGGTGAGGTGTGGGAAGAACGGGGAATTATCTGATCGTTTCCCTGTCACACGAGGAGTACGTCAGGGCTGCGTACTAGCCCCTACCCTCTTCAGCTTATATGTTAACAGCCTGATAGACAGACTTAATTGTGTCAAGGACAATGATGCACCACGCCTGGCCACTGGTAGGGTGCCCGCTCTGATGTTCGCGGACGACACCTTGTTGCTGTCACGGACATCATCGGGCATCCAGCGGGTTTTGGATGGGTTTGTATCTTTTTGGGCCACGCGAGGCTTGGAGATCAACTTGGAGAAAACCAAGTTTATGATCTTCAACCCCCCGAGGCACACCCGCCCCAACCCCACACTAAACGGAACCCCCCTTGAGAGAGTTAAGACCTTCATATACCTGGGAGTGACTCTGACAGAACAATTCATTTGGGACCAGCAAGTCTCTAAATCCTCCCTGAGATTAGCACAGATAGTGGGTGGCATAGGCAGATTCTGCAGTGCCTCATCCTTTAAACCGGTTACCCCTGTCCTAGAGATATATAAAATACAGGTTAGGTCTGCAGCCTTATATGCCGTCGAGCTCTGGGGACACACTAACACATGTAACCTGATGAAAGCAGAACATTCTTTCATGCGGCATTTGTTTGATCTCCCGCAAAGCACACCTTTGCTCCCACTACGTTTGGATTTGGGTCTGGAACCTATTACTGAGCAGGCGGCAGCCCGACCTTTACTCTATTGGAGAAGGTTCTGGTCTGTCCCGGAGCTGGAAAAGTTTAGAACAGAATTTAAAAACATTTGGGGGCAGTTAAAGACCAAGAACATACCATGGCTAACACATGTTAAGTCCCTTCTCTACCAAATCGGCCTTCCCCAACTTTGGGACACACCGGAGGAGAGCTGCTTGAGGACCCAAAGGTCTGTCCTGGTGGCAGCCGTTAAAGCGTATAACCTCAAAAAGCTACATTCCTCTAAATCCCTGGGCAGACTATCTAATGAGTTTTTTACAATCAAAGATGAATTCAGGATGGAGGCGTTTTTGGACTTGGTGCAACCTCCACTGGCAAGAAAGCTCTACATTCAACGGAGACATGGCTCCCTACCAGTCGGAGAATTTACCTCAAGATGGGCCAAAGCGACGAAACCTAACTGTCCTGCCTGCAATCATGATAGGGAAGACATTATACACATCCTCTTTTTCTGCCCAGCATATGGCGAAATTAGGAAGTGTTGGATCATTCCACTTTGCAAGAATTTGGGCTTTAGGCACTGTGCTCTCGCCCGTAGAGTCTTAACTTATGATACTACCCCCGCCCCCCCATTGTCTTCGCTGTTTCCAGGTTTCTTCTCGGTATGTGGAGGAGAAGATCTGTAATAATCCACAAGGACTAAGGGATGACCGCTTTCATTTATAACTATTAATTTGATATCTACTGTTTAATAATTTTTTTACTTGATGTATTTATATTTTAACACTGTGCTTGTACATATTTTATTGCACTTTTATGGTCTAAAACCGAAATAAAGTTATCAAAGAGTATTGAACCTTCCTTCATACTGTAGAGACAGCACTGATTTTATCACCAAGATTGAGGGCATCAGATGGGAGGACAGTTTTTGTATGGTTACGATTGACGTGGTCTCATTGTACACGTGTATTAAACACGTTGATGGTTTGAAAGCATGCAGACATTTTCTGAGAGACTGGTCAATCTTCTACCTAAAACAGACAGAAATGTTACTTGAAATGCTGGAATTCGGGGGGAGGAGCCTAGCCTGCGACCATGATGGCCGCCTGATCCCTCGGCTCCGCCGACCCATCTGTTTTCCTCTTGAGCCGCTGACTATCCTGTATTCCTGTCGTGGTGGCGGATCTGGGAAGCGACGCTGCACCCAACGATGTGCTCCCCGACGTGCTTCTTGCTGTGGAAGTGATAAATCGTCTCATCTCCGTTCTGATTGCTGGCGGCCATCGGGTCTTTGTTCTCGGGGACGGCCGGCCCCGGCTACGACATTGGCGGCCACTGAAGGCGGGGCGGAACCGATCGGCGGAGAGCGGAGAGCGGCTGGCGCACTGAGTTTTCCGTTGCAGCGCGCTATTCCATCCTTTCATCTCCGCGCCTGCTTCACATCGCTACAACCAGAGTTACAATTGTATCCTATCCCCTGGATGACTCTGCAAGCCTTCCATTATCTGGTGCTGGGAAGGGGGCCATCTTGAGCCGAGCGCTCTGCAAGTGTAGCTGCCGGCCTGACTTGCTGTGGAGGGTGCTTACAACGGCCGGCGCCGCACTACAACCGTGTGCGGCGTCGGTATGGAGTGTGCCGCCCCTGCCCCCGAGACCTGGCTGTGCTTGTCGGGGCGCCGATGGCATGTTGGACTGCTGGAATGGGATGATGGTGGACGGGCTCGAGGACTAATACCCGTCTTCGAGCCCCGTGTGCAAGGGGTTTAGACATCCTCCTCTCCTGCGATGCCCTTAAAGATCGGAGATATTGTGGGCGCCCTGTCTACCTTACAAGCGGATATGTGCTACTACGCTCGTGACCTGGGGTGCCGACTGGACGCCATTGTGCTCACACTGTCCTCTATCGGTCGAGCTGGTGATTCTTTGCAGAACTCTTCGCCACACCCTGGGCTCGATTGTGGCGAGCTGCCTCTCCAGAGCTATATGGAGGCACTTGAGGTTCCTGGACTTCTACAGCGGCTGGGAAATCGCCTCCGGGCGCCATGGTTCGCAACATTTTCGGGTCCTGCTGGCGGCTCCTGCTGTTGTGTCCTGGGCATGCTGCTGGCGCTTCTGATGCTTGACTTTGGAGTATCGCTGAGATGCACTGCCCTTCTTTGTACACCTATGGACCACATGGCTTTGAGCTGTTCAGATATTGGTGGACAACGCCTAGCTCTGCTGCGGTACTTGCCACTGTTTACCCCATTCTGGACGGTTGTTTCACTATTACACCTCGTCGACGCATTGGACCGAAGGGGACAGGGCTGAGGATGTCTTTCTTTTTCGCTTTTTGCTGGTAGCTGTGCTGGGATTGTGATGGGTCGACGGGGGAGCTGGACATTTGTTATGTTTTAAAGCGGGGTCGGGGGTGAGGTGGCCGGAATATATAGATTGGTTGTTTCGGACACATAAATTTGGCCCTCCTCCGGTTATACAAGTGTATCTTTTCCTTCTTCTCTTTTCTTCCTTTATTTCGGGTACTCTTTTTGGGCGTCAGGCACACTGCTAGGGGGGGGGTAGGCCGTAGCCTCTGCATACGTGTAGGGTGGGGGGTAGGGGGGGGGGTTTAATTTCTCCGTTTCAGTTCTATGGGCCTTATTTTTTCTTCTTCTTCTCCAATTCCTTTTCTTTTTCTTTTTCCTTGGGCCACTGGAATGGATCGAAGTGGGTAGGGGGGGACCGGCACATAATATGTTACGCGATTGCCAATCCTTTTACGATATTATTGTGCCTCCACCGTGATTATATTTTAATGCTTGGGGGGGTTTTAGATGAACATCGCCCACTTCTGTTTTGGTAGGATTGTGTGAACTCTGATCCTCTCTAGTGTCTCATATTCCTTTTTAGTGGGTCTGGCTGTCTCTGGGTCTTGCACCTTTTCTTTTCCTGGCATTTCTATATTCCTTTGTTTCCTGTTCCTGGGGGTGGGCTTTCGGGGCTCGGACTTTTAACAGTTGCTTTTTGTACCGTTGCTTATTATCCAGTCTTGTCGCTGCGGCTGCTTCGATTGTATAGTTGCTATAGACAAAGCCTATCTCCGATTGTAATTGGGGCACGTCCCCCCTGTTTCTTTTGTGTTCTTTATGTAAGGTGTACAGTCCTTGTTGTTGCAGCCCCCTTTCTTCTTCAAAACTTTAAAACGAAAACCTCATATCCTATGTCGCGTACCCCGCAATCCTGTATGATGTGATTTGAAATATCATGTTTGGAGTTTGGCCTATTGTCTATGATTCTCCTGTCTCCTATGACTGTATTTGCGGCCGGCCAGGATGGTTGTGGGCTTGCGCATGTATCGTTGTAATCTCTCAATAAAGGTTTTTCAAAAAAAAAAAAAAAAAGCTGGAATTCTGCCTCATGAATAATTTCTTCTTGTTTGAGAACAACTGGTACAAGCAAGAAGTGGGTACTGCTATGGGGAGTTGCTTTGCTCCAAGTTTTGCCTGCATGCTGATGGGATGATGGGAAGAGCAAATCCTTTGGTCAGAGGACAATGTTGATGTTACCCGCCATATTGTATTTTATACTAGATACATCGACGCTATCTTTCTGATCTGGGATGGCACAAGATCTGATCTGAACAAATTCCTTCTGAATATCAACAAGAATGATGTGAATCTGAAATTCACTAATAAGGTATATCACTCAGAAATGGATTTCTTAGATGTCACAGTCAGAATAGTGGAAGGGACGATTGAAACTAACTTATAGAGGAAACCCACCTCTGGGAACAGCATTTTACATGCAAAAAGTCACCACCCTAACAGCCTTAAGGACAGTATTCCGTATGGAGAATTTTTGAGAGCCAAACGAAACTGTAGCTCCAATGACTGTTATGAAAAAGAACAGACTACGATGACCCAGAGATTTAGAGCCAGGGGGTACTCGGACCAGGTACTGATGGTAGCTAAGGAGAAAGCGAAAGCCAGGAAAAGGGAGACACTTTTGAGCAAGAAAATAGTTAAACACCCCAATAACCTGAGAACAAGTATTGTCAGGATGATAACGACGTATAGTGTGGAGGCAGGCAGAGTACGAGAAATCTTAAAGAAACATTGGCACATTGTCAAGAGTGACCCTACTGTAGGAAAATTGATCAACAGTCAACCCCAGGTTACCTACAGAAAAGCACGTTCCCTAAAAGGCATGCTAGTAAAGAGCTATTTTGAGGGCCCAGTCAGAAAGAAGAATTGGCTAAAAGAACAGAAGGGTTTTTACAAGTGTGGCAACTGTAAGGCCTGTGCTACCAGTAAGAATGTGAAATCCTATCCCCTCCCTACTGGAAAGAGCGAGATCATTGGGAAATTCATGAACTGTAACACTGACCATTGTGTATATGTGATTGTATGTCCATGTGCGAAGTTCTATATTGGGAGTACCGTCTTCCCGATAAAGAAGCGAATTTTGGAACACATGAGAGCAATCAAGAATGTTGATATGTCTTATGCTACTGCACGCCATTGGTTACGTTTTCACAACAGTGATGTTAACCAATTTTCCTTTTTTTGGTATTGACAGAGTTCCAGCGAATCCCAGAGGGGGTAACAGTCTCAAACAACTACGTGTCCTGGAATCCCGGTATATCATCCGTCTGGATTCGAGAAACCCTTTTGGTTTAAACGAGGATGAGGAACTTTACGTGCATATTGGCTAAGAACCTTATGTTGAGCTGGAAGATCTGCCTTTACACTGCACCTGTTCCCCAACTGCCCCATTCAATACCCTTGCCCGGATCCCCCTACCCAGGCTTCTGTGTTTGCTATTTCCTTCCTTCTCACAAACCCTGCCCAGAGAGGGCTCTCTCTGATGCAGGTCAGATAGTTGGAAGCTTCACATTCAAGCTTAGACTAAAAAGACCAAAGTTAACGCCAACGCCAGAACCACTTTTGGCTGACACGTGGGCAATCATACACCGCCAATAGAATAATTGACTATTCCTGATTCCTTCACAGGCACGTCCTCACTCCACAAGTTTATTTTCACAATCACACCAAACTGACTGTCAAGGGTTTGTTTGGCTAGGCGAACCGCAGTCGGCACAGGGATCACGTTTTGTATAGTTCACTGTGCTGAAAGAGGAATTTTGGCACCTTTTTCACCCTTAATTTTCTTTACTTTACTTTCCTATTGATGGGGCTCTTCCAAACATGGGAGTAGTCCGATATTAGAACTGGGGGAGACCCCCCATTTAGGGGACATGTAGTAAATTTTCTCTAGACTACTACTGAGCTACTCATTATTAACAAGAATGAATTGGCCACTTGGCCGAGACCCGTGACTTACTTTCCATCCCACCATTGACCAATCAAATTCAGGGTCGACTCGGACAGGACAGACAATTGTGACAGTAACAATTGGTCTCTAGAGAGTTAAGGGAATCATAGGCCACTTGGCCTCCACTATTAACTCACTTTTCATTACCTTGTGCAACCAGAGATTCACATGAGCTGCACAAACATAAATGTGAATTTTTTTTAAATGCACACAAAATATGTTCATGTATTTAATTTAAATTTCGATTTATTTAAAAACTGTTGATTACAGCCATGCAACTTGTATAAGACCCTGTACTAATAAGTCTGTCTTCTACCCCTTTTGTAGTTCACAAGAATTGTAGTCATTACTAAAATTGTAGTCCTACCTCAGTTTCCTCTACCACTTTTGAGCACTGCTTTTTGTATAAAATGGTGACTGTGTTTATATGTGGCTGGCTATCGAAAAAGACCGTTTGGTCGAAACGCGTCACCAATAAACGCAACTTCAACACGGACCCTGGTGTGCGAGTCGTTTGTGTGGTTCCTGGGAGGAAGAAACTCGGTTTGGGAGCCCTTTCAATCATATCTATATATATATCCTGCTCCAAAGTTACACCGATAGCGAGTCACTCTAAAGGCGGGTGCTGCAGCGCGGCAGTGTACCGCGCCAATATTAAAGCTCCAAACTGTGTCTTCTTAATCCTGCCAAAATGACAGGCAGCACTTGCGGGGCCAAAAAGCTTCAAACGCCAAACTTTATTGTGTGCCAAGACCTAGCTTCCTGCAAATTTGGTGTAGTTCTGTTCAGCAGTTTTTGTGGTAGCCCTCTTTAAAGAAGTCTACAGAAATGTATGGCGATTTTGCGTGTTTGTACCCCTGTTTTTTCCCGGCACCATCTTCACAGATCAACCAAAAACTTTCCCTGCACAAACTAGTGAAAAAGTAGCACCTTTTTGGAAAGTTTTGTGGAGGTTCGTCAAATGGTGCCAAAGTTATTAGCAACACAAAAAAGGCATTTCCTGGAAACATGATCCTAACTAGAACTACCCAGTGGCGACCACCACTAGGTAGTATGTATATATATATATATATATATATATATATAAATATATATATATATATATATATATATATATATTCACTGAAAAAAACATAGGTTATAGACCATATATAGTTAGGGATTAGCATTTAAAAAACCTTATTTTATTTGCACAAAACCATTGAAATTCCATATATAGTTAGTTGCACTAACTATATATCGCGGACCCGCAATCCACTGCTAATGATGTCACATATTACATCATTCATGACATGGTCAGTGACATCACTGATGACATCACTGATGACATCTCAAATGACATCACTGATGACATCACTGATGACAACACCCAGTGACTGTATGTTTCTGTAAAGTTAAAATATGTCTTACATATTGAAGAATGAGTGGATGTATAAGTGTCTGGATGAAGGATTTAGTAGGTGCATGACTGACTGTATGAGAGAATGATTAAATGTGTCTCACTGAGTGCATGGGTTAGTGATTAAAGTGTCTTAATTTGGCAATCATTATTTATGTTCTTCTGTAAACTGCTGCATGTTTAAATCAGTAGCTATATCAGTAACTATATGGGTTATTGAATGGTTGCCCAAGTATTTGTATGGGAGACTGAGTATGTGTGTGGGTGGCTGGGAGGTGTATAACTCTGTGCATAGATGTGTGAGCAGTTGATTCCCTAGGTGTATGGGTTCAAAAGTGCATGTAGAAACAGCTGTATGGACAGTTGACTGTGTGCATGAGTATATTGGTGAGTGAATGGATATCTCAGTTCTACATGTCAAAGTAAGTACATATGTAAAACACACTCCATGTGAGAGTTGACATATATAAATAACTGAACATAAGAGCCAGTGAATGTGAGAGTGGCTGTATGAATCATTGTGAACTTGTATCAAGGATTGTATAAGAGAGTAAATATGTGTTAGTATATGTTTGAATAAGTAAGGTGTGTATAACTGTATAGTTGAGGAAATGGAGATGTGATTGATTCTTTGCATGACTGACTAGGTGTGTGAGTAACTCCATGGATGTGTGACAGTCTGTGAGTGCCTGTTTACACTGAGTGTATCTAAGGTTATATTAGAGTCTGAAGATGTATTATCACATAAATGATATCATCAGTGATGTAATCAGTAATGTCAAATGAGATGTCAGTGATGTCATCAGTGATGTCATTTGAGATGTCATCAGTGATGTCATCAGTGATGTCACTGACCATGTCATGAATGATGTAATATGTGACATCATTAGCAGTGGATTGCGGGTCCGCGATATATAGTTAGTGCAACTAACTATATATGGAATTTCAATGGTTTTGTGCAAATAAAATAAGGTTTTTTAAATGCTAATCCCTAACTATATATGGTCTATAACCTATGGTTTTTTCAGTGAATTTTCAAGGTTTTGTAAATGCAAATTCCTAACTATATATGGTCTATAACCTATGGTTTTTTCTGTGAATTTCATTGGTTTTTTAAAAGCTAATATCTATAGCTGTAAAATATATTCTTTATTAAGTGACGTATCACGTAGCCCGTGAGACGCCTCATGATGCATCGCATAACCGTGACGTATCGTCTCTGCAGCGCAAACCAAACCCAAAACATAAGCGCGCCAGAACACGCTTAAAGATATATATATATTTTTTTAACCTTAATTAGACAAAATCCACACGTGCACATATCACAAACGTTCAAAAAACACAATATGTCGGACTCCCGTTACGCTGCCGGTTAGCTGCCCGGTTAACGTACCAGGAAGCACCTTTACCGCGAAAAATCGCAAATTTTTTTTTTCACCCCCCAGGGAACTTTAATAGCCCCCTCATCAATCCTAGGGGTTCAGGAGGGGTCTGCCTTACCCCTTTCATTCATTTACACCTTTTTTTTTTCCACCTCTTGTCTCTCGATCCCACAGAGAGACAAGATGGCGGCCGCTCCAGACTGTTTACAATGATAACAGCCAATCAGCTTCTCCTCAGACTCCCGTTACACTGCCGGTTAGCTTCCCGGTTAGCTGCCCGGTTAGCTGCCCGGTTCGCGTACCAAGACGCGTCTCTACGGCGAAAAAATTTGATTTTTTTTTTTTTTTTTGCCCCGCGTGGCTTTATAATATCCCCCTCATCAATCCTAGGGGGTCAGAAGGGGTCTACCTTGCCCCCTTTCCTTCATTTCCCCCTTTGTTTTGGCCTCCTCTTGTCTCTCGATCCTACCGAGAGACAAGATGGCGGCCGCTCCGGACTGTTTAGAATGTTGACAGACACCGGAGAGCCAATCAGCTTCGCTTCGCAAAGTTCCGATACGCGAAAAGTTCGCGAACCGGAGCGCTGCCCAGAGCGCTGTTACAGATATATATCTTGTTTTAAACGTTAATTTCTCAAAATTCACTGAAGCACATATATTGAGACCTAGCAAAGGCACATCGGGCTAACAGTCCCTACAATTTTGCCAAGTTTCGTGGAAATCCATTCAGCCGTTCGGGCTAAAAGTGAGGCCAACCGCCCTATGGAAATTAACATGGGAAAAACGCGTTTTGGGACCCCCCCTTTTTCTCGGCCCCCCCTTGACGAACCCCCCCCAAATTTTCAAGGGCTGCTCAGAAACAAAATGTGCCATTTTCCTGAAAATTTCAGCCAATTCCGTCCACAAACGCCAAAGTTATTAGGCATAGAATTTTCAAAAGTTCCATAGAGAAAAAATCCTAACTATATATACCTACTGGCTATCGCCAGTAGGTAATATATATATATATATATATATATATATATATATATATATATATATATATATATATACATATATATATATATATATATATATATGTATATATATTAAAGCTCCAAACCGTGTCTTCTTAATCCTGCCAAAAAGACACGCAGCACTCGTGGGGTCAAAAAGCTTCAAACGCCAAACTTTATTCAAACAAACGCGTTTCGGGAAAGACTCCCTTCGTCAGTGTCATAGAGAAGGCATTTTGCAGCACCATTTTTAAAGCGCAAGAGTTATCGGGACTTGACACAAACAAGGGACCAACCCTCGTATTCTCATACGGGCGCCATTTTAGAACATGTTTATCTAACACAGTTACATAATGCACTGTTGTAAAATTCAAAGGGCATGTGGCAGCAATGTGACACATAATTCCCAAATACTAAAATCTCGCCGTGGATCAGCAATTGCGACACTCAATCGTGTTGCCTTCTGTCCCAGTTCATAAAAGTGTCTTCCTGATCACATAGTACTGCATAGTATATTGGAGTGGTAAAGTTACAATAATGACACAAACTTAATAATAAGTGTGTCAAGGAATTGTGTTCGATCACCTTCACATTTGTGTATCGAGTTGGAACATTTTCTTCTATTTAAAGGCCATAGTCCATATGATTTCAAACTTATCATAATCTAGCCATGGATCGGCAATGGCAACCCAATGGTTGCCCACATACAAAACCACTCCAATTATATTTGCTATGTCTTGTACAACTGAATTCTTCCCGCACAGTAAAATAACATATTTCAAGAATCACCTCATCATCACAACCAATTTACACGTTCATATAGTACATTTTTCAAAGAGGAGAACAAAAGAAAAGAAAAAAAGAGAGAAAACATTGTATGCAAATTCAGATCAGCAACACATAACAATAATTCCATAATGTTAACATATTAGTAGACTTGGACTGTAAAATTCTATCTTATCCCAAATGTGCAGACATTTCTTCCCCAATATTAAAACCTCCCGGGGCCTTAGTTTCTAAGTCAACAATATAGCGTGACTCCAGTCCTCTAAGTTTAAGGAGTTGATTGCCCCCCTGATGTGTTCCGGCACATGGTCCAAACAGAAATACTGTAGGAGATCTCTATTGCTCTGATGTTTATAGCAAAATGACGAGCAACGGGGTAAGAAAAGTCTTTGTTTGCAATCGCCCTCATGTGCTCCAAAATTCGTAATTTGACTGGATTGATTGTGCTGCCTACATATCATATTTTGCATGGGCAGCTTAAGCAGTACACTGCATATCCAGTATGGCAGGACATGAATTTGGTCAGTTTTTTGCCTCCCTTGACACCTCGAACATCATACGTCAAGACACGTTTGCTAAAAGCACATGCCTTGCAGCGCCCACAAGGAAAAAATCCTATGGCACATTTTAGTGTTCCCTTCTTTTTCACCACTGGATCTAAGTTTCTATGAACCAATTGATCCTTTAAGGATCTCGCTTTTTTGAATGCAATCATGGGGGCCCTAGGGATGTCCATACCAATTATATTGTCTGTTTTTAGGATGTGCCAGTGTTTTTTTAGGATCATTCTTAATTTGTTAGAGTTAGCGGAATATGGGGTAATGCTGCAAAACCTTCCACCCTCTTGTTCAGTTCTCACTTTCTTCTCAAATAGTGTATTCCTAGGTAGACTGCTAACTCGATTCCGTGTATCCTTAAGGAGGTTGGGTTTATAGCCTCTCTCAATGAATCTTGCGGTACATGCGTCCGCTGGCTTCTCAAAATCACTGTCAAGTGAGCAATTGCGGCGAATTCATGGAGTTCCCCATAGGGGATACTGTTAATTAACCTCCTAGGATGGCCGCTCGAGGCATGTAGGACGCTATTGCCCGCAGTTGGTTTCCTATAAAGAGAGGTAACTATTTTCTTTTCCCTGACCACAACCTTCAGATCCAAATAGTTAACCGTTACCATACTGACTTCACCACTGAATCTAAGATTGCAGTTGATGTCATTTAACAATCCAATGTATTCTTTTGCCTCTGATACGGAACCATTCCAGATTGAGAACAGATCGTCAATGTATCGGTACCAGGCAATTGCTTTTTCCGTCCAGACTGCCTTCCCCGTGGCCCAGGCTACCTGCTCCTCCCACCACGGCGAGATTTTAGTATTTGGGAATTATGTGTAACATTGCTGCCACATGCCGTTTGAATTTTACAACAGTGCATTATGTAACTGTGTTAGATAAACATGTTCTAAGATGTCACCCATATGAGAATACGAGGGTTGGTCCCTTGTTTGTGTCAATTCCCGATAACTCTCGTGCTTTAAAAATGGTGCCGCAAAATGCATTCTCTATGACACTGACAAAGGGAGTCTTTCCCGAAACGCGTTTGTTTGAATAAAGTTTGGCGTTCGAAGCTTTTTGATCCCACAAGTGCTGCGGGTCTTTTTGGCAGGATTAAGAAGACATGGTTTGGAGCTTTAATATATATATATATATATATATATATATATATATATATATATATATATATATATATATATATACTTTTTTATATATATATATATATATATATATATACATACTACCTAGTGGTGGTCGCCACTGGGTAGTTGTAGTTAGGATCATGTTTCCAGGAAATGCCTTTTTTGTGTTGCTAATATCTTTGGCACCATTTGACGAACCTCCACAAAACTTTCCAAAAAGGTGCTACTTTTTCACTAGTTTGTGCCGGGAAAGTTTTTGGTTGATCTGTGAAGATGGTGCCGGGAAAAAACAGGGGTACAAATACGCAAAATCGCCATACATTTCTGTAGACTTCTTTAAAGAGGGCTACCACAAAAACTGCTGAACAGAACTACACCAAATTTGCAGGAAGCTAGGTCTTGGCACACAGATTGTGATTTTTATTATGTTGTGTAAATTTGTTCAATAGCTTTTGAGAAATTAAGGTTAAAAAAAATATGGGGGCATGGTCAACTGCCGCGAAAGATGGCCGCACACTGAAGCAGTTCCGGCACTCACGCCCGGCATCGTACACATTCGTACCTTAATCCACAGTAGATAGCTGATGGGCAGTAGCCTGGCATCCCAGGTGTAATGTTGTATGATTTGTCCCCACAAAGCACAGGAAGCATAGGTAGGAGAACTGCTTACTTTATTCACTGTTTAACACATTCACTTCTTCATAGAGCGCCGAGCGTCTAACCCTATCCAGCTACGGTCGCCTCTGCCGTTAGCTTATCCCGCGCGCTTTCCTTTTACTCTACGCGCATGCATCAGTCTCCCGCTCTAGCTCCTGCGCAGCACGTCATCGCGCTGGCCGCGGAAGGCTAGAGCGCACACCACATATCTCCTCCTTTTA
Source organism: Lissotriton vulgaris (assembly GCF_964263255.1). Lineage (NCBI taxonomy): Eukaryota > Metazoa > Chordata > Amphibia > Caudata > Salamandridae > Lissotriton > Lissotriton vulgaris. Next base: position 1,258,755,874 of record NC_141691.1, read on the forward strand.
CCATCAAACAATAATAACAAAGTCCCAACTCAATAGTCACTCATATCAAAGTCTTTAAATCGCGAAGGCAAGGTGACCGCTCTCCCGGCACGGGTGCACCTTACCGTGTTGGACTCTTCACCGTTACCTCCGACTGGGGAACTCCTAGTGTCCACTTGAGTACCTTCCTCCATTTCCCCGCCAGGGGTTCCGATGCTTCCCGCTTCTTCCAATGTCCGTGATTCTCTGTTCCTTTCATTGTCCTTCGCCACAAGTCTTTCCTCACTTGTTTCCATCTCGTTCTCTCCGCCGGGTAGTTGCTGCTCTTCGGCCTCCTCTACTTTGACTGTCGGCCACTGCATGATTCTGTTGACTCTTGCCATGCGGTCCTGGGACCACACTCTCCCATCGCTGAGTAAGGCCGCTCTTCCACGCACTTCTTGGACCTGCAAGGGTTTGCTGTACTTGCTGTCACCCTTCTTTTGGAGAGTCAGGAGTTTGACTCTAACCCACTCCCCTTTTTCCAGAGCAGTGTCCTTGGTGTTGTGCCGCTTGTTGTAATGTGCAGCATACACCTTTTGAGCTTTTTTCAGATTGTGCTGTACCACTGCCGGTGACCATTTACTAGTCACTGTCTTCTCTCACCACACCACATTGGCTCTAGTGAAAGGGAACCTGCCTTTCAGGATTTGGAAAGGGCTGTACCCTAACCCCGTCGGAGTGATTCTGTAGGCCCACAACATGTTTTGGACTTCTCCTTCCCAATCCTTCCCTTGCATTATGGCGGCTTGAATTGACCCCATCAGTACGCGGTTGAACCGCTCTACCTGTCCGTTACACGCAGGATGATAGACTGCAGTGTGCTTAGATTTTATTCCATTTCTGTTCATGTATCTGGTCCATTTGTCCGAAGTGAACTGTGGCCCTTTGTCACTCAATATTGTCTTTGGTATTCCTTCTCTCAAGAACAGTGAGGTGAGAAATGTCAACACCGTTTCCGTGTCCATGGTTTCCTGCACCTCAATTTCCGGCCATTTCGAGTATTTATCAACAACAACACACAGGTACTTGCCTATGCCTCTGTTGTCGAGGACGGGTCCAAGGATGTCCACAGCAATATCCTCCCATGGGTTTTGGGGTCGGTCAAATTCTCCCAGCGCAGGCCTCAATGGTCTCAGGATTTTATCAGCTCCTTGGCACTGGACGCATTCCCTCACTTGCTTTTCGATCTGACTGTCCATGCCGGGCCACCAGTACATCTGTTTAACCCAGACTTTCGTCTTCACGATGCCTAGGTGCCCTTCATGAAGTTGGTTCAACAGTGCTGGGATTATAGACTCCGGCGGTATCACTCTGTCACCTCGGTACATGAAGATTCCCGAGTCACTCAAAGACAACTCCTCACGAATCTCATAATACTTTCTCAGGTCCGCTTTGAGATTCCGCTTTTCTGGCCATCCAGAGATGAGATATTGTTTGACTTCCGCTATCTCCTGGTCGCTTTCATATGCTTCAGTCCATTCTTGCCTGCTTATCGTTGACTCTGTGTCAGCCAAGTCTGCCACCATCTCATCCGTGCCTGGCATGGTCACAGGTGCGTCTTCCATGGCAGAGGCTCTGCTTAAGTAGTCCGCTACTTTATTCTGAGTCCCTGGCAGGTATTCTACATCATACGTATAGTCCAGCAGTTTAAGCGTCATTTTGGCAATGCGTGGTGTGGCTGTTTCGTCGCCGCAAGATGTCAGTACTTTGACCAATGGTTTGTGGTCGGTTTGTAGTTTGAAACGGGTGCCCCAGATGAATTGCCTGAATTTCCCCATGGCCCATGTGACAGCCAGCATTTCTTTTTCGATGACGCTATATTTTTGTTCGGTGGGGGACAGCGCCCGGAACGCAAAGCTGATAGTCTCTATTGCGCCGTCCCTCCTTTCTTGTGCGAGCACTGCTCCTAAGCCTTTGTCACTAGCATCAGTTGTCAATATGGTGTTGCCCATGGGGTCATAGCCATGTAGGGGTACTGCTTCGCTGATGTCCTTCTTTAATCCTTCGAACTCTCTTTGTGCCTCTGCATCCCATTTAAACATCGACTTGTCCCTGATGAGCTGGCGAAGGTTATGAGTCTTGGTAGCAAAGTGCTTTACGAATTTGCTGTAGTATTCGGCCATTCCGAGGAATGACCGAACTTCCTCCTTGTTAACTGGGGCCCTGGCATCACAGATGGCTCTCACGTTCTGCCTTTTGGGAGAAATGCCGTGACTCCCTATCTCGTGGCCCAGGTACGTGACTGATGGCATGCGTAGCTTGCACTTGCTCCACTCTGCAGTGAGACCTTTATCTTGGAGTACAGTTAGCACTTTATTCAGTTTACTGTTGTGGTCTTCTTGGTTTGTCCCCATGATCAGGATGTCATCCTGGAAATACTGCACTCCCGGTAGATCCTTAAATAGGCGATGCATCAGTTTCTGGAACACTGCAGCCGCAGAGGCCAGACCAAAGGGCATGCGGCGGAACTGATAGCACCCAAAGGGTGTGATGAACGAGGTGTATTTTCTGCTCGATGGGTGCAGGTCGACTTGATGATACGCCGACGTGAGGTCGATAGTGGAAAACCATGCCACTCCTTTCGTTTTTGCCAACATTTCTTCAATCCTCGGTAGAGGAAACTTCTCCACTATTAGGCACTTGTTGAGCTCCCGGAGGTCCACGCATAAACGGACTTTGCCATTGGGTTTCCGGGCTACGACCAACGGGGCCAACCATTCGGAACTGTCAATCGGTTCGATGATCCCCTGGTCTTCTAACCTCCGGAGTTCTTGTTGGACTGCTTCTTTAATGGCGATGGGGATGTTCCTGACCTTGTGGGACACTGGGTGGGCCCCCTCCTTGAGTAGTATCTTATGTACGAATTGTTTTAGCTTTCCTACAGTGCCTCCGAAGACTCTGGGAAAGGCCTGCTTCAGTTTGTCTTGTTGGGGCGATTGGCTATCCTCTGTTAGCAGGATTTGCTCTTTGCCACCGGGATCTAACTTAATCCCCAGGTCGCCTTGGTCTCTCCAGCCAAGTACAGAGGGTCCCCTCTCCGCCACATATAGCTTGCATGTGGCCGATCTACCTCTGAATTCGAACTTCAGGGCGCAGAAACCCACTATGGGGATTGCGTTGCTGGTGTATGAGATTGGACGGATATCTGGTGGGTGCAGCATCGGGCCCAGGGTGGGTACAAAGTCTTCTTCCCACACAGATCGCTGCACTATGGTCCACGGGGATCCCGAGTCGATTGCTATGTGTACCTTGACCCCACCGATGAACATGTCTGTGCGCGGCTTGTCTGTGCGCTTGCCTGTCACATTCAACACTTGATCCTCCACACACAGGACCATGTCCTTGTCCTCCAGGTCCTCTTCCGGCAGATCCTCCGACTGGGGTAGTTCAATGCACTTCACCATGGTCTTCTTCCCCTTTTTGCGGCACACTTTCTCAAAATAGCCGACTAGGCCGCAGAAGGCGCATCTGGCGCGAAACGCCGGGCACCGTTTGTCTTGCGCCGAGTGGGCCGTGCTTCCACACCTGTAGCATGAAAATCTGTTGTCCGAGGGCTGTCTTCCCGGAGCAGGTTGCTTTCCTGTCCACTTCATGTCTTGTCTTCGTTCGCTTGTGGACCCCTTTTGCTTGTATGCTGTGGGAGCCTCGTCGATTTTGTTGACCATTTGCTTTTGCGCGTTTTCTCTTTTAGCCGCGTCTGCGCAGCGTTTCGACAGTTCTGCTTTTTTCACCATGGCTATGACGTCTTTGAGTGATGCCTCACCTTGTGCCCACAGCTTGTCCTGGACCGATTTATTTGTTGTGTGCATGACTATCTGATCTTTGATGTACTCGTCCTGTAGCTGTCCGTATCTGCATGTGATTGCAAGGCGTCTCAGGGCTGCTACGTAGTCATCTATCGACTCCCCTTCCTCCTGTTTCCGTGGCTGGAAGTTGTACCGGTCGATTGATACACACACTGCTGGGCGGTAGTGGTTGTCTAGGTCTTCCAGAGCGTTCTTGAAGACATCTACGTCTGTGTCAGGCCTCTCTTTGGGTACTATGTTCGCGAATACTCGCACTCCCTCCGGGCCCAGGTTGTGCAGTAACAGCCTTTTCTTCCTAGTACTGGGGAATGGTTCACCATTCTCATCCTCCAAGGCCTCCACGTAGTTCTTGAAGTACTCCCTCCAGTCCTCCCATTTCATTAGGGGTTCTCCCGGTCTGGGTAGGAAGGGGACGGGAGCTGTTAGTGAAGTCGCCTGATTGGCCATTCTGGGATCTGTTCTGGGGCTCTCTGCCTGGTTCCCCGGGCTGCCTGGCGCACTGGTGGATCTTTCTCCGATCAAGGCGTCTCCTCGGCCCCTGGGACTGCCTGGAGTGCTGTTGGCAGCACCTTGTGTGGTGCTGGGGGAAAGTGGACCTTCTGCCTCCGTCTCACTGTCCCTTCTTTCAGCCAGGGTCCTGGTTTAGGGCCTCTCCGCTCTCCGGGTCTGCACTGACCTTCCAATGTCTGTGGTCGATGCCACTAGTATGCTGGTTGCTCTGGATTTCCGCTGCTGCCACGCTCTATGGAGGAGAGCACTGCTGTCTCGATCAGGTCGACTTCGACCTGCTCCTGAGTCCTCGTGCTCTTGTTGCCGTTTCTCAGTGAAGCCGTGTGGAGACAGTGGGGTGATCCCAGTCCTCGTCGCCACTGTAATGTTGTATGATTTGTCCCCACAAAGCACAGGAAGCATAGGTAGGAGAACTGCTTACTTTATTCACTGTTTAACACATTCACTTCTTCATAGAGCGCCGAGCGTCTAACCCTATCCAGCTACGGTCGCCTCTGCCGTTAGCTTCTCTCGCGCGCTTTCCTTTTACTCTACGCGCATGCGTCAGTCTCCCGCTCTAGCTCCTGCGCAGCACGTCATCGCGCTGGCCGCGGAAGGCTAGAGCGCACACCACACCAGGGACTCCCTGGTGAATTCTTGGGCCGAGAAAAATTGACATCTGGTACCCTGTAACACAAACTTTGGGCTGGGGCGAAAGATCCGGGAAGGCCTCTACGAGCAGTCCCCAGTGAGCGGCTCTGCAGGAGCGGATGGCCGACAGACGCAGCTGAGAAGCTACACAGCCCCGGGTGTCCAAACATCGACCCGGGGTGTGTGAAACAGACGGAGGACTGTCTCGCTCCACTGAAAGTGAGGGGAGGGCAGGCCCACTGAGCCCGTCTGAGCACTCATAGCCGAACCAAGTGCGGCGCGGAGGGGGAGTCCCTAGTGACCCGGTGGGGACGGACATCAATGTGTCCCGACGGGAGCAACAGCCAATGCCTCTACCATAGAGTGTAAACAAGTAAGGAGGCGGCTTACACCGAGCGACCTGACATGGGCAGGCCTGGGGGGCCGACCGACACTGACTAGCGATGCCGGAGTATAACCGCAAGCTGGGCCCTTGAGAGCCCCGACACCCAGTGAGCAGAGTAGAGAAGCATTGCTGAGCCCAGGCGTGGGAGCAAGAGCTGGGGAGACCCCAGGGGCTGAGAAAACTGCTGCAGAGCCCGGACTAAGCTGTATCTAATCACCTATTGCAGCACAATTCAAAGCGAGCCCGGACCAGAGGGTACATAATCAAGGCCCTGGGTGCCAGCAGACAGAGATCAGACCCTGAATAGGGATCATCCTGAGGCACTGGAGAGGGTGGAAAATTTACGGCACCCAGTAGCCACAACTCTGAGGATATAACACATGCCTGGGGGGGAGAGATCTGGTAAAACCCGACAGGACGAGTAGGGCCACGGCTACAAAGGCCCGGGCAGGTGGCGGTGAGTAACTGGTGGACTCTGACCCCAGGGAGGTTAACTCTGGGGTGTTTCGAGGCGCAGTAATGCCATGAGGCACAGGAGGCTGCGCCTCACTACAAACGGAGCTAGATAAATATGCGTGGCAGCAGGGGCATGGCAACCAAGTAAAATGCACTGGGGACACACAAAACTAAAGAACACCGTAGCCACGAGAGGGGAATCAAAACGATCTGACACTGCAGGACATAATGTCTGTGATCAAGAAAAGGGGGGGGCCAAACGGCCCCCACGCACGCATGGCGGGGCCCGGCCCCTCCCATATCTCCCCGGTCCCTTTGTGGTGGTTTGCCCCCGCCCTTGCCCCGGAAGTAGTTATGCACTTCCGGGCCAGGGGGGCGGGGCCGCGGCTACGAAGGGGTTTAAGAGCCTGGGGAGCACGGGAAGCGGCCTCTTCGTGCCTGCGCTCCCCAGGCTCGCTCCTTGCCCCACCGTGGGGCAGTGTAATTTTCTCCCGTTTTTTCTTGCAGGTGTGCCTTGTAGCTGTTGAGGATTGCGGTGATTTCGGGAGTTCCAGGCATCGAGGAGCGTTTTTTGTGGCGGAGCGGGAGAATCTGCCGTGACCGGAGATCGGGCGAGCTGTTGGGCCCCCAGCGGCCCGTAATTTCTTTTCTTCTTTGCTCCCTCTGCAGGTCTGCGGTCTCGTACCTGGGGAGCAAGCAGAGTCGAGGAGGATCGTGGTCTCCCCTTAGTAAGGGGAAGAGAGAGCAAGAGGTCGAGCTACACAATAAGTGCATACAGTGGTTAAGCTTGAATAGACCCTTACCCCCTAATATGTCAGGTCACATATTGGCAGTGAGAAGAGTAGGATGGATTGGGAGGGGCCCCAAAACAGTGGCAGGGGATGTTATAACAATCAATTTTGGGGACCCTTCTGCTGTCGACCACATTTGCAGAACCCCTTCCTACAGAGAATCACAGATATTTCCCATGCATGTGTCTTATTTTTACCCCACTCTGAGCTACAAACCGCCCCAAAAGAGGAGACCACAGAACTTTAGGAATCCTGTCTTCCATCTAAACGGGATTCATCCCTGGCAGCCTTTTGGGGAGGGTTTTCCACCGCAAGCCCCGCTCTTTCCAATACAACCCCATTGGAATAGGTTTAGCGTCCTCCAGGAAGTGGATTGACTCACACTGCTTTGTTCACCCCCAAGAGAACACAAAGAAGGCAGCCCAGTAGTAGGTGTTGTAACTCAAGAAAAACCACTATCCTCTGATGGCTCTGGGATTCTCCCCCCTCAATCTTTAATGAGGGAGGGAACAAAGACTGAACCGAGACGGTATGCACCTGTTACAACGCATTTTTTACAACGCACTACCACTACAACGCAGGCATTACAACGCATACCATTACAACGCATAGCGCTGGGGGGCGCTCTAGGATAAGAGGTAAGTTTAATTTACTATCCAACACCTTCCCTAGGGTCCACGGGGACTGGAGTTAGAATAGTAAATTATACTTACCACTATCCAGCACCCCAAAGCGCTATGCGTTGTAACGGTATGCGTTGTAAATACCGCGTTGTAATGGTATGCGGAGTAAAAGTATGCGTTGTAACGTCATACATCCAACAGAGACATAACCAGGTACCACCAAATGAACGAGGGGGAGTAAAGGATAAAGTAAAGGACGGGCAGTGTAGTATAAAAATACTCTTGTGGAATGTCGCAGGCCTAAAAAGCAAGTTATCTATACCTGATTGGACCTCCTTCATGTCCGCTTTTGATATTTGCCTAATGCAAGAAACCTGGTCCCTTGAGAAGATTGATAACCCTGGTTTTGCAACCTATGCCATCCCCGCAGTCACACGCGGGAAAGGCCGCCCTTTGGGAGGCCTTGCCATATGGGTAGGTTTGCATATAGGTATGCAGGGCGCACAGGTGGCCACAAACTCACCTGATATTTTATGTGTTTTGCTAACATCTGTTAGCGGATCCACACTAGCTATTATTAACATTTATTCTAGGCCCATAATCAATGGAAAAGAATCGAGCACTATTCAAGCGCTCGACCACTTCCTTCAATCACTTGACCCTGCAACCTCGATCATCCTAGGTGGTGATCTGAACTGCCAGTACGAGCCACTGAGTGGTTCTGAGTCGTGTGAGCAGGACGAGGTGGACTTGCTTTGGCAAATTCCAGCCTCAAAAATAACCCCAGTAAAGGCCTGGACCCCGCTAGTTTTACAAATTAACGCCTTGACCCTTGCAATGTCTCTGCGGGCATGCAATGGAAGGGGCAATAATAAAAATACTGCCCTGCCCACATATAACCGGATTAATCGAACTTCCAATATCGATTATCTTATGATGGAGGCTAAAGATTGGGGCAAGTTTGAGGATTTTGAAGTTGTCCCAAGGCATGATAGCGACCACAATGCCCTGGTATTATCGCTTAAACCCGGTGCATTTGGGTTGACTAATCCTGCCTCCAACTTTACCCTGGCACCCCCACCTTATATTTGATCTAATAATAGGAGAAGAGTAAAATGGCCTTCGTGCCTAGACTCTCCTACCCGACTTGCACAAATTTATCAGCTAGCTGTCCCATTAATAGGCGATATGGGAAATTCCACCTCCCATGGGCAGACTATAGAAATCCATAGTAAGCTAGTTGAGAGTCTAGGGGTGGTATTTTATCCGGTTTGCGGGTCCAAGCCGCACCGGAATTAAACACATCCCTGGCACAACCACACATGCAAAAATCTTAAGAAAGACCTTCTTATGGCTATTAAATCCAAGGAGGTCCCTAAAATTAGAACAACTAGACTGCTGTATAAGAAGGCACTTACTAGAGCTAAGAACGGGTGGGAGGAATCTAGGTGGGAGGAGCTGAGACAGGCACTACTTTTAAAAGATTCCAAGACCTTTTGGCTAATGGTCACCTCTTCAGCAATAGGTGAGAGAGACACTGGGGTCTCGAATATTGCCCCTATAGTGTGGGAGGCTCGTTTTAAGTCACTTTACACAAGCCCTGAGATGGAGGAGAGTGGGAGGCTGCCCCAGGGAGAGATTTCAGAATTGGCTTTGGCTACACGGGATGTTGTGCCGCGGGACCCCGGGCATGAGAGTCGATTGCCGGGGGCCCCGGGGACCGAGAGTTTGGTCCTTTGCACCCGCTTGACTCGGGACCCCTTGCATGAGTGTGGATTGCTGGGGGCCCCGGTTACTGGGCCTTGCCCTTGCCAGAACCCTAGCTCTGATCGGGCCTCCGAGACCTCGGTCGCCCCAGACCCCCCGCACAAGAGCTGACTGCCGGGGGCCTTGGGACCTGGGACCTCGAATACCTGCATCAGCTTACCACGAGACCCCCTGCAAGAGTGTCGACTGCGGGGGGCCCCGGGCACAGGGTCTTCCCCTCATAGAACCCATGGCTCTATTCGAGCTCCCGAGATCCCAATGGCTCCAGACCCCCCGCATGAGTGTAGACTGCCGGGGGCCTTGGGCCCTGGACCGGGACTTTGCCCTGCAACTGTAAAAATAGGTGCCCTTACTGGAGCCCCCGCTTATTGTCCAATTAACATCACACTCAGGGAAGTCGAACTGGCAATTGAGAAATTGCTCCCGAATAAGGCTCCGGGCTTGGATAAGCTCCCTGGAGATCTTTTTAGATCCCAGCCAAAGATCTGGGCTCCATATTTGTTGGTTCTGTTTAATGCTGTTATACGGGGATCCCCATTCCCTGAAACCTGGCTGGGGGCAGAGATTGTTCCGATTTTTAAAAAGGGCTGTCCACTAGCTCCATCAAACTATAGACCAATTAGTCTACTCGATACCACACAGAAGTTGATGGGCCGAATTCTGCTGGAGAGGCTATTGGGCTGGATGGAGGAAAACAAAATCCTGACCACCCTCCAAGCCGGTTTTAGATCAGGGGTCTCGACCCTGGACCAGATCTTTCGACTCCAGGCCCTATACTAGAAAACTGCAAGAGTAGAGGGTGGCAGCCTCTACCTTGTCTTTGTGGACCTGCGGGCCGCATTCGATCTGGTCCTGAGGGAGAGGCTCTGGACGGTCCTGGAGGATCTTGGTCTCCCTCCCTACTTACTGCACTTCATAATCCGGCTCCACACTGGGAATTATGCCCAGGTGAGGTGTGGGAAGAACGGGGAATTATCTGATCGTTTCCCTGTCACACGAGGAGTACGTCAGGGCTGCGTACTAGCCCCTACCCTCTTCAGCTTATATGTTAACGGCCTGATAGACAGACTTAATTGTGTCAAGGACAATGATGCACCACGCCTGGCCACTGGTAGGGTGCCCGCTCTGATGTTCGCGGACGACACCTTGTTGCTGTCACGGACATCATCGGGCATCCAGCGGGTTTTGGATGGGTTTGTATCTTTTTGGGCCACGCGAGGCTTGGAGATCAACTTGGAGAAAACCAAGTTTATGATCTTCAACCCCCCGAGGCACACCCGCCCCAACCCCACACTAAACGGAACCCCCCTTGAGAGAGTTAAGACCTTCATATACCTGGGAGTGACTCTGACAGAACAATTCATTTGGGACCAGCAAGTCTCTAAATCCTCCCTGAGATTAGCACAGATAGTGGGTGGCATAGGCAGATTCTGCAGTGCCTCATCCTTTAAACCGGTTACCCCTGTCCTAGAGATATATAAAATACAGGTTAGGTCTGCAGCCTTATATGCCGCCGAGCTCTGGGGACACACTAACACATGTAACCTGATGAAAGCAGAACATTCTTTCATGCGGCATTTGTTTGATCTCCCGCAAAGCACACCTTTGCTCCCACTACGTTTGGATTTGGGTCTGGAACCTATTACTGAGCTGGCGGCAGCCCGACCTTTACTCTATTGGAGAAGGTTCTGGTCTGTCCCGGAGCTGGAACCGTTTAGAACAGAATTTAAAAACATTTGGGGGCAGTTAAAGACCAAGAACATACCATGGCTAACACATGTTAAGTCCCTTCTATTCCAAATCGGCCTTCCCCAACTTTGGGACACACCGGAGGAGAGCTGCTTGAGGACCCAAAGGTCTGTCCTGGTGGCAGCCGTTAAAGCGTATAACCTCAAAAAGCTACATTCCTCTAAATCCCTGGGCAGACTATCTAATGAGTTTTTTACAATCAAAGATGAATTCAGGATGGAGGCGTTTTTGGACTTGGTGCAACCTCCACTGGCAAGAAAGCTCTACATTCAACTGAGACATGGCTCCCTACCAGTCGGTGAATTTACCTCAAGATGGGCCAAAGCGACGAAACCTAACTGTCCTGCCTGCAATCATGATAGGGAAGACATTATACACATCCTCTTTTTCTGCCCAGCATATGGCGAAATTAGGAAGTGTTGGATCATTCCACTTTGCAATTATTTGGGCTTTAGGCACTGTGCTCTCGCCCGTAGAGTCTTAACTTATGATACTACCCCCCCCCCCCCCATTGTCTTCGCTGTTTCCAGGTTTCTTCTCGGTATGGGGAGGAGAAGATCTGTAATAATCCACAAGGACTAAGGGATGACCGCTTTCATTTATAACTGTTACTTTGATATCTACTGTTTAATAATTTTTTAACTTGATGTATTTATATTTTAACACTGTGCTTGTACATATTTTATTGCACTTTTATGGTCTAAAACCGAAATAAAGTTATCAAAGAGTATTGAACCTTCCTTCATACTGTAGAGACAGCACTGATTTTATCACCAAGATTGAGGGCATCAGATGGGAGGACAGTTTTTGTATGGTTACGATTGACGTGGTCTCATTGTACACGTGTATTAAACACGTTGATGGTTTGAAAGCATGCAGACATTTTCTGAGAGACCGGTCGATCTTCCACCTAAAACAGACGGAAATGTTACTTGAAATGCTGGAATTCGGGGGGAGGAGCCTAGCCTGCGACCATGATGGCCGCCTGATCCCTCGGCTCCGCCGACCCGTCTGTTTTCCTCTTGAGCAGCTGCTTATCCTGCTGACTATCCTGTATTCCTGTCGTGGTGGCGGATCTGGGAAGCGACGCTGCACCCAACGATGTGCTCCCCGACGTGCTTCTTGCTGTGGAAGTGATAAATCGTCTCATCTCCGTTCTGATTGCTGGCGGCCATCGGGTCTTTGTTCTCGGGGACGGCCGGCCCCGGCTACGACATCGGCGGCCACTGAAGGCGGGGCGGAACCGATCGGCGGAGAGCGGCTGCCGCACTGAGTTTTCCGTTGCAGCGCGCTATTCCATCCTTTCATCTCCGCGCCTGCTTCACATCGCTACAACCAGAGTTACAATTGTATCCTTTCCCCTGGATGACTCTGCAAGCCTTCCATTATCTCGTGCTGGGAAGGGGGCCATCTTGAGCCGAGCGCTCTGCAAGTGTAGCTGCCGGACTGACTTGCTGTGGAGGGTGCTTACAACGGCCAGCGCCGCACTACAACCGTGTGCGGCGTCGGTATGGAGTGTGCCGCCCCTGCCCCCGAGACCTGGCTGTGCTTGTCGGGGCGCCGATGGCATATTGGACTGCTGGAATGGGATGATGGTGGACGGGCTCGAGGACTAATACCCGTCTTCGAGCCCCGTGTGCAAGGGGTTTCGACATCCTCCTCTCCTGCGATGCCCTTAAAGATCGGAGATATTGTGGGCGCCCTGTCTACCTTACAAGCGGATATGTGCTACTACGCTCGTGACCTGGGGTGCCGACTGGACGCCATTGTGCTCACACTGTCCTCTATCGGTCGAGCTGGTGATTCTTTGCAGAACTCTTCGCCACACCCTGGGCTCGATTGTGGCGAGCTGCCTCTCCAGAGCTATATGGAGGCACTTGAGGTTCCTGGACTTCTACAGCGGCTGGGAAATCGCCTCCGGGCGCCATGGTTCGCAACTTTTTCGGGTCCTGCTGGCGGCTCCTGCTGTTGTGTCCTGGGCATGCTGCTGGCGCTTCTGATGCTTGACTTTGGAGTATCGCTGAGATGCACTGCCCTTCTTTGTACACCTATGGACCACATGGCTTTGAGCTGTTCAGATATTGGTGGACAACGCCTAGCTCTGCTGCGGTACTTGCCACTGTTTACCCCATTCTGGACGGTTGTTTCACTATTACACCTCGTCGACGCATTGGACCGAAGGAGACAGGGCTGAGGATGTCTTTCTTTTTCGCTTTTTGCTGGTAGCTGTGCTGGGATTGTGATGGGTCGACGGGGGAGCTGGACATTTGTTATGTTTTAAAGCGGGGTCGGGGGTGAGGTGGCCGGAATATATAGATTGGTTGTTTCGGACACATAAATTTGGCCCTCCTCCGGTTATACAAGTGTATCTTTTCCTTCTTCTCTTTTCTTCCTTTATTTCGGGTACTCTTTTTGGGCGACAGACACACTGCTAGGGGGGGTAGGCCGTAGCCTCTGCATGCGTGTAGGGTGGGGGGTAGAGGGGGGGGTTTAATTTCTCCGTTTCAGTTCTATGGGCCTTATTTTTTCTTCTTCTTCTCCAATTCCTTTTCTTTTTCTTTTTCCTTGGGCCACTGGAATGGATCGAAGTGGGTAGGGGGGGGCCGGCACATAATATGTTACGCGATTGCCAATCCTTTTACGATATTATTGTGCCTCCACCGTGATTATATTTTAATGCTTGCGGGGTTTTTAGATGAACATCGCCCACTTCTGTTTTGGTAGGATTGTGTGAACTCTGATTCTCTCTAGTGTCTCATATTCCTTTTTAGTGGGTCTGGCTGTCTCTGGGTCTTGCACCTTTTCTTTTCCTGGCATTTCTATATTCCTTTGTTTCCTGTTCCTGGGGGTGGGCTTTCGGGGCTCGGACTTTTAACAGTTGCTTTTTGTACTGTTGCTTATTATCCAGTCTTGTCGCTGCGGCTGCTTCGATTGTATAGTTGCTATAGACAAAGCCTATCTCCGATTGTAATTGGGGCACGTCCCCCTGTTTCTTTTGTGTTCTTTATGTAAGGTGTACAGTCCTTGTTGTTGCAGCCCCCTTTCTTCTTCAAAACTTTAAAACGAAAACCTCATATCCTATGTCGCGTACCCCGCAATCCTGTATGATGTGATTTGAAATATCATGTTTGGAGTTTGGCCTATTGTCTATGATTCTCCTGTCTCCTATGACTGTATTTGCGGCCGGCCAGGATGGTTGTGGGCTCTCAATAAAGGTTTTTCAAAAAAAAAAAAAAAAAAAAGCTGGAATTCTGCCTCATGAATAATTTCTTCTTGTTTGAGAACAACTGGTACAAGCAAGAAGTGGGTACTGCTATGGGGAGTTGCTTTGCTCCAAGTTTTGCCTGCATGCTGATGGGATGGTGGGAAGAGCAAATCCTTTGGTCAGAGGATAATGTTGATGTTACCCGCCATATTGTATTTTATACTAGATACAGCGACGATATCTTTCTGATCTGGGATGGCACAAGATCTGATCTGAACAAATTCCTTCTGAATATCAACAAGAATGATGTGAATCTGAAATTCACTAATAAGGTATATCACTCAGAAATGGATTTCTTAGATGTCACAGTCAGAATAGTGGAAGGGACGATTGAAACTAACTTATACAGGAAACCCACCTCTGGGAACAGCATTTTACATGCAAAAAGTCACCACCCTAACAGCCTTAAGGACAGTATTCCGTATGGAGAATTTTTGAGAGCCAAACGAAACTGTAGCTCCAATGACTGTTATGAAAAAGAACAGACTACGATGACCCAGAGATTTAGAGCCAGGGGGTACTCGGACCAGGTACTGATGGTAGCTAAGGAGAAAGCGAAAGCCAGGAAAAGGGAGACACTTTTGAGCAAGAAAATAGTTAAACACCCCAATAACCTGAGAACAAGTAATGTCAGGATGATAACGACGTATAGTGTGGAGGCAGGCAGAGTACGAGAAATCTTAAAGAAACATTGGCACATTGTCAAGAGTGACCCTACTGTAGGAAAATTGATCAACAGTCAACCCCAGGTTACCTACAGAAAAGCACGTTCCCTAAAAGGCATGCTGGTAAAGAGCTATTTTGAGGGCCCAGTCAGAAAGAAGAATTGGCTAAAAGAACAGAAGGGTTTTTACAAGTGTGGCAAGTGTAAGGCCTGTGCTACCAGTAAGAATGTGAAATCCTATCCCCTCCCTACTGGAAAGAGCGAGATCATTGGGAAATTCAACACTGACCATTATGTATATGTGATTGTATGTCCATGTGCGAAGTTCTATATTGGGAGTACCATCTTCCCGATAAAGAAGCGAATTTTGGAACACATGAGAGCAATCAAGAATGTTGATATGTCTTATGCTACTGCACGCCATTGGTTACGTTTTCACAACAGTGATCTTAACCAATTTTCCTTTTTTGGTATTGACAGAGTTCCAGCGAATCCCAGAGGGGGTAACATTCTCAAACAACTATGTGTCCTGGAATCCCGGTATATCATCCGTCTGGATTCGAGAAACCCTTTTGGTTTAAACGAGGATGAGGAACTTTACGTGCATATTGGCTAAGAACCTTATGTTGAGCTGGAAGATCTGCCTTTACACTGCACCTGTTCCCCAACTGCCCCATTCAATACCCTTGCCCGGATCCCCCTACCCAGGCTTCTGTGTTTGCTATTTCCTTCCTTCTCACAAACCCTGCCCAGAGAGGGCTCTCTCTGATGCAGGTCAGATAGTTGGAAGCTTCACATTCAAGCTTAGACTAAAAAGACCAAAGTTAACGCCAACGCCAGAACCACTTTTGGCTGACACGTGGGCAATCATACACCGCCAATAGAATAATTGACTATTCCTGATTCCTTCACAGGCACGTCCTCACTCCACAAGTTTATTTTCACAATCACACCAAACTGACTGTCAAGGGTTTGTTTGGCTAGGCGAACCGCAGTCGGCACAGGGATCACGTTTTGTATAGTTCACTGTGCTGAAAGAGGAATTTTGGCACCTTTTTCACCCTTAATTTTCTTTACTTTACTTTCCTATTGGAGGGGCTCTTCCAAACATGGGAGTAGTCCGATATTAGAACTGGGGGAGACCCCCCATTTAGGGGACACGTAGTAAATTTTCTCTAGACTACTACTGAGCTACTCATTATTAACAAGAATGAATTGGCCACTTGGCCGAGACCCGTGACTTACTTTCCATCCCACCATTGACCAATCAAATTCAGGGTCGACTCGGACAGGACAGACAATTGTGACAGTAACAATTGGTCTCTAGAGAGTTAAGGGAATCATAGGCCACTTGGCCTCCACTATTAACTCACTTTTCATTACCTTGTGCAACCAGAGATTCACATGAGCTGCACAAACATAAATGTGAATTTTTTTTAAATGCACACAAAATATGTTCATGTATTTAATTTAAATTTCGATTTATTTAAAAACTGTTGATTACAGCCATGCAACTTGTATAAGACCGTGTACTAATAAGTCTGTCTTCTACCCCTTTTGTAGTTCACAAGAATTGTAGTCATTACTAAAATTGTAGTCCTGAACGGGGAGGAGCCAAGATGGCGACCGGAGCAGACGTGTGAGCTCCCGGCTCCGCCAGCCCTTGGCCCTTTGTTCCTATCCTGCCTGCCATCCTGCTCATTTTGCCAGCCGCTGGAATGGGGAAGGCGCGCTGACTTCACCCGTGTTCCTCCGACGCCTCAGCCCGGTCGGATTGAGGAGATAGAACGTTGCCCGGCCCGCGCCATGACACAGGCTTGCATCGATGCTGGCTGCCGGACTTAGGCGGAGGGGGGACGGCCGGCCTGCCTGCGGGACACCCACAGCCTGTGCGGAGCTGCTTCCTCTCTCGCGGCCCGCGTCTTATTGCCTTTTGATGACTGCTGGACGCTGAGATCGCGCTGGCTGGAAGGCGGACGAGACTGCCCGATCGGCTCCTTTGTTGTGTGCGAGGTGAGAGCTGCCTGACTCCATTACGGGATGTCCCCTGACTTGGCGGACCGCCCGTTTGTCCTGACTGCCTGCTCAGACCGGCGGGGGCTCTTTACTGGCGATGCTGAGCTGCCACTGGTCACAATGAGAGAGGGAATAATTGCTGACTCCTGTCGCACCCCCCCACGTTATGGCGATCGGCTTGGGAGAGCGTTGGACGTTCCCGTGGACCCACGAGTTGGAGAAGACTGCCCACCCTCGCCCCGTGCTTGCGGCGCCGTGGCCGGGCCGGGGTCTGCACTGACTACACCCACGTCTGTCCCAGCCGCAGACGGACCGCAGCCTGCCCTGTCCTACGGAGATCTCCTGTCTGCCCTTGGCGAACTGAGATCGGTGCTGCTTTACAACTCCCATAAGCTGAGCAAGAAACTTGACGATGTAGCCTTGGAACTGGATCGTGTGCGGAGAGACTGCTCCCAGCAACAGCTGACCTGTCCCCTTCTGGTGCCTGAGGCTGAGACTGTGTTGCCGATTGATTCCAGCGGTGGAGAGACCCGTGATGCCTGGAATGGTGCCTCTGAAAGACCGCTTACAGACTCTGCCGGTGTTACATTGTCGCTGCACTCGGGGACTGAGACATTGTATCCGCCTCCACCATTGATGATGATTTTGCCGGCCCGGCGGATTCAGGCTCCCTTCGGGACTTTCCTGTGCAAGTCTCCGTTTTTTCTTCTAATGTCCTGGAGTTACCGTACCACCTTGGTGGTGTTTTTGACTGTGTTTGCTGCACTGTTGAGTATTTGGCACCGACTATTTTCTTTGTACGAATCCTCTCTTCTTCCATTGCACCCATTTTGCTTCTCTACGGTTGGGAGGGGTGGGATTCATCGAGGGCTGGGATCTTGGGGGCTCCTGAGATCGGGACAGGGTTAGGCGGGTTCCAGGTTATATTACTCTCTTGCCAGGTGGGGACCGGGGTTAGAATGGTATATGTGATGGCTGCGTGGATTATATGTTTGGGGTAGATAGTTCCCCCCGTCTGTCTCTATTGTTCCTAGTGGTTGCTCTGCTTTACACTCTTCGGGATATTGCGATCTTAGTCAATGGCACAGTCGGCACCATATACTGGCTATCCTGATAAATTGCGGGCTAACGGCTCCGCTACACTCTCTTTAGTGCCTGCCTGTTGGTCATGGACGTTTATTGTGACAGAGGGACTATTTGTTTAGAGCAGCGTCCATTTCGCTCTCCTTTGTTTGCGTTCTCATTAAGGCGGCCATTTTGTCCCTTCGTTCCGACTGGGGAGGGCTTCTGCTGGGCGTCATGGTGTAGTGGTCGCTTGCGACCTGATTAGGGTTGGAGGTTTCCGGGGATTAACTGTTGTCTGACTGGCTGGTACGATTTCGGACTGCGCCACCTCTCTGGCGAAGGTAGTGGTCGTAGCTCCCCACACTTGTCCTGTTGCTGAAGTCTATCCTGGTACCCTCGCACGTGGGGTTGAACTGTGTGTATCATGCTATTGTCCCCTATAGACGGGGTGACCAGTCAGGTACTGGCTCGGGGACCCGGGCTTATTTGATTCAATTCCCCTTCTGGTAGTGTACTTCTCTATATTATTGTTTCACTTGGTAAAAGGGGCTATACGTGGCTGGGGGACCGTGAGTCTTGTTATTGTTAGGGCTCCTCCCCGTTTCCTTTCTCTTTTGGGAGTGATAGAATAGCTTGTCCTTTTCTTCCTCCCGATATTTCAAGCGTGAACATCTTTATTTCTTATCATTTCTTCTTTCTCTTCTATTCTTGGTCTGTATTTCGGGTTCTTTAATGGGCGACAGGCACTTTGCCGGGGGGGGGTAGGCCGTAGCCTCCGGATTGATGTAGGGTGGGGGGGTAGATTTAGTTTTCCTTATTTGGTTTCTATGGGCCTTATTTTTCTATTTTCTGCGCTTTCTTGTCCTGTTTCTGTTCTGGGTCTGAAATAGGGGTTAGTCGGGAGTGGGTGGCGCTGAGGGTGGTATGTGAATGCGTACTGAAATGCTGTGAAGCTAATGCACAGACTCAGTTCTCCTTGACTCTATTCTTCACTGATTTATATTTCGATCAAAAAAACTTTAAAAAATTTAACCTTCAATGCTCCTTTTCCTTGGCGACATGATTCCATTCAGTGTAACTGCTCCTACTTGATGCTATTTTGCCTGATGCCGCTGAGGAACCGCATTGCTTGCACCTGTGCTTAAAGTATCGTGGCCGGCCTGAGGGTTGTAGGCCCGTATTTGTTCTCCTTTTCATGCACAATAAAGGTTTTCAAAAATTTGAAAAAAAAAAATAAAATTGTAGTCCTACCTCAGTTTCCTCTACCACTTTTGAGCACTGCTTTTTGTATAAAATGGTGACTGTGTTTATATGTGGCTGGCTATCGAAAAAGACCGTTTGGTCGAAACGCGTCGCCAATAAACGCAATTTCAACACGGACCCTGGTGTGCGAGTCGTTTGTGTGGTTCCTGGGAGGAAGAAACTCGGTTTGGGAGCCCTTTCAATCATATATATATATATATATATATCCTGCTCCAAAGTTACACCGATAGCGAGTCACTCCAAAGGCGGGTGCTGCAGCGCGGCAGTGTACCGCGCCAATATTAAAGCTCCAAACTGTGTCTTCTTAATCCTGCCAAAATGACAGGCAGCACTCGCGGGGCCAAAAAGCTTCAAACGCCAAACTTTATTGTGTGCCAAGACCTAGCTTCCTGCAAATTTGGTGTAGTTCTGTTCAGCAGTTTTTGTGGTAGCCCTCTTTAAAGAAGTCTACAGAAATGTATGGCGATTTTGCGTGTTTGTACCCCTGTTTTTTGCCGGCACCATCTTCACAGATCAACCAAAAACTTTCCCTGCACAAACTAGTGAAAAAGTAGCACCTTTTGGGAAAGTTTTGTGGCGGTTCGTCAAATGGTGCCAAAGTTATTAGCAACACAAAAAAGGCATTTCCTGAAACATGATCCTAACTAGAACTACCCAGTGGCGACCACCACTAGGTAGTATGTATATATATATATATATATATATATATATATATATATAATAAAGCTCCAAACCGTGTCTTCTTAATCCTGCCAAAAAGACACGCAGCACTCGTGGGGTCAAAAAGCTTCAAACGCCAAACTTTATTCAAACAAACGCGTTTCGGGAAAGACTCCCTTCGTCAGTGTCATAGAGAATGCATTTTGCGGCACCATTTTTAAAGCGCAAGAGTTATCGGGAATTGACACAAACAAGGGACCAACCCTCGTATTCTCATACGGGCGCCATTTTAGAACATGTTTATCTAACACAGTTACATAATGCACTGTTGTAAAATTCAAAGGGCATGTGGCAGCAATGTGACACATAATTCCCAAATACTAAAATCTCGCCGTGGATCAGCAATAGCGACACTCAATCGTGTTGCCTTCTGTCCCAGTTCATAAACGTGTCTTCCTGATCACATAGTACTGCATAGTATATTGGAGTGGTAAAGTTACAATAATGACACAAACTTAATAATAAGTGTGTCAAGGAATTGTGTTCGATCACCTTCACATTTGTGTATCGAGTTGGAACATTTTCTTCTATTTAAAGGCCATAGTCCATATGATTTCAAACTTATCATAATCTAGCCATGGATCGGCAATGGCAACCCAATGGTTGCCCACATACAAAACCACTCCAATTATATTTGCTATGTCTTGTACAACTGAATTCTTCCCGCACAGTAAAATAACATATTTCAAGAATCACCTCATCATCACAACCAATTTACACGTTCATATAGTACATTTTTCAAAGAGGAGAACAAAAGAAAAGAAAAAAAGAGAGAAAACATTGTATGCAAATTCAGATCAGCAACACATAACAATAATTCCATAATGTTACATATTAGTAGACTTGGACTGTAAAATTCTATCTTATCCCAAATGTGCAGACATTTCTTCCCCAATATTAAAACCTCCCGGGGCCTTAGTTTCTAAGTCAACAATATAGCGTGACTCCAGTCCTCTAAGTTTAAGGAGTTGATTGCCCCCCCTGATGTGTTCCGGCACATGGTCCAAACAGAAATACTGTAGGAGATCTCTATTGCTCTGATGTTTATAGCAAAATGACGAGCAACGGGGTAAGAAAAGTCTTTGTTTGCAATCGCCCTCATGTGCTCCAAAATTCGTAATTTGACTGGATTGATTGTGCTGCCTACATATCTTATTTTGCATGGGCAGCTTAAGCAGTACACTGCATATCCAGTATGGCAGGACATGAATTTGGTCAGTGTTTTGCCTCCCTTGACACCTCGAACATAATACGTCAAGACACGTTTGCTAAAAGCACATGCCTTGCAGCGCCCACAAGGAAAAAATTCCTATGGCACATTTTAGTGTTCCCTTCTTTTTCACCACTGGATCTAAGTGGCTATGAACCAATTGATCCTTTAAGGATCTCGCTTTTTTGAATGCAATCATGGGGGCCCTAGGGATGTCCATACCAATTATATTGTCTGTTTTTAGGATGTGCCAGTGTTTTTTTAGGATCATTCTTAATTTGTTAGAGTTAGCGGAATATGGGGTAATGCTGCAAAACCTTCCACCCTCTTGTTCAGTTCTCACTTTCTTCTCAAATAGTGTATTCCTAGGTAGACTGCTAACTCGATTCCGTGTATCCTTAAGGAGGTTGGGTTTATAGCCTCTCTCAATGAATCTTGCGGTACATGCGTCCGCTGGCTTCTCAAAATCACTGTCAAGTGAGCAATTGCGGCGAATTCGTAGGAGTTTCCCATAGGGGATACTGTTAATTAACCTCCTAGGATGGCCGCTCGAGGCATGTAGGACGCTATTGCCCGCAGTTGGTTTCCTATAAAGAGAGGTAACTATTTTCTTTTCCCTGACCTCAACCATCAGATCCAAATAGTTAACCGTTACCATACTGACTTCACCACTGAATCTAAGATTGCAGTTGATGTCATTTAACAATCCAATGTATTCTTTTGCCTCTGATACGGAACCATTCCAGATTGAGAACAGATCGTCAATGTATCGGTACCAGGCAATTGCTTTTTCCGTCCAGACTGCCTTCCCCGTGGCCCAGGCTACCTGCTCCTCCCACCACGGCGAGATTTTAGTATTTGGGAATTATGTGTAACATTGCTGCCACATGCCCTTTGAATTTTACAACAGTGCATTATGTAACTGTGTTAGATAAACATGTTCTAAGATGTCACCCATATGAGAATACGAGGGTTGGTCCCTTGTTTGTGTCAATTCCCGATAACTCTCGCGCTTTAAAAATGGTGCCGCAAAATGCATTCTCTATGACACTGACGAAGGGAGGCTTTCCCGAAACGCGTTTGTTTGAATAAAGTTTGGCGTTTGAAGCTTTTTGATCCCACAAGTGCTGCGTGTCTTTTTGGCAGGATTAAGAAGACATGGTTTGGAGCTTTAATATATATATATATATATATATATATATATATATATATATATATATATATATATATATATACATACTACCTAGTGGTGGTCGCCACTGGGTAGTTGTAGTTAGGATCATGTTTCCAGGAAATGCCTTTTTTGTGTTGCTAATATCTTTGGCACCATTTGACGAACCTCCACAAAACTTTCCAAAAAGGTGCTACTTTTTCACTAGTTTGTGCCGGGAAAGTTTTTGGTTGATCTGTGAAGATGGTGCCGGGAAAAAACAGGGGTACAAACACGCAAAATCGCCATACATTTCTGTAGACTTCTTTAAAGAGGGCTACCACAAAAACTGCTGAACAGAACTACACCAAATTTGCAGGAAGCTAGGTCTTGGCACACAGATTGTGATTTTTATTATGTTGTGTAAATTTGTTCAATAGCTTTTGAGAAATTAAGGTTAAAAAAAATATGGGGGCATGGTCAACTGCCGCGAAAGATGGCCGCACACTGAAGCAGTTCCGGCACTCACGCCCGGCATCGTACACATTCGTACCTTAATCCACAGTAGATAGCTGATGGGCAGTAGCCTGGCATCCCAGGTGTAATGTTGTATGATTTGTCCCCACAAAGCACAGGAAGCATAGGTAGGAGAACTGCTTACTTTATTCACTGTTTAACACATTCACTTCTTCATAGAGCGCCGAGCGTCTAACCCTATCCAGCTACGGTCGCCTCTGCCGTTAGCTTATCCCGCGCGCTTTCCTTTTACTCTACGCGCATGCATCAGTCTCCCGCTCTAGCTCCTGCGCAGCACGTCATCGCGCTGGCCGCGGAAGGCTAGAGCGCACACCACATATCTCCTCCTTTTACCATCAAACAATAATAACAAAGTCCCAACTCAATAGTCACTCATATCAAAGTCTTTAAATCGCGAAGGCAAGGTGACCGCTCTCCCGGCACGGGTGCGCCTTACCGTGTTGGACTCTTCACCGTTACCTCCGACTGGGGAACTCCTAGTGTCCACTTGAGTACCTTCCTCCATTTCCCCGCCAGGGGTTCCGATGCTTCCCGCTTTTTCCAATGTCTGTGATTCTCTGTTCCTTTCATTGTCCTTCGCCACAAGTCTTTCCTCACTTGTTTCCATCTCGTTCTCTCCGCCGGGTAGTTGCTGCTCTTCGGCCTCCTCTACTTTGACTGTCGGCCACTGCATGATTCTGTTGACTCTTTCCATGCGGTCCTGGGACCACACTCTCCCATCGCTGAGTAAGGCCGCTCTTCCACGCACTTCTTGGACCTGCAAGGGTTTGCTGTACTTGCAGTCGCCCTTCTTTTGGAGAGTCGGGAGTTTGACTCTAACCCACTCCCCTTTTTCCAGAGCAGTGTCCTTGGTGTTGTGCCGCTTGTTGTAATGTGCAGCATACACCTTTTGAGCTTTTTTCAGATTGTGCTGTACCACTGCCGGTGACCATTTACTAGTCACTGTCTTCTCTCTCCACACCACATTGGCTCTAGTGAAAGGGAACCTGCCTCTCAGGATTTGGAAAGGGCTGTACCCTAACCCCGTCGGAGTGATTCTGTAGGCCCACAACATGTTTTGGACTTCTCCTTCCCAATCCTTCCCTTGCATTATGGCGGCTTGAATTGACCCCATCAGTACGCGGTTGAACCACTCTACCTGTCCGTTACACGCAGGATGATAGACTGCAGTGTGCTTAGATTTTATTCCATTTCTGTTCATGTATCTGGTCCATTTGTCCGAAGTGAACTGTGGCCCTTTGTCACTCAATATTGTCTTTGGTATTCCTTCTCTCAAGAACAGTGAGGTGAGAAATGTCAACACCGTTTCCGTGTCCATGGTTTCTTGCACCTCAATTTCCGGCCATTTCGAGTATTTATCAACGACAACACACAGGTACTTGCCTATGCCTCTGTTGTCGAGGACGGGTCCGAGGATGTCCACAGCAATATCCTCCCATGGGTTTTGGGGTCGGTCAAATTCTCCCAGCGCAGGCCTCAATGGTCTCAGGATTTTATCAGCTCCTTGGCACTGGACGCATTCCCTCACTTGCTTTTCGATCTGACTGTCCATGCCGGGCCACCAGTACATCTGTTTAACCCAGACTTTCGTCTTCACGATGCCTAGGTGCCCTTCATGAAGTTGGTTCAACAGTGCTGGGATTATAGACTCCGGCGGTATCACTCTGTCACCTCGGTACATGAAGATTCCCGAGTCACTCAACGACAACTCCTCACGAATCTCATAATACTTTCTCAGGTCCGCTTTGAGATTCCGCTTTTCTGGCCATCCAGAGATGAGATATTGTTTGACTTCCGCTATCTCCTGGTCGCTTTCATACGCTTCAGTCCATTCTTGCCTGCTTATCGTTGACTCTGTGTCAGCCAAGTCTGCCACCATATCATCCGTGCCTGGCATGGTCACAGGTGCGTCTTCCATGGCAGAGGCTCTGCTTAAGTAGTCCGCTACTTTATTCTGAGTCCCTGGCAGGTATTCTACATCATACGTATAGTCCAGCAGTTTAAGCATCATTTTGGCAATGCGTGGTGTGGCCGTTTCGTGGCCGCAAGATGTCAGTACTTTGACCAATGGTTTGTGGTCGGTTTGTAGTTTGAAACGGGTGCCCCAGATGAATTGCCTGAATTTCCCCATGGCCCATGTGACAGCCAGCATTTCTTTTTCGATGACGCTATATTTTTGTTCGGTGGGGGACAGCGCCCGGAACGCAAAGCTGATAGTCTCTATTGTGCCGTCCCTCCTTTCTTGTGCGAGCACTGCTCCTAAGCCTTTGTCACTAGCATCAGTTGTCAATATGGTGTTGCCCATGGGGTCATAGCCATGTAGGGGTACTGCTTCGCTGATGTCCTTCTTTAATCCTTCGAACTCTCTTTGTGCCTCTGCATCCCATTTAAACATCGACTTGTCCCTGATGAGCTGGCGAAGGTTATGAGTCTTGGTAGCAAAGTGCTTTACGAATTTGCTGTAGTATTCGGCCATTCCGAGGAATGACCGAACTTCCTCCTTGTTAACTGGGGCCCTGGCATCACAGATGGCTCTCACGTTCTGCCTTTTGGGAGAAATGCCGTGACTCCCTATCTCGTGGCCCAGGTACGTGACTGATGGCATGCGTAGCTTGCACTTGCTCCACTCTGCAGTGAGACCTTTATCTTGGAGTACAGTTAGCATTTTATTCAGTTTACTGTCGTGGTCTTCTTGGTTTGTCCCCATGATCAGGATGTCATCCTGGAAATACTGCACTCCCGGTAGATCCTTAAATAGGCGATGCATCAGTTTCTGGAACACTGCAGCCGCAGAGGCCAGACCAAAGGGCATGCGGCGGAACTGATAGCACCCAAAGGGTGTGATGAACGAGGTGTATTTTCTGCTCGATGGGTGCAGGTCGACTTGATGATACGCCGACGTGAGGTCGATAGTGGAAAACCATGCCACTCCTTTCGTTTTTGCCAACATTTCTTCAATCCTCGGTAGAGGAAACTTCTCCACTATTAGGCACTTGTTGAGCTCCACGCATAAACGGACTTTGCCATTGGGTTTCCGGGCTACGACCAACGGGGCCAACCATTCGGAACTGTCAATCGGTTCGATGATCCCCTGGTCTTCTAACCTCCGGAGTTCTTGTTGGACCGCTTCTTTAATGGCGATGGGGATGTTCCTGACCTTGTGGGACACTGGGTGGGCCCCCTCCTTGAGTAGTATCTTATGTACGAATTGTTTTAGCTTTCCTACTGTGCCTCCGAAGACTCTGGGAAAGGCCTGCTTCAGTTCGTCTTGTTGGGGCGATTGGCTATCCTCTGTTAGCAGGATTTGCTCTTTGCCGCCGGGATCTAACTTAATCCCCAGGTCGCCTTGGTCTCTCCAGCCAAGTACAGAGGGTCTCCTCTCCGCCACATATAGCTTGCATGTGGCCGATCTACCTCTGAATTCGAACTTCAGGGCGCAGAAACCCACTATGGGGATTGCGTTGCTGGTGTATGAGATTGGACGGATATCTGGTGGGTGCAGCATCGGGCCCAGGGTGGGTACAAAGTCTTCTTCCCACACAGATCGCTGCACTATGGTCCACGGGGATCCCGAGTCGATTGCTATGTGTACCTTGACCCCACCGATGAACATGTCTGTGCGCGGCTTGTCTGTGCACTTGCCTGTCACATTCAACACTTGATCCTCCACACACAGGACCATGTCCTTGTCCTCCAGGTCCTCTTCCGGCAGATCCTCCGACTGGGGTAGTTCAATGCACTTCACCATGGTCTTCTTCCCCTTTTTGCGGCACACTTTCTCAAAATGGCCGACTAGGCCGCAGAAGGCGCATCTGGCGCGAAACGCCGGGCACCGTTTGTCTTGCGCCGAGTGGGCCGTGCTTCCACACCTGTAGCATGAAAATCTGTTGTCCGAGGGCTGTCTTCCCGGAGCAGGTTGCTTTCCTGTCCACTTCATGTCTTGTCTTCGTTCGCTTGTGGACCCCTTTTGCTTGTATGCTGTGGGAGCCTCGTCGATTTTGTTGACCATTTGCTTTTGCGCGTTTTCTCTTTTAGCCGCGTCTGTGCAGCGTTTCGACAGTTCTGCTTTTTTCACCATGGCTATGACGTCTTTGAGTGATGCCTCACCTTGTGCCCACAGCTTGTCCTGGACCGATTTATTTGTTGTGTGCATGACTATCTGATCTTTGATGTACTCGTCCTGTAGCTGTCCGTATCTGCATGTGATTGCAAGGCGTCTCAGGGCTGCTACGTAGTCATCTATCGACTCCCCTTCCTCCTGTTTCCGTGGCTGGAAGTTGTACCGGTCGATTGATACACACACTGCTGGGCGGTAGTGGTTGTCTAGGTCTTCCAGAGCGTTCTTGAAGACATCTACGTCTGTGTCAGGCCTCTCTTTGGGTACTATGTTCGCGAATACTCGCACTCCCTCCGGGCCCAGGTTGTGCAGTAACAGCCTTTTCTTCCTAGCACTGGGGAATGGTTCACCATTCTCATCCTCCAAGGCCTCCACGTAGTTCTTGAAGTACTCCCTCAAGTCCTCCCATTTCATTAGGGGTTCTCCCGGTCTGGGTAGGAAGGGGACGGGAGCTGTTAGTGAAGTCGCCTGATTGGCCATTCTGGGCTCTGTTCTGGGGCTCTCTGCCTGGTTCCCCGGGCTGCCTGGCGCACTGGTGGATCTTTCTCCGATCGAGGCGTCTCCTCGGCCCCTGGGACTGCCTGGAGTGCTGTTGGCAGCACCTTGTGTGGTGCTGGGGGAAAGTGGACCTTCTGCCTCCGTCTCACTGTCCCTTCTTTCAGCCAGGGTCCTGGTTTAGGGCCTCTCCGCTCTCCGGGTCTGCACTGACCTTCCAATGTCTGTGGTCGATGCCACTAGTATGCTGGTTGCTCTGGATTTCCGCTGCTGCCACGCTCTATGGAGGAGAGCACTGCTGTCTCGATCAGGTCGACCTCGACCTGCTCCTGAGTCCTCGTGCTCTTGTTGCCGTTTCTCAGTGAAGCCGTGTGGAGACAGTGGGGTGATCCCAGTCCTCGTCGCCACTGTAATGTTGTATGATTTGTCCCCACAAAGCACAGGAAGCATAGGTAGGAGAACTGCTTACTTTATTCACTGTTTAACACATTCACTTCTTCATAGAGCGCCGAGCGTCTAACCCTATCCAGCTACGGTCGCCTCTGCCGTTAGCTTCTCTCGCCCGCTTTCCTTTTACTCTACGCGCATGCGTCAGTCTCCCGCTCTAGCTCCTGCGCAGCACGTCATCGCGCTGGCCGCGGAAGGCTAGAGCGCACACCACACCAGGGACTCCCTGGTGAATTCTTGGGCCGAGAAAAATTGACATCTGGTACCCTGTAACACAAACTTTGGGCTGGGGCGAAAGATCCGGGAAGGCCTCTACGAGCAGTCCCCAGTGAGCGGCTCTGCAGGAGGGGATGACCGACAGACGCAGCTGAGAAGCTACACAGCCCCGGGTGTCCAAACATCGACCCGGGGTGTGTGAAACAGACGGAGGACTGTCTCGCTCCACTGAAAGTGAGGGGAGGGCAGGCCCACTGAGCCCGTCTGAGCACTCATAGCCGAACCAAGTGCGGCGTGCAGGGGGAGTCCCTAGTGACCCGGTGGGGACGGACATCAATGTGTCCCGACGGGAGCAACAGCCAATGCCTCTACCATAGAGTGCAAACAAGTAAGGAAGCGGCTTACGCCGAGCGACCTGACAACGGCAGGCCTGGGGGGCCGACCGACACTGACTAGCGATGCCGGAGTATAACCGCATGCTGGGCCCTTGAGAGCCCCGACACCCAGTGAGCAGAGTAGAGAAGCATTGCTGAGCCCAGGCGTGGAAGCAAGAGCTGGGGAGACCCCAGGGGCTGAGAAAACTGCTGCAGAGCCCGGACTAAGCTGTATCCAATCACCTATTGCAGCACAATTTAAAGCGAGCCCGGACCAGAGGGTACATAATCAAGGCCCTGGGTGCCAGCAGACAGAGATCAGACGCTGAATAGGGATCATCCTGAGGCACTGGAGAGGGTGGAAAATTTACGGCACCCAGTAGCCACAACTCTGAGGATATAACACATGCCTGGGGGGGAGAGATCTGGTAATACCCGACAGGACGAGTAGGGCCACGGCTACAAAGGCCCGGGCAGGTGGCGGTGAGTAACTGGTGGACTCTGACCCCAGGGAGGTTAACTCTGGGGTGTTTCGAGGCGCAGTAATGCCAGGAGGCACAGGAGGCTGCGCCTCACTACAAACGGAGCTAGATAAATATGCGTGGCAGCAGGGGCATGGCAACCAAGAAAAATGCACTGGGGACACACAAAACTAAAGAACACCGTAGCCACGAGAGGGGAATCAAAACGATCTGATACTGCAGGACATAATGTCTGTGATCAAGAAAAGGGGGGGCACGCATGGCGGGGCCCGGCCCCTCCCATATCTCCCCGGTCCCTTCGTGGTGGCTTGCCCCCGCCCTTGCCCCGGAAGTAGTTGTGCACTTCCGGGCCAGGGGGGCGAGGCCGCGGCTACGAAGGGGTTTAAGAGCCTGGGGAGCACGTGAAGCGGCCTCTTCGTGCCTGCGCTCCCCAGGCTCGCTCCTCGCCCCACCGTGGGGCAGTGTAATTTTCTCCCGTTTTTTCTTGCAGGTGTGCCTTGTAGCTGTTGAGGATTGCGGTGATTTCGGGAGTTCCAGGCATCGAGGAGCGTTTTTCGTGGCGGAGCGGGAGAATCTGCCGTGACCGGAGATCGGGCGAGCTGTTGGGCCCCCAGCGGCCCGTAATTTCTTTTCTTCTTTGCTCCCTCTGCAGGTCTGCGGTCTCGTACCTGGGGAGCAAGCAGAGTCGAGGAGGATCGTGGTCTCCCCTTAGTAAGGGGAAGAGAGAGCAAGAGGTCGAGCTACACAATAAGTGCATACAGTGGTTAAGCTTGAATAGACCCTTACCCCCTAATATGTCAGGTCACATATTGGCAGTGAGAAGAGTAGGATGGATTGGGAGGGGCCCCAAAACAGTGGCAGGGGATGTTATAACAATCAATTTTGGGGACCCTTCTGCTGTCGACCACATTTGCAGAACCCCTTCCTACAGAGAATCACAGATATTTCCCATGCATTTGTCTTATTTTTACCCCACTCTGAGCTACAAACCGCCCCAAAAGAGGAGACCACAGAACTTTAGGAATCCTGTCTTCCATCTAAACGGGATTCATCCCTGGCAGCCTTTTGGGGAGGGTTTTCCACCGCAAGCCCCGCTCTTTCCAATACAACCCCATTGGAATAGGTTTAGCGTCCTCGAGGAAGTGGATTGACTCACACGGCTTTGTTCACCCCCAAGAGAACACAAAGAAGGCAGCCCAGTAGTAGGTGTTGTAACTCAAGAAAAACCACTATCCTCTGATGGCTCTGGGATTCTCCCCCCTCAATCTTTAATGAGGGAGGGAACAAAGACTGAACAGAGACATAACCAGGTACCACCAAATGAACGAGGGGGAGTAAAGGATAAAGTAAAGGACGGGCAGTGTAGTATAAAAATACTCTTGTGGAATGTCGCAGGCCTAAAAAGCAAGTTATCTATACCTGATTGGACCTCCTTCATGTCCACTTTTGATATTTGCCTAATGCAAGAAACCTGGTCCCTTGAGAAGATTGATAACCCTGGTTTTGCAACCTATGCCATCCCCGCAGTCACACGCGGGAAAGGCCGCCCTTTGGGAGGCCTTGCCATATGGGTAGGTTTGCATATAGGTATGCAGGGCGCACAGGTGGCCACAAACTCACCTGATATTTTATGTGTTTTGCTAACATCTGTTAGCGGATCCACACTAGCTATTATTAACATTTATTCTAGGCCCATAATCAATGGAAAAGAATCGAGCACTATTCAAGCGCTCGACCACTTCCTTCAATCACTTGACCCTGCAACCTCGATCATCCTAGGTGGTGATCTGAACTGCCAGTACGAGCCACTGAGTGGTTCTGAGTCGTGTGAGCAGGACGAGGTGGACTTGCTTTGGCAAATTCCAGCCTCAAAAATAACCCCAGTAAAGGCCTGGACCCCGCTAGTTTTACAAATTAACGCCTTGACCCTTGCAATGTCTCTGCGGGCATGCAATGGAAGGGGCAATAATAAAAATACTGCCCTGCCCACATATAACCGGATTAATCGAACTTCCAATATCGATTATCTTATGATGGAGGCTAAAGATTGGGGCAAGTTTGAGGATTTTGAAGTTGTCCCAAGGCATGATAGCGACCACAATGCCCTGGTATTATCGCTTAAACCCGGTGCATTTGGGTTGACTAATCCTGCCTCCAACTTCACCCTGGCACCCCCACCTTATATTTTATCGAATAATAGGAGAAGAGTAAAATGGCCTTCGTGCCTAGACTCTCCTACCCGAATTTATCAGCTAGCTGTCCCATTAATAGGCGATATGGGAAATTCCACCTCCCATGGGCAGACTATAGAAATCCATAGTAAGCTAGTTGAGAGTCTAGGGGCGGTATTTTATCCGGTTTGCGGGTCCAAGCCGCACTGGAATTAAACACATCCCTGGCACAACCACACATGCAAAAATCTTAAGAAAGACCTTCTTATGGCTATTAAATCCAAGGAGGTCCCTAAAATTAGAACAACTAGACTGCTGTATAAGAAGGCACTTACTAGAGCTAAGAACGGGTGGGAGGAATCTAGGTGGGAGGAGCTGAGACAGGCACTACTTTTAAAAGATTCCAAGACCTTTTGGCTAATGGTAACCTCTTCAGCAATAGGTGAGAGAGACACTGGGGTCTCGAATATTGCCCCTATAGTGTGGGAGGCTCACTTTAAGTCACTTTACACAAGCCCTGAGATGGAGGAGAGTGGGAGGCTGCCCCAGGGAGAGATTTCAGAATTGGCTTTGGCTACACGGGATGTTGTGCCGCGGGACCCCGGGCATGAGAGTCGATTGCCGGGGGCTCCGGGGACAGAGAGTTTGGTCCTTTGCACCCGCTTGACTCGGGACCCCTTGCATGAGTGTGGATTGCTGGGGGCCCCGGTTACTGGGCCTTGCCCTTGCCAGAACCCTAGCTCTGATCGGGCCTCCGAGACCTCGGTCGCCCCAGACCCCCCGCACGAGAGCCGACTGCCGGGGGCCTTGGGACCTGGGACCTCGAATACCCGCATCAGCTTACCACGAGACCCCCTGCAAGAGTGTCGACTGCTGGGGGCCCCGGGCACAGGGTCTTCCCCTCATAGAACCCATGGCTCTATTCGAGCTCCCGAGATCACAATGGCTCCAGACCCCCCGCATGAGTGTAGACTGCCGGGGGCCTTGGGCCCTGGACCAGGACTTTGCCCTGCAACTGTAAAAATAGGTGCCCTTACTGGAGCCCCCGCTTATTGTCCAATTAACATCACACTCAGGGAAGTCGAACTGGCAATTGAGAAATTGCTCCCGAATAAGGCTCCGGGCTTGGATAAGCTCCCTGGAGATCTTTTTAGATCCCAGCCAAAGATCTGGGCTCCATATTTATTGGTTCTGTTTAATGCTGTTATACGGGGATCCTCAGTCCCTGAAACCTGGCTGGGGGCAGAGATTGTTCCGATTTTTAAAAAGGGCTGTCCACTAGCTCCATCAAACTATAGACCAATTAGTCTACTCGATA
Organism: Lissotriton vulgaris; assembly: GCF_964263255.1. NCBI lineage: Eukaryota > Metazoa > Chordata > Amphibia > Caudata > Salamandridae > Lissotriton > Lissotriton vulgaris. The sequence goes on from NC_141691.1 coordinate 1,258,788,122, forward strand.
CCACACAGAAGTTGATGGGCCGAATTCTGCTGGAGAGGCTATTGGGCTGGATGGAGGAAAACAAAATCCTGACCACCCTCCAAGCCGGTTTTAGATCAGGGGTCTCGACCCTGGACCAGATCTTTCGACTCCAGGCCCTATACTAGAAAACTGCAAGAGTAGAGGGTGGCAGCCTCTACCTTGTCTTTGTGGACCTGCGGGCCGCATTCGATCTGGTCCCGAGGGAGAGGCTCTGGACGGTCCTGGAGGATCTTGGTCTCCCTCCCTACTTACTGCACTTCATAATCCGGCTCCACACTGGGAATTATGCCCAGGTGAGGTGTGGGAAGAACGGGGAATTATCTGATCGTTTCCCTGTCACACGAGGAGTACGTCAGGGCTGCGTACTAGCCCCTACCCTCTTCAGCTTATATGTTAACGGCCTGATAGACAGACTTAATTGTGTCAAGGACAATGATGCACCACGCCTGGCCACTGGTAGGGTGCCCGCTCTGATGTTCGCGGACGACACCTTGTTGCTGTCACGGACATCATCGGGCATCCAGCGGGTTTTGGATGGGTTTGTATCTTTTTGGGCCACGCGAGGCTTGGAGATCAACTTGGAGAAAACCAAGTTTATGATCTTCAACCCCCCGAGGCACACCCGCCCCAACCCCACACTAAACGGAACCCCCCTTGAGAGAGTTAAGACCTTCATATACCTGGGAGTGACTCTGACAGAACAATTCATTTGGGACCAGCAAGTCTCTAAATCCTCCCTGAGATTAGCACAGATAGTGGGTGGCATAGGCAGATTCTGCAGTGCCTCATCCTTTAAACCGGTTACCCCTGTCCTAGAGATATATAAAATACAGGTTAGGTCTGCAGCCTTATATGCCGCCGAGCTCTGGGGACACACTAACACATGTAACCTGATGAAAGCAGAACATTCTTTCATGCGGCATTTGTTTGATCTCCCGCAAAGCACACCTTTGCTCCCACTACGTTTGGATTTGGGTCTGGAACCTATTACTGAGCTGGCGGCAGCCCGACCTTTACTCTTTTGGAGAAGGTTCTGGTCTGTCCCGGAGCTGGAACCGTTTAGAACAGAATTTAAAAACATTTGGGGGCAGTTAAAGACCAAGAACATACCATGGCTAACACATGTTAAGTCCCTTCTCTACCAAATCGGCCTTCCCCAACTTTGGGACACACCGGAGGAGAGCTGCTTGAGGACCCAAAGGTCTGTCCTGGTGGCAGCCGTTAAAGCGTATAACCTCAAAAAGCTACATTCCTCTAAATCCCTGGGCAGACTATCTAATGAGTTTTTTACAATCAAAGATGAATTCAGGATGGAGGCGTTTTTGGACTTGGTGCAACCTCCACTGGCAAGAAAGCTCTACATTCAACTGAGACATGGCTCCCTACCAGTCGGAGAATTTACCTCAAGATGGGCCAAAGCGACGAAACCTAACTGTCCTGCCTGCAATCATGATAGGGAAGACATTATACACATCCTCTTTTTCTGCCCAGCATATGGCGAAATTAGGAAGTGTTGGATCATTCCACTTTGCAATTATTTGGGCTTTAGGCACTGTGCTCTCGCCCGTAGAGTCTTAACTTATGATACTACCCCCCCCCCCCCATTGTCTTCGCTGTTTCCAGGTTTCTTCTCGGTATGTGGAGGAGAAGATCTGTAATAATCCACAAGGACTAAGGGATGACCGCTTACATTTATAACTATTACTTTGATATCTACTGTTTAATAATTTTTTAACTTGATGTATTTATATTTTAACACTGTGCTTGTACATATTTTATTGTACTTTTATGGTCTAAAACCGAAATAAAGTTATCAAAGAGTATTGAACCTTCCTTCATACTGTAGAGACAGCACTGATTTTATCACCAAGATTGAGGGCATCAGATGGGAGGACAGTTTTTGTATGGTTACGATTGACGTGGTCTCATTGTACACGTGTATTAAACACGTTGATGGTTTGAAAGCATGCAGACATTTTCTGAGAGACCGGTCGATCTTCTACCTAAAACAGACGAAAATGTTACTTGAAATGCTGGAATTCGGGGGGAGGAGCCTAGCCTGCGACCATGATGGCCGCCTGATCCCTCGGCTCCGCCGACCCGTCTGTTTTCCTCTTGAGCCTCTGCTTATCCTGCTGACTATCCTGTATTCCTGTCGTGGTGGCGGATCTGGGAAGCGACGCTGCACCCAACGATGTGCTCCCCGACGTGCTTCTTGCTGTGGAAGTGATAAATCGTCTCATCTCCGTTCTGATTGCTGGCGGCCATCGGGTCTTTGTTCTCGGGGACGGCCGGCCCCGGCTACGACATCGGCGGCCACTGAAGGCGGGGCGGAACCGATCGGCGGAGAGCGGCTGCCGCACTGAGTTTTCCGTTGCAGCGCGCTATTCCATCCTTTCATCTCCGCGCCTGCTTCACATCGCTACAACCAGAGTTACAATTGTATCCTTTCCCCTGGATGACTCTGCAAGCCTTCCATTATCTGGTGCTGGGAAGGGGGCCATCTTGAGCCGAGCGCTCTGCAAGTGTAGCTGCCGGCCTGACTTGCTGTGGAGGGTGCTTACAACGGCCGGCGCCGCACTACAACCGTGTGCGGCGTCGGTATGGAGTGTGCCGCCCCTGCCCCCGAGACCTGGCTGTGCTTGTCGGGGCGCCGATGGCATGTTGGACTGCTGGAATGGGATGATGGTGGACGGGCTCGAGGACTAATACCCGTCTTCGAGCCCCGTGTGCAAGGGGTTTCGACATCCTCCTCTCCTGCGATGCCCTTAAAGATCGGAGATATTGTGGGCGCCCTGTCTACCTTACAAGCGGATATGTGCTACTACGCTCGTGACCTGGGGTGCCGACTGGACGCCATTGTGCTCACACTGTCCTCTATCGGTCGAGCTGGTGATTCTTTGCAGAACTCTTCGCCACACCCTGGGCTCGATTGTGGCGAGCTGCCTCTCCAGAGCTATATGGAGGCACTTGAGGTTCCTGGACTTCTACAGCGGCTGGGAAATCGCCTCCGGGCGCCATGGTTCGCAACATTTTCGGGTCCTGCTGGCGGCTCCTGCTGTTGTGTCCTGGGCATGCTGCTGGCGCTTCTGATGCTTGACTTTGGAGTATCGCTGAGATGCACTGCCCTTCTTTGTACACCTATGGACCACATGGCTTTGAGCTGTTCAGATATTGGTGGACAACGCCTAGCTCTGCTGCGGTACTTGCCACTGTTTACCCCATTCTGGACGGTTGTTTCACTATTACACCTCGTCGACGCATTGGACCGAAAGGGACAGGGCTGAGGATGTCTTTCTTTTTCGCTTTTTGCTGGTAGCTGTGCTGGGATTGTGATGGGTCGACGGGGGAGCTGGACATTTGTTATGTTTTAAAGCGGGGTCGGGGGTGAGGTGGCCGGAATATATAGATTGGTTGTTTCGGACACATAAATTTGGCCCTCCTCCGGTTATACAAGTGTATCTTTTCCTTCTTCTCTTTTCTTCCTTCATTTCGGGTACTCTTTTTGGGCGACAGGCACACTGCTAGGGGGGGTAGGCCGTAGCCTCTGCATGCGTGTAGGGTGGGGGGTAGGGGGGGGGGGGGTTAATTTCTCCGTTTCAGTTCTATGGGCCTTATTTTTTCTTCTTCTTCTCCAATTCCTTTTCTTTTTCTTTTTCCTTGGGCCACTGGAATGGATCGAAGTGGGTAGGGGGGGACCGGCACATAATATGTTACGCGATTGCCAATCCTTTTACGATATTATTGTGCCTCCACCGTGATTATATTTTAATGCTTGGGGGGTTTTTAGATGAACATCGCCCACTTCTGTTTTGGTAGGATTGTGTGAACTCTGATCCTCTCTAGTGTCTCATATTCCTTTTTAGTGGGTCTGGCTGTCTCTGGGTCTTGCACCTTTTCTTTTCCTGGCATTTCTATATTCCTTTGCTTCCTGTTCCTGGGGGTAGGCTTTCAGGGCTCGGACTTTTAACAGTTGCTTTTTGTACCGTTGCTTATTATCCAGTCTTGTCGCTGCGGCTGCTTCGATTGTATAGTTGCTATAGACAAAGCCTATCTCCGATTGTAATTGGGGCACGTCCCCCTGTTTCTTTTGTGTTCTTTATGTAAGGTGTACAGTCCTTGTTGTTGCAGCCCCCTTTCTTCTTCAAAACTTTAAAACGAAAACCTCATATCCTATGTCGCGTACCCCGCAATCCTGTATGATGTGATTTGAAATATCATGTTTGGAGTTTGGCCTATTGTCTATGATTCTCCTGTCTCCTATGACTGTATTTGCGGCCGGCCAGGATGGTTGTGGGCTTGCGCATGTATCGTTGTAATCTCTCAATAAAGGTTTTTCACAAAAAAAAAAAAAGCTTGAATTCTGCCTCATGAATAATTTCTTCTTGTTTGAGAACAACTGGTACAAGCAAGAAGTGGGTACTGCTATGGGGAGTTGCTTTGCTCCAAGTTTTGCCTGCATGCTGATGGGATGGTGGGAAGAGCAAATCCTTTAGTCAGAGGATAATGTTGATGTTACCTGCCATATTGTATTTTATACTAGATACAGCGACGATATCTTTCTGATCTGGGATGGCACAAGATCTGATCTGAACAAATTCCTTCTGAATATCAACAAGAATGATGTGAATCTGAAATTCACTAATAAGGTATATCACTCAGAAATGGATTTCTTAGATGTCACAGTCAGAATAGTGGAAGGGACGATTGAAACTAACTTATACAGGAAACCCACCTCTGGGAACAGCATTTTACATGCAAAAAGTCACCACCCTAACAGCCTTAAGGACAGTATTCCGTATGGAGAATTTTTGAGAGCCAAACGAAACTGTAGCTCCAATGACTGTTATGAAAAAGAACAGACTACGATGACCCAGAGATTTAGAGCCAGGGGGTACTCGGACCAGGTACTGATGGTAGCTAAGGAGAAAGCGAAAGCCAGGAAAAGGGAGACACTTTTGAGCAAGAAAATAGTTAAACACCCCAATAACCTGAGAACAAGTAATGTCAGGATGATAACGACGTATAGTGTGGAGGCAGGCAGAGTACGAGAAATCTTAAAGAAACATTGGCACATTGTCAAGAGTGACCCTACTGTAGGAAAATTGATCAACAGTCAACCCCAGGTTACCTACAGAAAAGCACGTTCCCTAAAAGGCATGCTAGTAAAGAGCTATTTTGAGGGCCCAGTCAGAAAGAAGAATTGGCTAAAAGAACAGAAGGGTTTTTACAAGTGTGGCAAGTGTAAGGCCTGTGCTACCAGTAAGAATGTGAAATCCTATCCCCTCCCTACTGGAAAGAGCGAGATCATTGGGAAATTCATGAACTGTAACACTGACCATTGTGTATATGTGATTGTATGTCCATGTGCGAAGTTCTATATTGGGAGTACCATCTTCCCGATAAAGAAGCGAATTTTGGAACACATGAGAGCAATCAAGAATGTTGATATGTCTTATGCTACTGCACGCCATTGGTTACGTTTTCACAACAGTGATGTTAACCAATTTTCCTTTTTTGGTATTGACAGAGTTCCAGCGAATCCCAGAGGGGGTAACAGTCTCAAACAACTACGTGTCCTGGAATCCCGGTATATCATCCGTCTGGATTCGAGAAACCCTTTTGGTTTAAACGAGGATGAGGAACTTTACGTGCATATTGGCTAAGAACCTTATGTTGAGCTGGAAGATCTGCCTTTACACTGCACCTGTTCCCCAACTGCCCCATTCAATACCCTTGCCCGGATCCCCCTACCCAGGCTTCTGTGTTTGCTATTTCCTTCCTTCTCACAAACCCTGCCGAGAGAGGGCTCTCTCTGATGCAGGTCAGATAGTTGGAAGCTTCACATTCAAGCTTAGACTAAAAAGACCAAAGTTAACTCCAACGCCAGAACCACTTTTGGCTGACACGTGGGCAATCATACACCGCCAATAGAATAATTGACTATTCCTGATTCCTTCACAGGCACGTCCTCACTCCACAAGTTTATTTTCACAATCACACCAAACTGACTGTCAAGGGTTTGTTTGGCTAGGCGAACCGCAGTCGGCACAGGAATCACGTTTTGTATAGTTCACTGTGCTGAAAGAGGAATTTTGGCACCTTTTTCACCCTTAATTTTCTTTACTTTACTTTCCTATTGGAGGGGCTCTTCCAAACATGGGAGTAGTCCGATATTAGAACTGGGGGAGACCCCCCATTTAGGGGACACGTAGTAAATTTTCTCTAGACTACTACTGAGCTACTCATTATTAACAAGAATGAATTGGCCACTTGGCCGAGACCCGTGACTTACTTTCCATCCCACCATTGACCAATCAAATTCAGGGTCGACTCAGACAGGACAGACAATTGTGACAGTAACAATTGGTCTCTAGAGAGTTAAGGGAATCATAGGCCACTTGGCCTCCACTATTAACTCACTTTTCATTACCTTGTGCAACCAGAGATTCACATGAGCTGCACAAACATAAATGTGAATTTTTTTTAAATGCACACAAAATATGTTCATGTATTTAATTTAAATTTCGATTTATTTAAAAACTGTTGATTACAGCCATGCAACTTGTATAAGACCGTGTACTAATAAGTCTGTCTTCTACCCCTTTTGTAGTTCACAAGAATTGTAGTCATTACTAAAATTGTAGTCCTACCTCAGTTTCATCTACCACTTTTGAGCACTGCTTTTTGTATAAAATGGTGACTGTGTTTATATGTGGCTGGTTATCAAAAAAGACCGTTTGGTCGAAACGCGTCGCCAATAAACGCAATTTCAACACGGACCCTGGTGTGCGAGTCGTTTGTGTGGTTCCTGGGAGGAAGAAACTCGGTTTGGGAGCCCTTTCAATCATATATATATATATATATCCTGCTCCAAAGTTACACCAATAGCGAGTCACTCCAAAGGCGGGTGCTGCAGCGCGGCAGTGTACCGCGCCAATATTAAAGCTCCAAACTGTGTCTTCTTAATCCTGCCAAAATGACAGGCAGCACTCGCGGGGCCAAAAAGCTTCAAACGCCAAACTTTATTGTGTGCCAAGACCTAGCTTCCTGCAAATTTGGTGTAGTTCTGTTCAGCAGTTTTTGTGGTAGCCCTCTTTAAAGAAGTCTACAGAAATGTATGGCGATTTTGCGTGTTTGTACCCCTGTTTTTTCCCGGCACCATCTTCACAGATCAACCAAAAACTTTCCCTGCACAAACTAGTGAAAAAGTAGCACCTTTTGGGAAAGTTTTGTGGAGGTTCGTCAAATGGTGCCAAAGTTATTAGCAACACAAAAAAGGCATTTCCTGGAAACATGATCCTAACTAGAACTACCAACTACCTACTAATAATGATTTTTATTATGTTGTGTAAATTTGTTCAATAGCTTTTGAGAAATTAAGGTTAAAAAAAATATGGGGGCATAGTCAACTGCCGCGAAAGATGGCCGCACACTGAAGCAGTTCCGGCACTCACGCCCGGCATCGTACACATTCGTACCTTAATCCACAGTAGATAGCTGATGGGCAGTAGCCTGGCATCCCAGGTGTAATGTTGTATGATTTGTCCCCACAAAGCACAGGAAGCATAGGTAGGAGAACTGCTTACTTTATTCACTGTTTAACACATTCACTTCTTCATAGAGCGCCGAGCGTCTAACCCTATCCTGCTACGGTCGCCTCTGCCGTTAGCTTATCCCGTGCGCTTTCCTTTTACTCTACGCGCATGCATCAGTCTCCCGCTCTAGCTCCTGCGCAGCACGTCATCGCGCTGGCCGCGGAAGGCTAGAGCGCACACCACATATCTCCTCCTTTTACCATCAAACAATAATAACAAAGTCCCAACTCAATAGTCACTCATATCAAAGTCTTTAAATCGCGAAGGCAAGGTGACCGCTCTCCCGGCACGGGTGCGCCTTACCGTGTTGGACTCTTCACCGTTACCTCCGACTGGGGAACTCCTAGTGTCCACTTGAGTACCTTCCTCCATTTCCCCGCCAGGGGTTCCGATGCTTCCCGCTTCTTCCAATGTCCGTGATTCTCTGTTCCTTTCATTGTCCTTCGCCACAAGTCTTTCCTCACTTGTTTCCATCTCGTTCTCTCCGCCGGGTAGTTGCTGCTCTTCGGCCTCCTCTACTTTGACTGTCGGCCACTGCATGATTCTGTTGACTCTTGCCATGCGGTCCTGGGACCACACTCTCCCATCGCTGAGTAAGGCCGCTCTTCCACGCACTTCTTGGACCTGCAAGGGTTTGCTGTACTTGCTGTCGCCCTTCTTTTGGAGAGTCGGGAGTTTGACTCTAACCCACTCCCCTTTTTCCAGAGCAGTGTCCTTGGTGTTGTGCCGCTTGTTGTAATGTGCAGCATACACCTTTTGAGCTTTTTTCAGATTGTGCTGTACCACTGCCGGTGACCATTTACTAGTCACTGTCTTCTCTCTCCACACCACATTGGCTCTAGTGAAAGGGAACCTGCCTCTCAGGATTTGGAAAGGGCTGTACCCTAACCCCGTCGGAGTGATTCTGTAGGCCCACAACATGTTTTGGACTTCTCCTTCCCAATCCTTCCCTTGCATTATGGCGGCTTGAATTGACCCCATCAGTACGCGGTTGAACCGCTCTACCTGTCCGTTACACGCAGGATGATAGACTGCAGTGTGCTTAGATTTTATTCCATTTCTGTTCATGTATCTGGTCCATTTGTCCGAAGTGAACTGTGGCCCTTTGTCACTCAATATTGTCTTTGGTATTCCTTCTCTCAAGAACAGTGAGGTGAGAAATTTCAACACCGTTTCCGTGTCCATGGTTTCCTGCACCTCAATTTCCGGCCATTTCGAGTATTTATCAACGACAACACACAGGTACTTGCCTATGCCTCTGTTGTCGAGGACGGGTCCAAGGATGTCCACAGCAATATCCTCCCATGGGTTTTGGGGTCGGTCAAATTCTCCCAGCGCAGGCCTCAATGGTCTCAGGATTTTATCAGCTCCTTGGCACTGGACGCATTCCCTCACTTGCTTTTCGATCTGACTGTCCATGCCGGGCCACCAGTACATCTGTTTAACCCAGACTTTCGTCTTCACGATGCCTAGGTGCCCTTCATGAAGTTGGTTCAACAGTGCTGGGATTATAGACTCCGGCGGTATCACTCTGTCACCTCGGTACATGAAGATTCCCGAGTCACTCAACGACAACTCCTCACGAATCTCATAATACTTTCTCAGGTCCGCTTTGAGATTCCGCTTTTCTGGCCATCCAGAGATGAGATATTGTTTGACTTCCGCTATCTCCTGGTCGCTTTCATACGCTTCAGTCCATTCTTGCCTGCTTATCGTTGACTCTGTGTCAGCCAAGTCTGCCGCCATATCATCCGTGCCTGGCATGGTCACAGGTGCGTCTTCCATGGCAGAGGCTCTGCTTAAGTAGTCCGCTACTTTATTCTGAGTCCCTGGCAGGTATTCTACATCATACGTATAGTCCAGCAGTTTAAGCGTCATTTTGGCAATGCGTGGTGTGGCCGTTTCGTGGCCGCAAGATGTCAGTACTTTGACCAATGATTTGTGGTCGGTTTGTAGTTTGAAACGGGTGCCCCAGATGAATTGCCTGAATTTCCCCATGGCCCATGTGACAGCCAGCATTTCTTTTTCGATGACGCTATATTTTTGTTCGGTGGGGTACAGCGCCCGGAACGCAAAGCTGATAGTCTCTATTGTGCCGTCCCTCCTTTCTTGTGCGAGCACTGCTCCTAAGCCTTTGTCACTAGCATCAGTTGTCAATATGGTGTTGCCCATGGGGTCATAGCCATGTAGGGGTACTGCTTCGCTGATGTCCTTCTTTAATCCTTCGAACTCTCTTTGTGCCTCTGCATCCCATTTAAACATCGACTTGTCCCTGATGAGCTGGCGAAGGTTATGAGTCTTGGTAGGAAAGTGCTTTACGAATTTGCTGTAGTATTCGGCCATTCCGAGGAATGACCGAACTTCCTCCTTGTTAACTGGGGCCCTGGCATCACAGATGGCTCTCACGTTCTGCCTTTTGGGAGAAATGCTGTGACTCCCTATCTCGTGGCCCAGGTACGTGACTGATGGCATGCGTAGCTTGCACTTGCTCCACTCTGCAGTGAGACCTTTATCTTGGAGTACAGTTAGCACTTTATTCAGTTTACTGTCGTGGTCTTCTTGGTTTGTCCCCATGATCAGGATGTCATCCTGGAAATACTGCACTCCCGGTAGATCCTTAAATAGGCGATGCATCAGTTTCTGGAACACTGCAGCCGCAGAGGCCAGACCAAAGGGCATGCGGCGGAACTGATAGCACCCAAAGGGTGTGATGAACGAGGTGTATTTTCTGCTTGATGGGTGCAGGTCGACTTGATGATACGCCGACGTGAGGTCGATAGTGGAAAACCATGCCACTCCTTTCGTTTTTGCCAACAGTTCTTCAATCCACGGTAGAGGAAACTTCTCCACTATTAGGCACTTGTTGAGCTCCCGGAGGTCCACGCATAAACGGACTTTGACATTGGGTTTCCGGGCTACGACCAACGGGGCCAACCATTCGGAACTGTCAATCGGTTTGATGATCCCCTGGTCTTCTAACCTCCGGAGTTCTTGTTGGACCGCTTCTTTAATGGCGATGGGGATGTTCCTGACCTTGTGGGACACTGGGTGGGCCCCCTCCTTGAGTAGTATCTTATGTACGAATTGTTTTAGCTTTCCTACTGTGCTTCCGAAGACTCTGGGAAAGGCCTGCTTCAGTTCGTCTTGTTGGGGCGATTGGCTATCCTCTGTTAGCAGGATTTGCTCTTTGCCGCCGGGATCTAACTTAATCCCCAGGTCGCCTTGGTCTCTCCAGCCAAGTACAGAGGGTCCCCTCTCCGCCACATATAGCTTGCATGTGGCCGATCTACCTCTGAATTCGAACTTCAGCGCGCAGAAACCCACTATGGGGATTGCGTTGCTGGTGTATGAGATTGGACGGATAACTGGTGGGTGCAGCATCGGGCCCAGGGTGGGTACAAAGTCTTCTTCCCACACAGATCGCTGCACTATGGTCCACGGGGATCCCGAGTCGATTGCTATGTGTACCTTGACCCCACCGATGAACATGTCTGTGCGCGGCTTGTCTGTGCGCTTGCCTGTCACATTCAACACTTGATCCTCCACACACAGGACCATGTCCTTGTCCTCCAGGTCCTCTTCCGGCAGATCCTCCGACTGGGGTAGTTCAATGCACTTCACCATGGTCTTCTTCCTCTTTTTGCGGCACACTTTCTCAAAATGGCCGACCAGGCCGCAGAAGGCGCATCTGGCGCGAAACGCCGGGCACCGTTTGTCTTGCGCCGAGTGGGCCGTGCTTCCACACCTGTAGCATGAAAATCTGTTGTCCGAGGGCTGTCTTCCCGGAGCAGGTTGCTTTCCTGTCCACTTCATGTCTTGTCTTCGTTCGCTTGTGGACCCCTTTTGCTTGTATGCTGTGGGAGCCTCGTCGATTTTGTTGACCATTTGCTTTTCCGCGTTTTCTCTTTTAGCCGCGTCTGCGCAGCGTTTCGACAGTTCTGCTTTTTTCACCATGGCTATGACGTCTTTGAGTGATGCCTCACCTTGTGCCCACAGCTTGTCCTGGACCGATTTATTTGTTGTGTGCATGACTATCTGATCTTTGATGTACTCGTCCTGTAGCTGTCCGTATCTGCATGTGATTGCAAGGCGTCTCAGGGCTGCTACGTAGTCATCTATCGACTCCCCTTCCTCCTGTTTCCGTGGCTGGAAGTTGTACCGGTCGATTGATACACACACTGCTGGGCGGTAGTGGTTGTCTAGGTCTTCCAGAGCGTTCTTGAAGACATCTACGTCTGTGTCAGGCCTCTCTTTGGGTACTATGTTCGCGAATACTCGCACTCCCTCCGGGCCCAGGTTGTGCAGTAACAGCCTTTTCTTCCTAGCACTGGGGAATGGTTCACCATTCTCATCCTCCAAGGCCTCCACGTAGTTCTTGAAGTACTCCCTCCAGTCCTCCCATTTCATTAGGGGTTCTCCCGGTCTGGGTAGGAAGGGGACGGGAGCTGTTAGTGAAGTCGCCTGATTGGCCATTCTGGGCTCTGTTCTTTGGCTCTCTGCCTGGTTCCCCGGGCTGCCTGGAGCACTGGTGGATCTTTCTCCGATCGAGGCGTCTCCTCGGCCCCTGGGACTGCCTGGAGTGCTGTTGGCAGCACCTTGTGTGGTGCTGGGGGAAAGTGGACCTTCTGCCTCCGTCTCACTGTCCCTTCTTTCAGCCAGGGTCCTGGTTTAGGGCCTCTCCGCTCTCCGGGTCTGCACTGACCTTCCAATGTCTGTGGTCGATGCCACTAGTATGCTGGTTGCTCTGGATTTCCGCTGCTGCCACGCTCTATGGAGGAGAGCACTGCTGTCTCGATCAGGTCGACTTCGACCTGCTCCTGAGTCCTCGTGCTCTTGTTGCCGTTTCTCAGTGAAGCCGTGTGGATACAGTGGGGTGATCCCAGTCCTCGTCGCCACTGTAATGTTGTATGATTTGTCCCCACAAAGCACAGGAAGCATAGGTAGGAGAACTGCTTACTTTATTCACTGTTTAACACATTCACTTCTTCATAGAGCGCCGAGCGTCTAACCCTATCCAGCTACGGTCGCCTCTGCCGTTAGCTTCTCTCGCGCGCTTTCCTTTTACTCTACGCGCATGCGTCAGTCTCCCGCTCTAGCTCCTGCGCAGCACGTCATCGCGCTGGCCGCTGAAGGCTAGAGCGCACACCACACCAGGGACTCCCTGGTGAATTCTTGGGCCAAGAAAAATTGACATCTGGTACCCTGTAACACAAACTTTGGGCTGGGGCGAAAGATCCGGGAAGGCCTCTACGAGCAGTCCCCAGTGAGCGGCTCTGCAGGAGCGGATGGCCGACAGACGCAGCTGAGAAGCTACACAGCCCCGGGTGTCCAAACATCGACCCGGGGTGTGTGAAACAGACGGAGGACTGTCTCGCTCCACTGTAAGTGAGGGGAGGGCAGGCCCACTGAGCCCGTCTGAGCACTCATAGCCGAACCAAGTGCGGCGGGGAGGGGGAGTCCCTAGTGACCCGGTGGGGACGGACATCAATGTGTCCCGACGGGAGCAACAGCCAATGCCTCTACCATAGAGTGCAAACAAGTAAGGAGGCGGCTTACGCCGAGCGACCTGACACGGGCAGGCCTGGGGGGCCGACCGACACTGACTAGCGATGCCGGAGTATAACCGCATGCTGGGCCCTTGAGAGCCCTGACACCCAGTGAGCAGAGTAGAGAAGCATTGCTGAGCCCAGGCGTGGGAGCAAGAGCTGGGGCGACACCAGGGGCTGAGAAAACTGCTGCAGAGCCCGGACTAAGCTGTATCTAATCACCTATTGCAGCACAATTCAAAGCGAGCCCGGACCAGAGGGTACATAATCAAGGCCCTGGGTGCCAGCAGACAGAGATCAGACCCTGAATAGGGATCATCCTGAGGCACTGGAGAGGGTGGAAAATTTACGGCACCCAGTAGCCACAACTCTGAGGATATAACACATGCCTGGGGGGGGAGAGATCTGGTAAAACCCAACAGGACGAGTAGGGCCACGGCTACAAAGGCCCGGGCAGGTGGCGGTGAGTTACTGGTGGACTCTGACCCCAGGGAGGTTAACTCTGGGGTGTTTCGAGGCCCAGTAATGCCAGGGGGCACAGGAGGCTGCGCCTCACTACAAACGGAGCTAGATAAATATGCGTGGCAGCAGGGGCATGGCAACCAAGTAAAATGCACTGGGGACACACAAAACTAAAGAACACCGTAGCCACGAGAGGGGAATCAAAACGATCTGACACTGCAGGACATAATGTCTGTGATCAAGAAAAGGGGCCCCCGACTGTTTTAAATAACTTTGATTATTAAAATGTAAATATGTTTAGATTTGTATAATAAATAAGTAACTCTATGCCTAAGAGTTGGTAAACCAGGTACTCAAATATAATTGAACATATCATAATACTATGTTGTTTTCCTTACAGAGGGTCATCAATTGTATATACCATTATTTCGTCCTGATGATGGTCTTGGGAAAATTCGAAAAAAGACCGAAACGTCGACTTGTTTAGTCCAATTCTGCGTATTTTGTTTCATATCAGCTTTTGATTTTCTTCTGATTGGTAGTTGAAATCAATTTAATACTGTGCCCTAGCAGTCTGGACTGTATGTTTGGATATGTCACAGGAAAAGTAACCAACACCTTGAATATCCAGATTATATCTATGTATGTACCCTGTCCTATGCCAATGTTCATTTTTTGTACAGAAATTTATATCTTTTGCCTTGAATCTAAATAATAACTTTCAGACAAACACAAATCCTGGTTTCATGTTTTATTAATCATTCATTGTATATATGATGTTAGTGTGGTAACATCTTGTGTTCCTTATCTTAGGAACTTTTTTCTTTTGAATTTAATTGAACAGCTGCTGATTTATTTCAGGTTTAGGTACTTTGATTGCCCCTAAACAAGTCCTAACAGTGCTGAAAATCTACATAACAAACAAAACCCCTTGCTGGCCATTCTCTATTATAATAAACTCTGCCCGAGCCCGTAAGGGTATATTGGGTTGCTCACCTTCTTATACACTATATTTGCGCAGAAAACCTCTGCTGTGAGCCATTTTTCTAAGTGGTAAAACTGTCATTGAACAGTTCATTTAACCAACGTGACCTTTTCTTGTTTGTCTCTAACTGTACTTCTATGTCTGAAGCAGAGACCTTGTCATATACTGATGACTATATTCAAAAAATTGCCTCTGGACCATCTTTACTAGGCAATAGAAGCACACCAGTAAATTCACCACTAGAGTCTGACTTAAACCAACTAGAACGCTTAAAGAAAAAATTAGTCAGAACCGAACTCCATGCTAAGTTCTTGACAGACTGCCTTAGTGCTAATATAATCCCTACTGGTTTACAGATTCGAAACATTCCCATCATCTTCACTGAAGACGGTGAAATTAAAATAAGTTTCAGCCACGCAGCCAATAAATGCTCACGCACCTGGATGGTGCTCAGCATTGAGACTGCGGCCAAGCAAATCAAATTACTTCTAAAGGAGATCGAGACACTAGAAAATAAAATCAATAGTGACTCGAACATTACCAACGCAAAAGCCCTTTTAGACAAAGTAACACAAACAATAAAAGAATTTGAGGAATTCAATTCTATGAAAAAAACAGACAAACTCCAAAAGGATATTCGTAAATATAATAAAGAAATAACATATCCGTACTTGAATAAAGACTTTTACCAGGCCCAGAATAACCCTAAAGGCCACAACCCTAACCAACAACAACAGAAAAGGGCAACCTTCTCTGAAACTGGCTCAGAATCTGACGGTGACCAAATACCAACAGGTCACTTCAGACCCTCGTTTGACCAACAGCCATCAACCTCACGCCAAATTTTTTTAGGCCAGGACAACAGGAGAGGGAGAGGGCAACCTCCGAAACCCAGGGGGGCGAAACGAGGATGGTACAGAAACCAATATACCCCAGGCCAAAGACAAACACGCAATCAGTTCTACCAATGGTAGACAGTTCATCTACCATTCCAATATTCAATCTGTCGAAACACACTTTGACTGAAGCTGAAACATCTGTCCTTACTTCAGGCTTATCTTTTGTTCCAACATACAGAAACAATCAATTTCTAACTAAATGTGAACTTTACAAATTCTTTAGAACAATTCGACTTAAAAACTTTTTTGCCTCAAAAGAGGGTATACCCGAAAAAAAAATGTGACTGGTCTCCATCCGCCATCAACATTCTTTCCAATGAACAATATGGTTTCAAAAAACATCTTAACCTTTGAAAACGCGGTTCTCATTGAAACGGAAACTTTGTTTACCCAGCAAATTTTCTGTAGGAACAATCTCAATAAATAAGAACATCTAGCTCTCAAAAATCTTAAATCCCTTAAAGACACAGTAATTAAACCGGCTGATAAGGGGGGAGGTCTAGTATTATGGGATCGGGAAGCTTACAGGCATGAAATGTTGGAACAACTCTCTGTGACTGACAACTACAGATTGCTGAAATCTGATCCAACCCCTCTAATAGAAAAGGAAATCAAACAACTTAGTAACCAAGGACTAGAAGGTGGTTGGCTAAGCACAAAAGAAGCTACCTTTCTTATCAATGATTCACCAACTGTGCCAGCCATATACATCCTCCCTAAAATTCATAAGCACGCCACGAAACCACCAGGGAGACCCATTGTTGCCGGTTGTAATTCAGTTCTCAAACCGCTTGCCCAGTATGCAGACTTCTTTATTAGACCTTTTGTAACTGAAACAGAGACATACATTAGGGACACGACTACTGTAATCACTAAACTGGAGAATCATATTTATGATCCTGAACAGGAATATCTTGTGACTATGGACACAAACAGTCTATACACAAACATTCCACAAAATGAAGTTCTCGAACTCATCACAAATCTTTTAGACAGTCGCGACAGACCACATGCTGTTCCAAGTGAATTTATAACTGAATGTATCAGGATTTCTATGTGCCAAAACTTTTTTCTCTTTGAGAAAAAGTTTTACCAACAACTGAAAGGGGTGGCAATGGGGGCAGTTTATGCCCCTGACATAGCCAATATTTATGTTAACCACTTTGAAAATGAGTTCATCTATAACAACCTCAATCCATTCTTAGCCAACATATCGTGTTGGCTAAGATATATAGATGACGTGTTCCTTATATGGAAAGGTTCACAAGAACTACTAAAACAATTTCATATATGGGTCAATCAAAGAAATCCACACCTACAGTTCACCTTGGATTACCATGCTCAGGAAATGAACTTTCTCGACCTAACAATCAAAGCTAGTGAGGAAAATACAATTTATACAACCTTGTATACTAAACCCACTACCCGTAATACCTTGCTCAAATATAATAGCCACCATCCGAAATCCCTTCGTGATGGGTTACCCTTTGGGCAATTTCTACGACTACGTAGAAACTGCTACAAACGGTGTGACTATTTCCATGAGGCTAGAATTCTGAAGAACAAATTACTTGAGAGAGGATATCCAAACAAACTCCTCAAGAATTCCATGAAACGAGCTTGGTATAATGATCGAGAAACTTTATTGCAAACCAAGACCAAAAATAACCAGGCACCTTTAGTCTGTGTGACTACATTTGGGACATACAGCCAGCAATTAAAAAAGATTGTGACAAAAAATTGGTCTCTCTTGCAGGAATTACCTGATTTCAGAGAAAAAACGATGTTCTCATTCAAACGTGGGCCAAACCTAAGAGACCATTTGGTACATGCCTATGACAAACAGGATGTCAACACAGTCGACAACATGAAACAGCTATCTCCAATCCTCGGCCACTATAGATGTAATAAGTGTATGGCCTGCAAAACAACTAAAAACATCAAAACATTCGAGATTAATGCACGCAAATTTACCATCAGACACTTTTCCAACTGTCGAACCACCAATGTAATCTACTGTATACAATGCCCATGTGGCAAACTATACATAGGGAAAACCACCCAAATGATCAAGCAGCGAATCCTTCAACATCAATCGCGGATTCGCTGCAAAGTGGAAAATGCCCCTTTAGTAGAACATTATTCCTCTGCCAAACACTCAGAAAATGACATGATCCGGAGTTCAGCCCGATTGAGGCGAAAGTCTTTATGGGAGACCTGGGAGACAAGAAAGTTTCTAGGATTTATCAGACCCTTGTTACCCACTGCTCGTCTACTCTCAGCTCCCTCCGGGAGGCCTGGGAGGTTGACGTGGGCGCCTTGGACAAGGACGACTGGAGGGAGGCACTGGAGTCCCCGCGTGGCACCGCTATCGCGGTTCGGCTCCGCCTCATACAATTCAAGTATCTGCATCGTGCCTATTACACGCGCGAACGACTGGGAAGGCTGGTTTGATTGCGTCGTCGGAGTGCCTGCGGTGTGGGGAAGTGCCTGGCTCCTTGTTTCATACGGTGTGGTCGTGTGGTCGCCTGGCTGGCTTCTGGAGGGGTGTATGGAATTGTCTGGCTGAGGTCCTGGGCTGGGATCTCCCCCGCACCCACCGGCTAGGCCTACTGCACATCATGGAAGGGGTTGGGGGCAACATCTATAAACGTCATCTGTTGCTTCTGGGCCTGGTGGTTGCTAAGCGTGACTTAGCTCGGGCCTGGAAATCTGTGAGGGCCCCCCCCCTGTCGGCGTGGAAGGCGGGGCTGGACTATTTTATGGGTCTTGAGAAACCGATCTTTGAGGCGCGGGGCTGCCCACGCAAGCACTTCAAGATCTGGAAGCGGTGGGCCGACTACCGTGGCCTATCCTTGGAACCCCCGGCGGAGCGAGAGGAGGACATTTGATCGCAGCATTTTCTCTGGCCCTACTGGCACAACCCGGGTTGCATCATACCCGCGTCTATTATGTGAATCGTCTTTGTCTTGCTTCTGTACATGTGTGGAGGGGGGGGGATAGTGGGTACGGGTGGGGGTGTAGTTGGGGTTGGGATGGGTAGTTGGGGCATTTTAAAGCTGAGCTTCATTGATATTTGCTTAGTGATTCTTATGTATGTTATCATTACATTGATCTTGATGTGGTGATCTTGGTGTGGGAAGATGCCACATGCTTGTCATTCTTTTGCTCAATAAACTTGGTTGTGAAAAAGAAAATGACATGATCTGGTGGGTAATTGATGTTGTCAAACCATCTGTCAGACAAAAGAACTGCAATAAAAGTCTGATCATTAAGGACAGCCTCTGGATTGAGTTAGCCAAAAGTGTAAAAAATGGATTGAACTTATGCACTGAATGGCACACCCTTGCGTGCTTGACCTAATCTGTCTATTCTGTTTTGTTAATAATGTAATCCAGTTCTAGTCATATACATTAATATATGCTGTGTACTTTTCAACTAGTCAATATGTATACTGTACTAGACTCTTCTGATATGAAGGATTATAATGTAGCTAGACTGTGAGCACCGGATTGGTGACAGTACTGATAGCCACTTGTTATACTGAATCCATAGCTTCTCATGTTTTGAAAATAACTATGCAAGATATCCCTACAAAAGTGATTTGCCATTTGAAATAATCAAATCATTATAATAACTTTACATCGCAGAGTTATTAAATACTCTCAAATAAAATGATTAGGTCTAAACCATGCTTTTTAATGACCAATGCAAATTTACATAAGTTATCATTCGATTGAAAGATAATGAGTCAATTTGCCTCATCTAGATAAAATATATCGCCATTCGATTCACCATTCTCAAAACATAGATAAATAACTTGATGTAATCCTTAAATAATGAACTACATGGCAACTGCTACAGCTTTGCAATACTAACTAACATGTGCTAAGATGGCCGCCTTGTATGCAGTCAACTCCCAAGCTCTAAAGCACCACTACGTAATATCGCGAGACTACGCGACTTGTTATCTGCCGAACAACGGTATATAAACATTGTGAAATTGCTACATTGTTGCAATCCCGATCGTACTGACGTGACGTTCTGTGGCCAAAACCCCAAGTAAGTAAACTGAAAAAACAATCACCGGTAATGCTTGCGAACCCGGGATTTCCTTACTTTTAACCTGTTTAACTTCCCCGGGTAAATACTTTGCCGTGTTCGCATTGCCCCTGTTTGTGGTTATAAACCTCTACCTTTAGCCTAAACACTTGTTTTTTAACCAAGGGTACAGAATGCAACCTCGAGGGTTTACGTACAAGGTGAAGAGTAACTTGCACCACCACCATTTCCGTGCCATTACTTCATTAATGATCCCTTGCCCTTACGCTCGACCTTTGTGCTAATACTTGGCTTTTAAATCTATTTGCCATAACGCGACACTTGGTTGCTGTTTAATTCATTTGGCTAAAATTAACCTACATTCTCATGAATGTTATGATGTTGGCATAACACTAAATGCTTTCAGTCAAGGTAAACACGCTTTAGTGTCAGACATAATGCAATAACTCATGACTAAAACTAGCCCAATTTTCCCCATTAAAATATTCATGCATTGCTTTTTTATTTAGACAAATTCGAGCGATTTGAATAGCGACATAAATTGGACTAACTGCCAGAACCTGTCCATTGCAGCACTGTATTCACTACAAGGTAAATTCCTGCAATCCATGCTAATCCTAAAAATACGCCAATAGTCATGCATTATACTACAATAAAGATAATAGTTAAGAATTGCCTTTCTTCCCTTACAGTGTATGCTACATAAAATTGACTTAGTCTATTGCCCGATTTCTACGCCATAAGTGAAGGTGCGGGTGCCGTCATAAAACTCCAAACTGACGTGCTTTTGATTCAAAAAGTGAGTGTAAGCTACCATTAATTGACTAGCAATCAGGAATCATCGTAATTATTACCTGGATTCTGTTGATTTATCACTGTTTTCTAAATGCATATCGTCCCAGTCGCCACACCGACTGTTTTAAATAACTTTGATTATTAAAATGTAAATATGTTTAGATTTGTATAATAAATAAGTAACTCTATGCCTAAGAGTTGGTAAACCAGGTACTCAAATATAATTGAACATATCATAATACTATGTTGTTTTCCTTACAGAGGGTCATCAATTGTATATACCATTATTTCGTCCTGATGATGGTCTTGGGAAAATTCGAAAAAAGACCGAAACGTCGACTTGTTTAGTCCAATTCTGCGTATTTTGTTTCATATCAGCTTTTGATTTTCTTCTGATTGGTAGTTGAAATCAATTTAATACTGTGCCCTAGCAGTCTGGACTGTATGTTTGGATATGTCACAGGAAAAGTAACCAACACCTTGAATATCCAGATTATATCTATGTATGTACCCTGTCCTATGCCAATGTTCATTTTTTGTACAGAAATTTATATCTTTTGCCTTGAATCTAAATAATAACTTTCAGACAAGCACAAATCCTGGTTTCATGTTTTATTAATCATTCATTGTATATATGATGTTAGTGTGGTAACATCTTGTGTTCCTTATCTTAGGAACTTTTTTCTTTTGAATTTAATTGAACAGCTGCTGATTTATTTCAGGTTTAGGTACTTTGATTGCCCCTAAACAAGTCCTATCAGTGCTGAAAATTCACATAGCAAACAAAACCCCTTGCTGGCCATTCTCTATTATAATAAACTCTGCCCGAGCCCGCAAGGGTATATTGGGTTGCTCACCTTCTTATACACTATATTTGCGCAGAAAACCTCTGCTGTGAGCCATTTTTCTAAGTGGTAAAACTGTCATTGAACAGTTCATTTAACCAACGTGACCTTTTCTTGTTTGTCTCTAACTGTACTTCTATGTCTGAAGCAGAGACCTTGTCATATACTGATGACTATATACAAAAAATTGCCTCTGGACCATCTTTACTAGGCAATAGAAGCACACCAGTAAATTCACCACTAGAGTCTGACTTAAACCAACTAGAACGCTTAAAGAAAAAATTAGTCAGAACCGAACTCCATGCTAAGTTCTTGACAGACTGCCTTAGTGCTAATATAATCCCTACTGGTTTACAGATTCGAAACATTCACATCATCTTCACTGAAGACGGTGAATTTAAAATAAGCTTCAGCCACGCAGCCAATAAATGCTCACGCACCTGGATGGTGCTCAGCATTGAGACTGCGGCCAAGCAAATCAAATTACTTCTAAAGGAGATCGAGACACTAGAAAATAAAATCAATAGTGACTCGAACATTACCAACGCAAAAGCCCTTTTAGACAAAGTAACACAAACAATAAAAGAATTTGAGGAATTCAATTCTATGAAAAAAACAGACAAACTCCAAAAGGATATTCGTAAATATAATAAAGAAATAACATATCCTTACTTGAATAAAGACTTTTACCAGGCCCAGAATAACCCTAGAGGCCACAACCCTAACCAACAACAACAGAAAAGGGCAACCTTCTCTGAAACTGGCTCAGAATCTGACGGTGACCAAATACCAACAGGTCACTTCAGACCCTCGTTTGACCAACAGCCATCAACCTCACGCCAAATTTTTTTAGGCCAGGACAACAGGAGAGGGAGAGGGCAACCTCCGAAACCCAGGGGGGCGAAACGAGGATGGTACAGAAACCAATATACCCCAGGCCAAAGACAAACACGCAATCAGTTCTACCAATGGTAGACAGTTCATCTACCATTCCAATATTCAATCTGTCGAAACACACTTTGACTGAAGCTGAAACATCTGTCCTTACTTCAGGCTTATCTTTTGTTCCAACATACAGAAACAATCAATTTCTAACTAAATGTGAAATTTACAAATTCTTTAGAACAATTCGACTTAAAAACTTTTTCGCCTCAAAAGAGGGTATACCCGAAAAAAATGTGACTGGTCTCCATCCGCCATCAACATTCTTTCCAATGAACAATATGGTTTCAAAAAACATCTTAACCTTTGAAAACGCGGTTCTCATTGAAACAGAAACTTTGTTTACCCAGCAAATTTTCTGTAGGAACAATCTCAATAAAGAAGAACATCTATCTCTCAAAAATCTTAAATCCCTTAAAGACACAGTAATTAAACCGGCTGATAAGGGGGGAGGTCTAGTATTATGGGATCGGGAAGCTTACAGGCATGAAATGTTGGAACAACTCTCTGTGACTGACAACTACAGATTGCTGAAATCTGATCCAACCCCTCTAATAGAAAAGGAAATCAAACAACTTAGTAACCAAGGACTAGAAGGTGGTTGGCTAAGCACAAAAGAAGCTACCTTTCTTATCAATGATTCACCAACTGTGCCAGCCATATACATCCTCCCTAAAATTCATAAGCACGCCACGAAACCACCAGGGAGACCCATTGTTGCCGGTTGTAATTCAGTTTACAAACCGCTTGCCCAGTATGTAGACTTCTTTATTAGACCTTTTGTAACTGAAACAGAGACATACATTAGGGACACGACTACTGTAATCACTAAACTCGAGAATCATATTTATGATCCTGAACAGGAATATCTTGTGACTATGGACATAAACAGTCTATACACAAACATTCCACAAAATGAAGTTCTCGAACTCATCACAAATCTTTTAGACAGTCGCGACAGACCACATGCTGTTCCAAGTGAATTTATAACTGAATGTATCAGGATTTCTATGTGCCAAAACTTTTTTCTCTTTGAGAAAAAGTTTTACCATAACTGAAAGGGGTGGCAATGGGGGCAGTTTATGCCCCTGACATAGCCAACATTTATGTTAACCACTTTGAAAATGAGTTCATCTATAACAACCTCAATCCATTCTTAGCCAACATATCGTGTTGGCTAAGATATATAGATGACGTGTTCCTTATATGGAAAGGTTCACAAGAACTACTAAAACAATTTCATATATGGGTCAATCAAAGAAATCCACACCTACAGTTCACCTTGGATTACCATGCTCAGGAAATGAACTTTCTCGACCTAACAATCAAAGCTAGTGAGGAAAATACAATTTATACAACCTTGTATACTAAACCCACTACCCGTAATACCTTGCTCAAATATAATAGCCACCATCCGAAATCCCTTCGTGATGGGTTACCCTTTGGGCAATTTCTACGACTACGTAGAAACTGCTACAAACGGTGTGACTATTTCCATGAGGCTAGAATTCTGAAGAACAAATTACTTGAGAGAGGATATCCAAACAAACTCCTCAAGAATTCCATGAAACGAGCTTGGTATAATGATCGAGAAACTTTATTGCAAACCAAGACCAAAAATAACCAGGCACCTTTAGTCTGTGTGACTACATTTGGGACATACAGCCAGCAATTAAAAAAGATTGTGACAAAAAATTGGTCTCTCTTGCAGGAATTACCTGAATTCAGAGAAAAACCGATGTTCTCATTCAAACGTGGGCCAAACCTAAGAGACCATTTGGTACATGCCTATGACAAACAGGATGTCAACACAGTCGACAACATGAAACAGCTATCCCCAATCCTCGGCCACTATAGATGTAATAAGTGTATGGCCTGCAAAACAACTAAAAACATCAAAACATTCGAGATTAATGCACGCAAATTTACCATCAGACACTTTTCCAACTGTCGAACCACCAATGTAATCTACTGTATACAATGCCCATGTGGCAAACTATACATAGGGAAAACCACCCAAATGATCAAGCAGCGAATCCTTCAACATCAATCGCGGATTCGCTGCAAAGTGGAAAATGACCCTTTAGTAGAACATTATTCCTCTGCCAAACACTCAGAAAATGACATGATCTGGTGGGTAATTGATGTTGTCAAACCATCTGTCAGACAACAGAACTGCGATAAAAGTCTGATCATTAAGGAAAGCCGCTGGATTGAGTTAGCCAAAAGTGTAAAAAATGGATTGAACTTATGCACTGAATGGCACACCCTTGCGTGCTTGACCTAATCTGTCTATTCTGTTTTGTTAATAATGTAATCCAGTTCTAGTCATATACATTAATATATGCTGTGTACTTTTCAACTAGTCAATATGTATACTGTACTAGACTCTTCTGATATGAAGGATTATAATGTAGCTAGACTGTGAGCACCGGATTGGTGACAGTACTGATAGCCACTTGTTATACTGAATCCATAGCTTCTCATGTTTTGAAAATAACTATGCAAGATATCCCTACAAAAGTGATTTGCCATTTGAAATAATCAAATCATTATAATAACTTTACATCGCAGAGTTATTAAATACTCTCAAATAAAATGATTAGGTCTAAACCATGCTTTTTAATGACCAATGCAAATTTACATAAGTTATAATTCGATTGAAAGATAATGAGTCAATTTGCCTCATCTAGATAAAATATATCGCCATTCGATTCACCATTCTCAAAACATAGATAAATAACTTGATGTAATCCTTAAATAATGAACTACATGGCAACTGCTACAGCTTTGCAATACTAACTAACATGTGCTAAGATGGCCGCCTTGTATGCAGTCAACTCCCAAGCTCTAAAGCACCACTACGTAATATCGCGAGACTACGCGACTTGTTATCTGCCGAACAACGGTATATAAACATTGTGAAATTGCTACATTGTTGCAATCCCGATCGTACTGACGTGACGTTCTTTGGCCAAAACCCCAAGTAAGTAAACTGAAAAAACAATCACCGGTAATGCTTGCGAACCCGGGATTTCCTTACTTTTAACCTGTTTAACTTCCCCGGGTAAATACTTTGCCGTGTTCGCATTGCCCCTGTTTGTGGTTATAAACCTCTACCTTTAGCCTAAACACTTGTTTTTTAACCAAGGGTACAGAATGCAACCTCGAGGGTTTACGTACAAGGTGAAGAGTAACTTGCACCGCCACCATTTCCGTACCATTACTTCATTAATGATGCCTTGCCCTTACGCTCGACCTTTGTGCTAATACTTGGCTTTTAAATCTATTTGCCATAACGCGACACTTGGTTGCTGTTTAATTCATTTGGCTAAAATTAACCTACATTCTCATGAATGTTATGATGTTGGCATAACACTAAATGCTTTCAGTCAAGGTAAACACGCTTTAGTGTCAGACATAATGCAATAACTCATGACTAAAACGAGCCCAATTTTCCCCATTAATATATTCATGCATTGCTTTTTTATTTAGACAAATTCGAGCGATTTGAATAGCGACATAAATTGGACTAACTGCCAGAACCTGTCCATTGCAGCACTGTATTCACTACAAGGTAAATTCCTGCAATCCATGCTGAACCTAAAAATACGCCAATAGTCATGCATTATACTACAATAAAGATAATAGTTAAGAATTGCCTTTCTTCCCTTACAGTGTATGCTACATAAAATTGACTTAGTCTATTGCCCGATTTCTACGCCATAAGTGAAGGTGCGGGTGCCGTCATAAAACTCCAAACTGACGTGCTTTTGATTCAAAAAGTGAGTGTAAGCTACCATTAATTGACTAGCAATCAGGAATCATCGTAATTATTACCTGGATTCCGTTGATTTATCACTGTTTTCTAAATGCATATCGTCCCAGTCGCCACACCGACTGTTTTAAATAACTTTGATTATTAAAATGTAAATATGTTTAGATTTGTATAATAAATAAGTAACTCTATGCCTAAGAGTTGGTAAACCAGGTACTCAAATATAATTGAACATATCATAATACTATGTTGTTTTCCTTACAGAGGGTCATCAATTGTATATACCATTATTTCGTCCTGATGATGGTCTTGGGAAAATTCGAAAAAAGACCGAAACGTCGACTTGTTTAGTCCAATTCTGCGTATTTTGTTTCATATCAGCTTTTGATTTTCTTCTGATTGGTAGTTGAAATCAATTTAATACTGTGCCCTAGCAGTCAGGACTGTATGTTTGGATATGTCACAGGAAAAGTAACCAACACCTTGAATATCCAGATTATATCTATGTATGTACCCTGTCCTATGCCAATGTTCATTTTTTGTACAGAAATGTATATCTTTTGCCTTGAATCTAAATAATAACTTTCAGACAAACACAAATCCTGGTTTCATGTTTTATTAATCATTCATTGTATATATGATGTTAGTGTGGTAACATCTTGTGTTCCTTATCTTAGGAACTTTTTCTTTTGTTTTAGGGAATAGACACCGTATAACATGGTAAGCACACAGGGTGTTATGAATTGTTTTCATTTTACGGCCACGGACTCGTTTTTTCTTGTGAGCGGTGCAGTTTTAGGAAATACTTTGTGGGGCGAAGTATAAATGCTCCTGCATGCATAGACACCGTATAACTGGGTAAGCACACATGGTGTTATGGATTGTTTGCATGTTTCCGGCCGTGGACACGTCCTTTCTTGTGTGCTGCGCTGCTTAATGTAGGCAATACCGCAGGTTAAGAAGGCTCTACCTGTAGCACATTCTTCACAGCGAGATTTGGGAGCATTGGTAATAACCATCCGCACCTCGGCGTACCGATAGTACAATTTTTTGATTTTGTTATGGCATCCTTAGTGGTCTAATGGGGAAAAGCAGTTGACGATGTAACCGGGCAACAGGGTTCGAGTACCAGCAACGGCTCAAGCATCTTGGGTTTCAGAAAAAATCACCTGTGGTGTATTTTGGCTGCATGCGCGGCAAATGATAAATTAAGGGAAGTTGAGTTAATCTCTACATGCTTTCTGGTGACCATTTGAGAAAAGATTAAAGGGGATCCGTGCACAGATACGTGCCATGGTTATTATCCTTGGAAAAGACAGTCCGGCCCTCGTGGCCTATTACTATTTGTTCTATTGTTAAGCTGAAGGAATTTGCACTGACAGAACTGGTTAAGGAGTGGAAGATTGTTGTGAAGAAGCGAGTCCACACATTGTTCACCTTAGCTGTGTAATGTTATGCACACTAGTTCAGCTTTCCCCCCCCCCCCCCCCCCCCTGTTTCGGGATGTGAGTACGCCGTTGTATTGGTAGAACTGAAACTGTGCCATTTTACACAAGACAGTACATTTTATAAAGAAATGGATTATAAGGAGTCTAAGGGCTGTCTGCTAGATGGCAGCGGAAGCAAGGTTTATAAACAAAACATTGCTCGGATTGTGGCTCTGTAATCCCACAGGCACGGAAGCAATGGGTTGTGTGAGTCGAGTCTAAGAAAAGGTAAACCGAAATAAACGTGCACAAGAAATAGAAATACATTGCTTCTTGGGGCATGGGTTTTAGACTTCTGGAATGACAAACCGTGCACATCATTCTGTGCGTATGTATGTTTCTAGGTTTAATATTAGTTGAAGCAAGGGCATCTCAGACTGCCTTAAAATATATACGTATATTTTATTTATTTCAATTTTCTCGACGAATCACTTTACTTACCAGGCAGGGTAGAGGTTCTAATGCTGTCAGGGGATACCGAATGAACAACGACGAGTTAGCTCCTAATCAGTTAGGCTGAGCATTAAACATAATAAACCAAAGAAAATGCCAAAACTGATGTGTAAATTAAACATACAATTTTGTTCATAAGCTAGAAAGACTCATTCCAACCTACGATATTGCTAATAAATAGCGTTTTATTCAATCAATTCAGAGAACATTATTTCAAAGGGATTAATGCATTTTATACAGTACTACACCATATTATTATACAACACTCATTCAACTAGTCTTTCATATCACACACATACAAAATCAGACATCCATATGTACATAACTTAAAGAATTATCAAAGAAAGGGGGAAAGAAAAGAATTCAGAGAGAAAGAAAGAAACAAAGGCTGCTCAACCGATACTCATCTGTAATATACCATCTATCTACACATATATACACAACACAGGATTACTCGTGAGCAAATAAGATAGTATCACACATTGTATATACAGGTTGAAGTATTCGAGTTCTCATTTGTTTTAGCTTTTCACTTTTTGAAAGAGCAGCACTTTGCAGAGGGCCTACGCGTTTCGAGTCCTGTACAGTGAGAGGACTCTCATCAGGGCCGGGGGGAGTTATCCTACTGGTCTGCTAGGCCACTTGACAGGTGTAGAGAGCTGGGATGCGGGGGTAGCGCTCACAGGAGGAGAGGGCGTAGTCACACTTGCTTGATCAAAATGGACCAAGGACTAATTGGTTGTCCTCTATCAAGGTTTAAAAACGGAGAGACAGACGAGGTCAGGGGTGCCTCTTCCAAGTAGGCTTTTGGGTTTGGAAATCAGACGTCCTACACGAGTTAGGGCGGGTGCTGGGAGGTGTTCTCTTGACTCCTAATGGACAGAGTCTCCTCGTTGCGGTCGGCGTCTCCGGAGCGCTGATCCTTCGCGCATGCGCTGTGGATCAGCGCTCCGGAGACGCCGACCGCAACGAGGAGACTCTGTCCATTAGGAGTCAAGAGAACACCTCCCAGCACCCGCCCTAACTCGTGTAGGACGTCTGATTTCCAAACCCAAAAGCCTACTTGGAAGAGGCACCCCTGACCTCGTCTGTCTCTCCGTTTTTAAACCTTGATAGAGGACAACCAATTAGTCCTTGGTCCATTTTGATCAAGCAAGTGTGACTACGCCCTCTCCTCCTGTGAGCGCTACCCCCGCATCCCAGCTCTCTACACCTGTCAAGTGGCCTAGCAGACCAGTAGGATAACTCCCCCCGGCCCTGATGAGAGTCCTCTCACTGTACAGGACTCGAAACGCGTAGGCCCTCTGCAAAGTGCTGCTCTTTCAAAAAGTGAAAAGCTAAAACAAATGAGAACTCGAATACTTCAACCTGTATATACAATGTGTGATACTATCTTATTTGCTCACGAGTAATCCTGTGTTGTGTATATATGTGTAGATAGATGGTATATTACAGATGAGTATCGGTTGAGCAGCCTTTGTTTCTTTCTTTCTCTCTGAATTCTTTTCTTTCCCCCTTTCTTTGATAATTCTTTAAGTTATGTACATATGGATGTCTGATTTTGTATGTGTGTGATATGAAAGACTAGTTGAATGAGTGTTGTATAATAATATGGTGTAGTACTGTATAAAATGCATTAATCCCTTTGAAATAATGTTCTCTGAATTGATTGAATAAAACGCTATTTATTAGCAATATCGTAGGTTGGAATGAGTCTTTCTAGCTTATGAACAAAATTGTATGTTTAATTTACACATCAGTTTTGGCATTTTCTTTGGTTTATTATGTCAGGGGATACCGGGCCGAGAATAAGTAAGGGAAACAAACCGTGTTTGCAGGTGTCAGTTTTAAAATGACTTAGGTGTAAGAAAAGGCACCCAGCGTGTGCACAAAAGGGAGGCCATAGGAGATAAACTCTCCTGCAGGGCAACGCTCACAGGTGAAGGACACCGTCCAAGCCAATTAATTCAAGGTTGCACGACGCCAAGCGCTTACTGAAAAGATGAGCAGACCCAATGGTAGGCACAGGGGGCACCACAAGCACGTTTTGCGCCATACACCTCCTTGGGTTCAGTGATGAATGGTAATCTGCACTACGCTTTGTTGGACACACAAGGAGATTTGAACATATAATTTTAATGGCTAGGCATGCAATTATGTAGTGCATTGTCTGTAGTTTTTTACGTGACACACTCCCTGTGAAATTTGTATGTTGAGGAAATACACACCAGCAACGAATTCAGGCAGCCCTATTTCCGCCTCACTATCTGGTAGATAATCTAGATGCAAACTTGCCCCAAGGCGGCTAAGTAAAACATTAAGTATTGTTTTCCTCTTACTCACACGAGTATTCCAGGTTGGTTGCTACATATTATCATGTCTGTCGTAGCACGACTGCATTGCATGATATGCTGGAGATCACCTTAATTTTCCTGATCAGTTAATCCCTCTGTGCCTAATTTCTCCCGGCTAGATGGTGATAAGGCATAGCAAACGGAGGGTACGATATATGGGAGGCCATTCCATAACCAAGTTGTCTGACTAGTGACTTGGCTGATGATATGCTCTCTGTTGAAGACTTCAGAGCAGCTCTATGGGCGTGGTGTTCACTGGGCGTAAGTTTGGTATCCTAGCAATAGTATATATAGGATGTGGTTGCCCCTTAGTTATATTACGCAAGGGTCAGCCATTGTCAAAGCCAACAGTCAGGCGTGAGGGGTTTTGATACTGATAATATGTATCTCTCATTGAGTTGTTGGGGGGGACAGCTTTTATATCACAAGTTCATCTCATTTTAGAATTACTATCAATGGCATCAACCCAACTGATAGTTACAACAATTGTGGAACCTCTCCACGCTAATGACCTCTTTCTTGGGGTCCTGATATTCCTACACACCCTGGCCCCTGCTGTCATACCTTCAAAAGGGGTCCTGGCACCCAGTTGCGGCATCACATAGGCAGTGGGGGGACGGTGGCATCACATAATTCTGGGGATGTTTGTGATCATGTCCGGTTGGCTGGGATGGTATTTACCAGAAGCCAAAGTGGGGAGCTAAAAAGGCTCTTGTGCCATTTTACAGCCTGGCATAGTTAGGGCTGTGCTAATCCTTTTGGGTAAAGACTTTGATGCTGCACTGTCAAACAGACTGTCCTTTTTCACACATAGATCCTATGCATAAAGACGTGGGTAGAAAACCAGGATTAAGAGGCGATGTCCTCGTCTGCAGCACAATTTTCTTTTAGTAACAATGAATGTGTAAAATAGGAAGCCAATATTACAGCCTAGCATGGTTAGGGCGGTGCTGATCCTACGCTTACAGATTTAGATGCTGCACTGGCAAAAAGACTGTCCCTTTCAAACCTAGATCCTATTGCCTAAAGACGTGGGTAGAAAACCAGGAATAGGAGGTGATGTCCTGGTCTGCAGCAGAATTTTAGTAACTAGGAATGTGCCGTGTGTGGTACTGCAATTCTGGACCCCTCCGTTTCACCAGCCTCGGGGTCCAACACCCGTGTTATAAAATACCGTCGTATCATGACGAATTTGGTATCTACGAACCGGTAATGATTGGGACATCATCCCCATGCAACTGCGTCATGATTAAGCGATGCTAACACCCTTGAATCTTGATTTGCGACTCGAACCCGCAGACTCCATTTTGTAAACGGCAGCCATCTTAGGACTTGCCCTCATATAAGTCAATTGATTAAAGCCGAGCTTGATCCGAAAGGACACGTCCTCTGTAGCTGACTCCCCCATGACCTGGCCGAGCTAACTCCACTGCCCCCAGCCAAGCCTGTTTAGGCAGCTCCTCGCCCAGTGGCCGAGCCCGATATCATCAAAGCACAACATGTCATAAACCCTTCACTGCATACAAACCCTGTTTTCTATACACACGCACACCTGTCCATGATTCTTGTTTATGACCCGTTTTATGGTGGGAGGGGGCTCGACCTTATTGGCATTTCATCGATATCTGATGGGAGTTCTGGATCTGGCGAGGTAATCAATCACCAACTGGACATCTAGAATATGTGCTGACCAGCATGACTTCGCTCTTTGTATTATTGTGGAAATATTTGTATTGCCATATCGTAAACGTAAGAATTCTTGCCTGCAGCTGTTATTTACGTATATAAGGAGAAGTCTGGTTCTGTAAAAACGAACAGTCTCCTGAGAACTTACGGCCCGTGTTGTCGTACTTCTAGGACGCATGTTACTTGGTTGCAGCCAATAAACTCGATCTTTGACTTCATCTAGAAGACTCAGTGTTTCTGTAAGTCCAGAACAGGGAGAACCTAGAGGTCTTCGGGTGTGATCCCCTGGCACCACCGGGTCTCTAAAAACCCGGCACCTCAGTTGGCGCCCAACTCGGGGCGGTATCAAGCGGTGACGGTCCAAGCCAGATGTTCGTGAGGAGCTTCGTGTGAAAATTCCGGAGGACGGCCAGCCACTTCAGCGACCCCTGCATGTCGACGTGGTTCCGAAGGTCTTTGCTGCGAGGTTCCCCGCATCCCGACGGCTACGAAGGACTGCTGCCCTGACTATCGCCTTGTTTTGGACCCAGTGATCCTTGGTAGAGCGAAACGATAGAAGAGTCTTCTAGTGACATCACCGATCTTCAATATTCAGTTAAGTATAAGTGGAGCGTCTCCCTGTCCTTAGTTTGGTTCTTAGTTTGATTCTTAGTCTTGGTATCCCAGAGATACGGTTTGTATTATTGGTTCTTGCAAGCACCAAAACCGAGGGTTTCGTGTATTCACGATAATATCATAATTAGATAATCCCTTGAAGTTTGAAGCTAGACTAGTGAGCGAAGATGCCTGGTCTCAGCAGACTTGGAAACTTGTTTTGTCTTGGTTGTGGTAAGGACTCCCGATTAGAGGACTCGTGTCCGGTTCCTCCGATTGGAACTCCAACATATGAGTTATATATAAAACATGGAGTAGGTCCTATCACGTATAACGAGGTATGGATAAAATACACCCGCAAGGATGGTGTTTTAAAATGGCCCCAATATGGTAGTTTGACCCAGAAATATTAGACCACCTCGAGGTCAAATTGTTCAAGAAGAAAGCCCGGCCGGCGATGTTTGACTCTTTTCGCTTATGGCGCAAAGAAGCCAAACAGAAAGAAATGAAACTAGCTAAGAAAAATAGAAGAGGTATGTCAATGGTGCAAGCCGCCATTGCATACAGAGATAACGAGGAAGAGCAAGAAAGTGAACAAATGCTCAGAAGCAAGAAGTTAGCAGTAGATAAATGCTACCCGATGTTGCCACATGAAGGACAAAGTTCAAAAGGGAAATCAGAGAACGATCCTTTAATGTCGCACTTATTGAATTCACCACCCCCATATGCGCTAGATGCTACTGCACCCCCAAAGCGCTTTGTTATACCGCGCCCAGGTGCACGAAATACAGCTCTTGCACAAGCACCAGCTCCTCTTCAGCTGGTTCCTACTTCTCCGGCGCAGCCTTCTCAAGGGCCGCCGCCTTTACTACACACTCCTTCTACTTCTACAACTTTACCTACTGCTCCAACTATTCACTATGATACTACGTCTGCTACTGCCTCGACTTCCTCTGCTGTTGCCCCGACTTCCTCTTTACATCAGCCTGCCTTTTCTGGCGCATCTGTTTCGCCGCAAGCTTCTCCTTCTGTCAGACAGAGAGTGACAAGAACTGTCACTGGTCTATTCTCGCCGTTCTTTGGATCACCTAAAACGACCCCTAAACCAGAACGTAGAGAGTTGCGTAGTCAACTACCCGACTACGAAGAAAGAGGAGTACTGAATGAGTTAGCACGCCAATGGGTTACTGATACTGTGAGGTATGATCTTCAGTCTGTTATGGAAGTTTTCCGACAATGGGATCCATCCACTCAAAGATATGTGTTTGAGGAAATGTGTGTGTACCTTTGGGAAGATTTACAAGACAACGACCCAAAACGCAGAATGCAGGAACTAGCCCGCATGCGATTCAAATTCTATGAAGGCATGATTATAGGCGCAGATGTTGAGAAAGCAATGGATTTACTGTTATCTTATAGGAGCACAGGAAACAGCTCTAGATCGTTTGATGAAGACGAAGTGTCTGGTAGGAAAAAGGCACGACTGTACCCCATGAGAGAGGTTCCTCCGGTATGGAGGGAAGGCGATGCGAACGCGCAACCGCCTGTTCCACCGCATTTCCAGCGTGTATGGGTACATGTCCCCTGGAAGAGATCCGAAGTTTTAGCACTCAAACAGACACTACCTGACCCACGTAAAAATCCCGCAGGGTATTACAAGGAATTATCACAGACTGCCAGCTCATGTATAATGAATTTAGCGGATGTAGACATGTTATTTGGGAATGTCGTTCCGCATCCTTTATGGAGTAAAATTCGTCATGCAGATCACGATCAGGAACTAGGTGATTCATGGGCTAATATTACCGCTACTGATGCCAGACAAGTTGGTGGTTCCAAACCCGAGCCTTTAATAGCAGATCTTCCAGGTAGGATTATTGCGTACATGAAGACATTAATGCCTGAATTACGTGTAAATTGGGACAAGCTATCCGCGTGCAAGCAAAAGAAAGATGAAAATGTGTCCGACTTTTTCACGAGGTTTGAGGAGACTTTCACCGATCACAGTGGTCAGGATATGGCTACCGAGGGTGGCCAAAGATTTTTTGTAGACAAATTTGTACATAATTTGCTTCCTGAATTATGCAATAAATTGAAAGATTCAGAAAGTGCTTGGGCTGTTTCCACGTCAGCACAGATTTTAGCCTCAGCCCAGTACTATGAAAATAGGCGCAAAGACGAGCTAGATAAGACAGAGAAGAAGACTAAGGAACTAAAGACTAAAGTTCTCCTCCAGCAAGCGTATCCGCCTCGCACTCCTAGTCAGCCCAATTATCAGCAACTGCAGCCGTATTCGAGAAACGCGCAAGGAAACAAGTTTTCCCACCAGCGTTCTCCATATGGCCCAAATCAATGTGCATATTGCAAAGAGGAGGGTCATTTCAAAAATAATTGCCAAGCTCTTGCACGGCGTTTAAGTGGTATTTCCGGCGCGAGAGGGAGAGGTGTTCAACAGGCTCCTAGAGGTAGGGGTCGTGGAAACTTCCCCCAGAACACCACTTCTTTTCCGCCTCAGAATTCTATGAATAGCTTTGACCAACAGAATAATGCGTCTTCCCGAACAGCTCAGTACTATGCAGATGACTATTACGCAGAAAACGAGAATGAGGGTAATAGTTGCTAGGACAGCCATGGACAAAGAGAGGGAGTTGTTTCAGTTCCAGTAGATCAGAATGGACCTTATGTCGAGGTGATAACATCCGGAGTGTCGGAGCCATTTCTGCTGGATACTGGTGCTACTAAAAGTTCGATTATGCACTCAAAACTTCCTGGCGCACCTTTGTCCGGCGAAATGAATGTTTCAGTAGGTTTTTCTGGCGCCCCTGTTAGAAACCCGATCTCCAACCCCATGCCCCTTTCTGTTGGCCCATACGAATTAGAAGCACCCCTCATTCTTACAACCGGTTGTGGCGAAAATTTGTTAGGTTTGGATTTACTGAAGAGACTATATGCGACCTTGTACTGTTCTCCTTCAGGAGTACAGCTTACGCTTGGTAGCAGAGTGATTTCCCCGATGTATTTGGCAAAAGAGAGCATTACGATCGAGTTGTCATCTCTTCCAGATGTACTTTGGGCGAATGGTTCTAATGATGTAGGCCATTTGAAGATAGCACCGTATGTCATAACGTTGAAAAATAATGTCAGGTTGCCACGTATTCCCCAATATAAAATGTCAAAAGAATGTGAAAAAGCTTTGCTCGAAATAATATATGATCTAATTGAGAAAGACGTCATTGAAGAAACCACAGGCAACATTTGTAACAGTCCTGTTTTGCCTGTCTTAAAGCGTACCGATCCTTCACAGCCCCCTGTGTACCGATTCGTGATCGACCTAAGGGAAGTGAATAAGATCGTCGTACCGCAGTTTCCAGTCGTCCCCGACATTACTGCCTTATTAACAATTGTTCCAGCCTCAGCCGATTGGTTTTCAGTGATTGACCTGAAGAATGCTTTCTTCAGCATCCCGATTGCCGAGGAGAGCAGAGATATCTTCGGCTTCAATTTAGGA
The DNA here is from genome assembly GCF_964263255.1 of Lissotriton vulgaris. Taxonomy (NCBI): domain Eukaryota; kingdom Metazoa; phylum Chordata; class Amphibia; order Caudata; family Salamandridae; genus Lissotriton; species Lissotriton vulgaris. The sequence goes on from NC_141691.1 coordinate 1,258,824,137, forward strand.
GGACGAAGCTTCCGCTTTAAACGCGCTCCTCAGGGCTACTGTGAAAGTCCATCAATATTCAGTCAGGCTTTGAAAACGCAACTCGATACGATTGTTCTACCTGGTGGCGCGACTCTGATGCAGTATGTAGATGACTTACTGATAGCTGCAGATACCGAAGAGATCTGCAAACAAGCTACGTTGTCATTGTTGCGTCATTTGTGTGACATGAAGCACAAAGTCTCGCTTTCCAAACTACAATTTTGCCGACAAGAAGTAACCTACTTAGGTCACATCTTATCGAAGGAGGGAAGGAGACTGACCCCAGAAAGAATGCAGGCGATTGCAGAACTGAGTGTCCCAAGGACCCAGAGAGAAGTGGGTGCCTTCTTGGGCATTACATCGTACTGTAGACAATGGATACCGAATTTCTCACTGTTGGACAAACCCTTGCTGGCATTAATGCGTAAAGACACACCCAATCCTTTGCCTTGGTCTGAAGAGTGTCAGACAAGTTTCCATGAGTTGCGTGAGGCATTATGTTCGGCTCCTGTGTTGGGCAATCCCGACTACAGTAAGCCGTTTACATTATACGTCCATGAGAAGGAAGGTTGCACATTATCAGTCCTGACACAGCACTTTGGGGGCAAACAACGCCCATGTGCGTATTTCTCCGCAACTCTAGACCCCGTAGCTAAGGCATTACCAAGCTGTTTGAGGGCCACTGCCGCAGCGGCTGTCTGTATTCGACAGTCGGCTGGGTTAGTCATGAATAATATTCTGACCGTTATGGTCCCACATGCAGTGGATATTTTACTAAACAGAACGAAAACACAGCACCTAACTAGTGCTCGACTGTCCAGCTATGAATTGACCCTGTTGGCAAGCCACATTCAAATAAAGAGGTGTGATACACTCAACCCTGCTACATTACTACCCATTCCACCAGCAGACACAGATAAAATCGACAAACATGACTGCTGTTTTAGGACAGAGGAAGAGACAAAAGGGAGAGTAGACTTGCAGGATACCCCTTTCCCTGAATGTAATGATAATTTATGGGTTGATGGTTCATGTTTCAAGTTGCCGAATGGTGATACGACCGCAGCATATGCCGTGACAACATTACACACGATTGTAGAGACAGCTCGCATCCCCCACAATTCTGCCCATGCGGCAGAACTAATCGCACTCACGAGAGCATGCGTGTTGGCGAAAGGAAAACGAGTGAATGTGTACACAGATAGTCAGTATGCCTTCGGCGTCGCCCACAGTTTTGGAAGATTATGGCGTGAACGTGGGTTTCTGACGTCGCATGGCGCAAAAATACAACATGGCCAGCTAGTACACGACCTTCTCGAGTCACTGACCTTGCCCCTACAGGTTGCGATTGTGAAGTGTAGCGCCCATAGGAAGATCCGAGATGATGTTGGTCGAGGGAATGCATTTGCCGATGAGGTCGCGAAAGAGACTGCAAGGAACACAATGAGTCGAATGTATGTTGTAGGTCCTGCTAGATGGACCCCTGATGTGGGTATGTGTGAGGACACCATCGAGAGCGTGAAATGTATACAATCCGACGCGACTGAGAAAGAGGTGAATGAATGGAGAGAAAGCAAGGGTAGATTAGACGCGAATGATTGTTGGGTCGAACTGTCAGAACATCAGCGATGGTTGTTACCCGACGCTTATGTGCTCGCAGTGGTGACAATGGCCCATGGAATGGCACACGTCAGCGCGAAAGGAATATGTAAGCTGTTGGCCCCAGTATGGCAGAATAGCGGTATCCCAAGATGTGCAGAGAATCTGGTCAAAAACTGTATGGTGTGTTTGAAACACAATCCCGGCAGGGGAACCCCAACCCCAGCTGGTCATTTTGCCCCTCCAACGTACCCGTTTGAGGTCTTGCAACTTGACTTCATTCACATGGAAAGGTGCAATAACCTGAACTACGTCCTTGTTGTCGTCTGCGCCTTCTCCAGGTGGATAGAAGCATACCCCCTTAAGAACAACACTGCCTTGTCAACTGCCAAAGCCCTTGTCAAGGAGTTTTTCCCCAGATTTGGCATGCCTAGGATTGTCTGGAGTGATAACGGAAGTGAATTCGTGGGACGAGTGATGAAGAGAGTATGCGAGTGTCTAGGCATCCGCCAGAAATTCCACGCTGCAAACCACCCCCAATCGGCAGGATTAGTAGAGTGCTATAATGGCACTTTAAAATTGAAACTGGCCAAGATCCAGGCCAGCACAGGCCTCAAGTGGCCAGATGCACTGCCTTTGGCACTCCTGTCTACCAGGATGATTGTCCATTCTAGACTGGGACTTAGCCCACACGAGATCGTGTTTGGGCGCCCAGCTAATATATGGGGAGTACCTAGGCCAAGAAAGCTCAATGAGATCGAATACCCTGTACTGCTTGACTATTTGCATGAATTGACAACTAAATTGCATACTTTACATCAACAGGTCCACAGCTCCTCTCCACCGGCGTCTGAAGATCCAGGCCACACTATCGAGCCCGGCTCCTGGATCCTGATTCGGAATTTCGGACGTACCAAGAACGAGGAGCCTCGCTGGACCGGACCGTTCCAGGTCTTACTGTCCACCCGCTCTGCAGTACGTGTCCACGGGAGAAAACATTAGGTACACGGCGCCCATTGCAAAAGGGTCCCGTTGCCCCTTCCATACGACCGATGGGTCCAGCAAGGAGTCGCTGACTCCGAGAACGAGTCTGTACCACGTTTTGTCCCCTTCAGCGATGCACGATTAAAAGGGACTGATACCGACAGAGAGAGTGACTGCATTTTGCAAGGATCTGTGCCACCATTGCTACCGTTGGACACTACTGAACCTGAAACACTGTTTGAAGATCACACCGTGCCTGAAAAGGAACGATACAATCTAAGGTCCAGACCAAAGAACTGACATACTCGAACTAGTGCGATCTTCCCTTATCCGTGAACTATTTTTGATTCCACAGCTTTCTCTCCCAGGGAACTAGCTCATTTTTGATTTTCGAACCGCCATCCGGTTCTGCTGCTAGGGCCGCGGTTGAAGTCTGGGGACTGCAGCTGGAGACGTTTAGGTCTACGGTTCTGGTCAGTCGGAGGGAATTACCCCTGACTGGACGGAGCGCACTCCCTGGCAGAAGCAACCAGCCACCGCGGGCAGCAACCAGAGGATGGAGTTTCCGAGGGTAGAGAGACCTGCTAGACACATGAACTTTGAAAAGAAAATATGTACTATAATGACAAAGAGACGTTTTCTAGTGCTAAGTGTACTAATGTTGTGTAGTATAATAATGTTTTTAACTGGCTATGTTCTGTCCATCTTTCGAATTCTGTTCCTACACAACACACAACCCGCACCTTCTCCCACTGATCCGACCCACTCTTTCCATCCCCTACCCGAACACGAGTCTGCCAGAAGACTCGAATTTGTAAATAATTCATTCGTCCTACTCCTACACCAACACCAATCTGTCATGAACAACACGAACTGTTGGGTATGTGGACTCATGCCACACACAACCGATAAGGGTATCCCTTACTTCGTCCTGCCCTTCAGTTATTACGGTTCTTTATGGGCTTTCCAGACCATGTTCCTGTTTTCCCTTGAACCATACGTTCGGGGAGAGAACTCCAACAACAGGGCATTGATAGCAGGAATAAAAAACATGAGTAGAGATATTGACACGATCAGAGCCACTCCCAAAGATGAGTTTACCCCATACAGTAGGTGGAACATCACAAAGTATGGGATTTCATTAAGTGAGAGCCAGAAATCAAAGAAATCATCCTCAGTCTGGGTAGTACCCCACCGTGGACACTTATGTCTGCAAGGCATTGGCAGGGATCCCGAAGCACAATTGGGGAAGAGCATATGCACGGAAACATACGTGTTTGCCTCCCGAACTTCCCCTCCATTCTTGGCGGCTAAGGGTACATACTTCATCTGCCACGACAAGGCATACACTTGGTTGCCTGCCGACTTCTCAGGCACATGCTTCATCTCGTTTCTGCTGCCACCCACCTACACGGCCGGGGCAGATTACCACCGGACAAGGACAGTTAGGGGTGTCGTGAGTCAAGACGACACTGCGGGTCAAGAATTTGGAGACTTTGCAAAGGGTTTTCTGCCATTTTGGGGGCCCATGGTGAACAGCAGGAACATTCGACAATTAACGAGGATAGTTGAGTCCGCCGTAACCGAAACGGCCGGTGCCCTTAGCAACCTAACAGCTGAGCTTCAGTCAGATCGACTTATGACCCTTCAAAACAGGGTTGCCCTAGATGTCATACTTGCAGACCGTGGTGGTGTATGTAGAGTGATCCAATCTAGTTGCTGCATTTTCATCCCCGATAATGCTCCGACAGTGTACCAGGCCATCTCCAAATTACACAAAATCTCCGATTCCCTTCACACAGAGAAAGGGGATTGGTCTCTGCTAGGGTGGTTCTGGGAACTGATCTCTGCCTGGGGATGGAAAACTCTGATCTTCATTGGGATGATCTTAGCCGTTCTGTTTATGTTCTGCCTGTTTGTACAGTGCGCTCCTGCAATATGTGGCCTCTGCGCCACTTCGTGTGTAAGGAAGCCTGTGTCAAGGGAAGAACTGAGCAACAGAATGATGCTACAGCAGCATCTCCGTGAATTCATCAATACCCATTTGGACTCTGACTAGCGTGAGTCATTGCCTTATATAAGGGCAAAAGGAGGGTCTGTGGTACTGCAATTCTGGACCCCTCCGTTTCACCAGCCTCGGGGTCCAACACCCGTGTTATAAAATACCGTCGTATCATGACGAATTTGGTATCTACGAACTGGTAATGATTGGGACATCATCCCCATGCAATTGCGTCATGATTAAGCGATGCTAACACCCTTGAATCTTGATTTGCGACTCGAACCCGCAGACTCCATTTTGTAAACGGCAGCCATCTTAGGACTTGCCCTCATATAAGTCAATTGATTAAAGCCGAGCTTGATCCGAAAGGACACGTCCTCTGTAGCTGACTCCCCCATGACCTGGCCGAGCTGACTCCACTGCCCCCAGCCAAGCCTGTTTAGGCAGCTCCTTGCCCAGTGGCCGAGCCCGATATCATCAAAGCACAACATGTCATAAACCCTTCACTGCATACAAACCCTGTTTTCTATACACACGCACACCTGTCCATGATTCTTGTTTATGACCCGTTTTATGGTGGGAGGGGGCTCGACCTTATTGGCATTTCATCGATATCTGATGGGAGTTCTGGATCTGGCGAGGTAATCCATCACCAACTGGACATCTAGAATATGTGCTGACCAGCATGACTTCGCTCTTTGTATTATTGTGGAAATATTTGTATTGCCATATCGTAAACTTAAGAATTCTTGCCTGCAGCTGTTATTTACGTATATAAGGAGAAGTCTGGTTCTGTAAAAACGAACAGTCTCCTGAGAACTTACGGCCCGTGTTGTCGTACTTCTAGGACGCATGTTACTTGGTTGCAGCCAATAAACTCGATCTTTGACTTCATCTAGAAGACTCAGTGTTTCTGTAAGTCCAGAACAGGGAGAACCTAGAGGTCTTCGGGTGTGATCCCCTGGCACCACCGGGTCTCTAAAAACCCGGCACCTCACGTGGCACTGCACTTCACACTGTGTATCGTTTTTAAGGAGTCATGAGGGTGCTATTATATTCACGGTGGACCCCATGCGCTGGGTCACTGTACTGCACACTGGATATTATTCTCTAATGAAGGTCATTCTACAGGGCACTCTCCGTAACACTAATCCAAACACACTACATGGGACACAAACTGAGGCTATGCTTAACACTTACAGTTGGAAGTGTTAATGAGTATGCATCTGGCGTCTTATCTAAAACTTAGTAAGTGATGTCAATGTAAGACTAGCACGTGTACAGCAGTTATCGCCAGAAACACTAATGGTTTGTGTTTATCTTTTCCATTTATGTATGGCCGGGTCCATGGTGGATATCTGGAGTGCTCCACATCACAACAGCTGCAACAGGTGGACAGCCCAAGGGATGCTTACGTCAGGTAGAGGATGGCAAGCAACAACGCAAGTGTGATGGGCGAGCGATCAAAAATGCAGGAGGTGCCAGCACAGGGTTGATTGTTTTTGGTGTGTAACCCTAGATTGGGCTGGCCGCAGTAATGTGGCGGGATGTTGCGTCACATAAAATGGCCTGCGCTCGCAGGGCCACCAGTGTCAGCATGGTATATTCATAGGTTACCAATTGGTAGGGCCAACGATAGGGATGGGGCAGTGCACAAGGGTGTGCATTGCTAAGCCTTGGCAACCCCAGGAATGATAGGCCTATGCAACGCCTCATCACCCCTGGTCGGGTAGTGGGGACTTCCATAGTAAAGTAGTAGACATACACTTAACATTTCCCAGAGCGTAGTGGCCAGGTGTGGGTGGTTAGCAGACTTCACGATACGCCAGTGGGAGGTGTACACTGATAGTACCAGGATACCCCCGGTCACAGCAACTACAGGGACACCAAAGATGGGGTCTGTCCGTCCAGAGCGGGGAAGGAGAGGTACCCGATAGGCACGCCTCCCACCCTCAGTCATTATCTGACATGCGGGTAACAACGATTGGGGTTAATTGGGCAAAGAGGTTTCTGGTGGAAGGGATAATCGCACTAGCAAGCAAGTTAGCAAAATATAAAACACAGACTGCACCATAGGGGGGCTCAGTTGTTTCCCAGGCTGCAGTAAAAGGGGGGGTGGACTTGGTGAGTGCGCAGAGTCAATCGGTGAAGAATCACTCGCTAAAGAGGATCAACACTTGGATTGAGAAATTATTTCAGACACCTCAATTGCAGTATATCCCGCAGGGGTGCATCTGAGAGGGACAATGTAGACTAGCAGTCGGCTGATAAAGGAGAGTTAGCAATTGTTGGAGGGGTGGTCTCTACGCACAGGGTAGGGGTCCATTTGACAGTGTCTGTGAATGTCCTATGGATAGGGAACAAACTAGCAGGGGTAGAGGGTTTTTTGATTAGGAAGGTATGACCTTTCAGTGTAGGCGGTTGGGGGGGGCCAGATAGTCGGTCAACTATGCTGGCCTGTGGCGGTAAGGTCATAATCGGTGAGCAGCAATTTAAGGTCCTTAGGGGGGGGCGGTCCCATTCACGAAAGGGACCGCCCAGGGGGAGGGGCCACTGGTCTCTCCCAGAACTTCAGGGGCAGGATATCCATCGCTTAGAAGGGTGCGGGGGAGGGAGCCTACGCTTTCCTCAGGCTGGTAGCCACCCCTCACATACACTATGACGTCATCAAGGTGCGCGAATGTAAGGGCCCTCCTGTTATGGTTAAATGGAGTTCAGGGAGCGCACGTGGGTGAAACGTGCCCTGGGTTGCGCATGCGCATCTCGAACGTGAGAGCATAGCTGTAAAAGGATCTGACACCGGAGTTCAGGGAGCGCACGTGGGTGAAACGTGCCCTGGGTTGCGCATGCGCATCTCGAACGTGAGAGCGTAGCTGTAAAAGGATCTGACACCGGAGTTCAGGGAGCGCACGTGGGTGAAACGTGCCCTGGGTTGCGCATGCGCATCTCGAACGTGAGAGCGTAGCTGTAAAAGGATCTGACACCGGTTAGCGACCTTGCCGTACGACTTAATTATTAGAATGCACCGTTATTTTTCAGGATGTTAGATTCGGGTAGGAAACACGCTTTACTAGCTACTTGTTAAGGTTAGCCCATCATACCATGTCAAAAATGGATGTTAATCTAATGTTCTGAACGTTGCATTTAATAATTGCGTAAATGTTTTATTTTATTAAAATTTTCAATTTTGTTTCATATTTTAATAAATTCGGCCAGGGGGTCCCTGACCCCCTGCCTTCCAAAGACTCATGTGTTGACTGGTTGAATTAAGTAATGTAGTCTGTGTATTAAGGCGGGGGGTGGCCGGTAGTCCCAGACCATGCGAAGGTGCGCCCCTCATTAGAGTTAAGAATGGATTCTGTTTCTTCAGAGGTTTCCATGATCAGGGCGGACATACGCAACACTAACGCCAGGATCAAAGAGGTAGAGGTCACAACTAAGTTTCAGCCTGACATTGAATGGAATGATACACCGACTACCCTCACGGCAAGCCCCTCATGTCAGGTCAAAAATAGCAGATTTCCTCTTGGCCCTTGGTCTCGTCGACATCTGGAGACAACTAAACTCAGCTTCCCACCAATTTACCTTCCACTCGGGAGCCCACAATAGTCAGTCCTGCATACATTACCTATTTAGGCACACTGAAGACGACCCCGGCTTTGTTGAGGCCAAGCATTTGGTGCAGGGTATCTCCACACATTCTCCAGTACTGGCCAATATGGTAGTGGACATTCAAACTAGGCGTACAACCCTCACAGTTAACCCATGGGCACTAAAAATCCCACATATAAAAACGGAATTGCTGAAAGGTACTGATCTATATTTCAGTGAAAATGTGGGCTCGGTGAGCTAGCCGCAATCACTGTGGGGAGCCTTCGCGGCCATCATAAAAGGCAGAGCACTGGCTCTGATGGTGGGGCATAAAAAATAACTAACAAGCTGAATAGAAATGCTCGAGGAAGACATTTTGAAAGATGAGGAGAAATTAACTCCCACAAGTGCCGATCTAATCAGACAAACCCTAGACGCTAAAAAACAAGACTATAGACAGCTGCTGACAGAGGCAGCTAAATCTAGGCAAAAAAGTATATCACAAGATATATGAACATGGAGAGAGGACGGGTAAATTATTGGCCTGGCTTGAGAGAAGGGACCAGGCACACAGATGGGTCCACTGATTGTGGGGCGTAGGGGGAGAGGAATAACCGACCCCCAGGAAATAGCAGAGACGTTCGCCACCGACTTTGAAGTAATATACACGTCCGCTACCATGTCCTCTGCTCTTGATTCCTGAAATCTTCTAGCCACTATCCCGGTCACTGGCCTCTCTCCAGAAGAGCTGGAGTCCCTTGAGGGAAACTTAACGGAAGAAGAGCTACAAGCTGCGATCCAAGACATATGTTCATGTAAGGCCATTGGACCCAACGGGGCCCCAATCGAGCTCTTTAAATTAACAGCCACTAAGTTGACACCACATCTCCGAGATAAGTACTTAGATAGCTACCAAAAAGGAGCCCTGCCAGATGACATTCAACTTGCTTCAATCGTTGTCATGCACAATCAGGGCAAGCCAGCAGAAGATTGCAGTGCATACCGACCCATATCACTGCTTACAGCAGAAGCAAAAATCCTTGCTAAAGCGTTAGCGAACACTTACCCCATAATCACAAAACTGATTCATCCTGACCAACCAGGCCTTATTTATGCCGGGCCGAAACACTGCCCTCAACCTCCGTTGTCTCCATGGGTGTTGGGCAGGGCGGACACGATACAGGAGGATGCTGCCCTTCTGTAATTCGAAGCCAATATGCCATTCGTCACAATTGAATGACCCTTCCTAATTGCAGTATTGGAGCGTATGGGTTTCAGACCAAACTATTGGAAGTGGATTACATTTCTCTATACTGACCCCTAAGCACACATAACAGTCAATTGTCACATGTCCCAACAGATCCAACTGAATAGGGAAACCCGTCAGGGATGCCCTTTGTCGCTGTAAATTTTCCTGCTAGTTTTAGAACCATTGGCGATATGGGTAAGGGGAGACCCTTTGATACGGGGGGCTAAAAGCAACAGAACACCATGAAGACAGAATTTCTCTCTACGCAGACAATATATTACTATATAGAGCAGCCCGGATGACATCAATCCATCGCATCCTTCACATATTCCGAATCTTTGCATCATTTAGGTTACACCATTAATTGGACTAAATCCCTGCTATTCATGATTCACAGCCCCACACCCAAATTGGCAAAAGACTGCGAGATCTCAGTAGCAAAAGAGGGTTTCCGGTATCTGGGGATTTATGTAACCCTCGACCCAACGCTCTTTCAAGACACTAATCTACAGGGCCCACTAACCCGCTTGCATACCGATATCCAACACTTGCAAGCCCTCCCACTGACCCTCCTGGGCCGAGCAGACCTTTTTAAAATGTTGGCATTGCTCCGATTTTTGTACACACTGCAAAATACCCCCTTCAAGGTCTCAGACTCCTATTTTACAAGTACTGAAAGTGCAGTATGGATGCTGTTGTGGGACGGAAGTGCACCACGTATAGCAATGCAGAAACATACGAGGGGATGGTATGATGGTGGGATAGCCCTACCCGACCTCAAACTATACTACTGGGCATCCCAGCTGACGGTAATCAATCGTTGGGTCCATGGCCCACATGCTGACTCAAGACTTCATACAGATGGATGGCTAATGGGATGGGGCGGGTCCTCTATATGAACCCCAAGTGCCTACATCTCACCTGCCCTACAGCCTGCACCATTGAGATCTGGCACCTAGTCATAAAAAAGCTAGGGTGGCATAGGAAAATCCCTCAAGTAACTCCACTCTGTGGGCCCGAGTAGCTGGGCGGAGTGAGCTCCTGTCCCGAGCTTGACAAATGGGATCTCATTGGCATCTCAGCAGTAGGAGATATCTGGAAGAAAAAGGGGTTGATCACATTTGCCAACCTGCAGAAAGAATATCAATTAGCAGTCCGAAACCTTAGGGTATCTACAAATCAACCTTGCCCTAAAAGCCGCAATTCCAGAGGGCGAGACTCTCCCTGAGGCATCACCCCTGGAAGACAGACTTCTAGTAGACCTGATGCCCGAGAAAGCTATATCTCTAACTTATCAGAAGCTGATTCATATTAGACCGGATTTGTTAGTACGACTTAGGCAGCAATGGGAGGCAGATGTGGGAGACTTGGAAGACGAAGACTGGTGAGATGCATTGACCACCCCCGAGAAATTGCCATCCCCATGAGACTAACACTGGTCCAACTAAAAATCCTGCATAGAATCTAACTTGCACAAAGCACCCTGGTCAAAATGAGGAGGAGGGCAGCCAGCCATTGCCTCAGAAATTGTTCCCAGGCAGGAACGTTCTTCCACACGATTTGGACTGTCCAGCCGGCCAGACCTTCTGGACAAAGGTTACATCTAGATTGGAAAGGGTGGGGGGGAAATGTAATGCTCCTCGAAGCTCTGCTTACTAAACATATGGGAAGCCACCAACCTCACTCACACTGAGCAATCGTAGGTCTCCCTTGGGTGGGCCCATGCCAAACTAAACATTGCACAAAAATGGGGAGTCGCTGAACTACCATCATTAAAGAGATGGGAAGCAGACATGGACAGAGCCATGATAGCAGAAAAAGGCCTCTTTAAAAACAGGAGATGCCCTAACAAGTGGGCCCGTAAGTGGGCGGCGTGGAATACACATCGCCGTGAGATATGCTTGTCTCCCACAGTTGAATTGCTCAAGAGGGAGGGGTGCTCGCGTGACCCAACAGATGATGGAAGTGAGATTCAATATAGCCAGATTGTCTTGGAGTAAAGCACCAAATGTAATAAGCATCTGTGATATACCCAAGTTGTATCATACTGCTGACTGTATTGCTGAATTTTTGTTGTTTCGCTAAATAGTATTAAACCTGGACATTTGGGTGCTCAAGAGACTCTTGTGGAGGCGCCAATTTAAAAATAGAGCATTCTAATTGGCCAAGGGAGCTTTATTTCCCTCTGGATATCTTGCTTCAACAGGAGTCTGCGCTTTGATTGGCTGTCATCAGCATAAAAAAAACATTTACTGGCAGCCATTGCAGGACCCAGGGACTGGGTTCCCTGTCCCGTAGTAAAAAGCATAAAAGCAATATAAGGGGGCAGGGTAGGATACCCTGACCCCCCCCCCCCCCCCCCCCCCCCCCAGGCCTCAAGGGGTGGACCCAGAGGGATCCTTGCCCTCATGGGGCCAAAAACTAAACAAAAAACTGCAAAAATGGACTCAATCTCGTGGGACTCTTGAGGGATCGGAAAAAAAACAGACTGGCAGCTGGGCAGCATTAATTAATTATAGGTCCCAGGGGATTCTACCCCTGGGGCTGAATTCAATAAGAGTAGAGGTCCATGTGAGCCCCCTCCCTGATCATTAAAGGCCCTAGGGAGCCACCCTCAGGTCATACTTTGCATATAACGGGAAGGAGACCATACGGACCCCTCCCGGAGCCTACAGAGGCCCCGGGGACAGAATCCCTGGGTCGATTTCAATTTTAAAGGGGGGAGGGGCCAGGCAGCACACCGCCTTGAGCCTCTAGAGCACAAGGGGAGCCCAACCTCCACCCCAAGCCATTAAAGGTCCTGCGGGGCCACTTCCAGGGCCAATTACTTTAATTAAGGGAGGCTGGCGCATGACCATCCACCTGTGCTATTAATGGCCCTAGGTACACTATCCTCTGGGGCGGGTCACTCACTATGCCCTGAGATGACCACCCCAGGGACATAGTTGTTTCCCTACCTACACTGGCTCGGTCAGGGAGACCTGAGTTTGCTCCTACTTGGCAGGAGCACTTTTTTATCTCTCACCAAGCATGAGCAAACACAAAGTTTGATCTAAGTGGGCAGGCAAGGAAACAGATAAAAATATTGCATGCACTGATGTCACCAGTGGTGCTTTAAATTAGGTCATAGAACATGTCATGAGTGATGTAATATGTAAAGTCATAAGCAGTGCATAGTGAGGCGCAAATTATAGTCAGCTATGCTAACTATAACTGTTACATTTCTGTGTTTTCTTTTAGTTCAAAACATTAATGTCGTCACTGACATATTCACCTACCTATAATGTTAGTTTGCCCTCTTTTTTTCATAAAATTTCTAAGGTTTAAATAAAACAAATGGATTTTTTTATCACATCTAACTTTAATGTTACTTTAAAAAAAAATTGTAAATATATATATATATATATATATATATATATATATATATATATATATATATATATATATTGCCAACACCTCGTCACAAATTGTATCACGCTCTCAGACACTCAATAAACGCCAGACATCAGCAAGGTCCAAGGGTGTTTATTGACCCCTTACGACATGTTTCGGCTTCCAAGAAGCCTTGTTCACGTGTACAAGGCTTCTTGGAAGCCGAAACATGTCGTAAGGGGTCAATAAACACCCTTGGACCTTGCTGATGTCTGGCGTTTATTGAGTGTCTGAGATCGTGATACAATTTGTGACGAGGTGTTGGCAATTGAATTTACCGGTGTGCTCTGCCGGCGCTCACGCCACTTCCCGCGGGGCCGACCGCAACCCTTTGGAGCAACCGAGGAGTGTGAATATATATATATATATATATAGCCTTCTGGTGGTCGCCAGTAGGTAGTTATAGTTAGGACCATGTTTCTATGGAAAAAGCGTTATTTGGCTTGCCTATATATTTATCCCTGTTTGATGAATCTTCATAAACTTTTTCCCAAAAAGTGGCATAGTAAGTCTTGGAGTGCGTAGAAAGTTTTGGGGTGATCCGTCAAGCGGGGGCTGAGAAAAAGGGGGGTGGAAAGAATACGATTATCCATGATAATTCCTGTAGGAGCTTTGAACATGACTACAGCCTGAACCGCTGGGCGGAATTACACCAAATTTGGCAGGAAGGTAGCTTTTGGTTTACAGATCACGCTTTCAGTTATCCATTGTAAATTGTCGAGAAATTTAAGGGAAAGCGAATAAGGCTATCTGGGTGGAGCCTAAGCACAGATCTCATGGTGAGACCTGATTGCTGCCAACACTTCAACCAGGAAGTATTGGCAGCCATCTTGGACCTTGTCTTCAGCCTATACCACAAGAAATGTTTTAAAAAAGGGAAGGGGCAGGGTAGGAATAACTTGACCCCTGGATGTGGTCCCCTGTGACCCCAAGGCCAAAATTAAAACAAAATAAAACTAAGGTGCATATGTACAAAAACCGGTGAAAAATATCACAAAATGTGTTTTAAAAAAACATGGAAAGGGGCACATTGCCTGGAGATGTGGCAGGCTGGCAAAATGTACCCCTTGCCTCAACACCACGCAAATACAATTGTCGGCACAGGGATGCATCTCTTTGATGACAAACTGAGGATGCACTGTGAATGCGACAGATGATGTGCACAAGTGAGCATGCCCCCACCGATGTCAGCGCACATGCACCATTGTGCAAGGGTGTCTGAGTTGATTTTCAGATTGTCTATGTGCATGAAGGGGGACCTTTCTGCACATACACATTCTTGCACACAACTCAGACAGACGTGCACAATGGTGCATGTGTGCTGACATCGGTGGGGGCATGCTCACTTTCTGCACATCATCTATTGCATTCACAGTGATTCCCCTGTTCCCTTCTCAAGCTCCTGTTCCAGCACTGGTGCACTGTTCTCAGCTCCATCGAGGTGTTACGAGCCTGTATGGGTAGCCTCAATACTATTTGGGAGAGCAAGCTCGGGGTCGGGTAGTCCTCCCTCAGTTCGTCTGTCCTCCTAAGTTGTCCCGCCATCCATCGTGTAAGCCATTGTAACTGGGCCGCCAGGTAGCAAGCATCTAAGTCAGTTACCGCCAATGCTCCCTCCGATCTGGGCCTCATAAGTACTCAGAGGGCCATTCTCCTTCTACCAGTTCCCCACAAGAATCCCGAGATCATTGCTTTAAGATGGGTAAAATATTTCACTGGTGTCCAGACTGGTAGAGTCCCAAAGTTATATAAAAGCCTTGGGAGTGTGACCATTTTGAGAAGAGCTACTTGGCCGGTCACCGATAATGGGAGATTACCCCAGAAGTCAAATGTACTTTTTACTCCCCTTATAGCTCTCCCTATGTTGCCCTCCAATAGGTCTTGCTGAGTGTGGTAAATTTGTGTACCTAGATATGTCAAGGACCTGTCTTCCCATCTAATTTCTTCAGTTATTAGTGGTCCCACTCTATTCGCCTTTGAATAAACAAGATTTTGCCCAATTTACCTTGAGCCCTGCTGCTCCACCTAGTTCCTGCAGCAAGTCCAGGGCACCTCGTAGCGCTGCCCCTGCGTCCGCCAGAAACATCAGTAGATCATCTGCGTATAATCTTATAATTGGAGCTGTCCATTTTACAAAATCTTCCCCTAGCCCAAATTTGCACAGCACTTGGAACAGGTAAGGCCATTCAAGGCTGTCAAATGCCTTCTCAATGTCCCTGGAGGATTCCGCCTCCAGATCCCGCAAGAGTCGCCAGACATTTAGAGCTGTATTTCTAGTGGGGATAAACCCTGCTTGATCTCTATGTATTAACGTGGTCATAAATGAAAGGAGGCGGGTGTCTAGGATACGACTTAAGATCTTATAGTCCAGGTTAAGCATGGAAAGCGGGCGGTATACTGTCTTGTCCCACGCTGACTTCCATGGTTTAAGAAGCAGGATAATAACCACTTCTTGTGTCGTCTTGGGCAGCTGTTTTGCGTCGTTGTATAAGGTTACAAGCGTGGGTGCTAAGAGATCGATATAAGTTAGGTAGAATTCTGTCGGTAAGCCGTCTGTACCCGGCGTTTTGTTTCTAGCCGTACTTTTGATAGCCCCTCCAACCTCGTCTACTGCTACATTCCTGCCCAGAATGTCAGCTAGTTTGTCATCCAGGACTGGCAGATCTACATCATTTATAAATGTGTCTATGGTATTCACGTCCGGGTCTAGTCTACTCTTATACAGATCTGTGTAATATTCCGAAAACAAGTCATTGATACCTTGCTGGTCATAACGCACCACTCCCTGCTGCCCTCTAAGCAATGTTCCCCTTTCCATGTTCATTAGATGCAGCCCTGTGTACACCAAGTGAGAGACCATGGATTGAGTCTGCAAACCATGAACACATTCATTGTCACAACATAGTGATCATGCAGCCTACTGTCTAACAGGTGCATATCCCGCAATGCACACATTCAGCCCAGTTGAGTCAAAATGTCATGTCATACCACAAGCAGGGAGGATATACCTTCAACAGTACAGTGCATGGACTATGCATATCAGGAATGTGTCCCCATAATGTTTAACTACATGTCTTGTCTGTGTACCATACTCACAGAAGTAAAAGAGTTCCTGTAAAGAAGTATGACAGGTCAAGAATGACACCAAGCAAGAATAGCAATTTAGCAACCGAAATTCACCAATAGATAAATGGCACCATTACCCCTTAGCTCAAAAAGCACTCCTATACTCACAAGTGCATACCTGTGTCATACCTAAAACTGTACCATACATTAGTCCTGGTGTGACTTGCTCATCACACATTGATGTGCATGTAAACAGGTATTTTGGGAAGGTGTTGGACTTGGACGTGCTTGCAGGGTCATGCCGGAACTTTTTGCCTTCCGCCTAGCCTTTTTGCTGTTATGGTAGTGGTGGTTTACGGACTCTGAGCACTGTGGCACTGGAGTTTGCTGTAAAGTGCCTGTGCTCTTTGCCCTCCATAGGCTAGCATTGAGAACTCCCCCTCCCCTATGGATAACTCCGAAAGGAAACAAAATAAATATATTATGGTTGGTGTTTGAACTGAAAATCATAAATGCTGTGCAATGTTGTACACAGGTTTATTTTCACTGTGTTAGAAATGTCACTTTCAACTGTCGCCATTTTTGTATGCTCTGTGCCTGCCTGTCTGAGGTGGTTTGCAGGTCTGGTTCTCGAAGTGACAGGGTGCCCTACACCTCCCCCAAAACCAGTTGAGACTGGTTTCCCCATAGAGCCTTTCAGAAGCTTCTGGTCTTTTCCAGTAGGTGGGGGAGGGGTATATGTAGAGGAGCTGAGACTCCATGTGAGGGGCTGTGCTTAGACTTTGACTTGGAGGGGACACTCTGCCAGGAGGTACCACAGCAAGGGCCTACGTGCTGGCCCCTGAGCCCATCTGTAACCCAGGACCAGTGAGAGACCTTTGCTGGAGTGAAGATTGATGTGCCAGGAGGAGGGCCACATTATGGGGGTTGACTGTTCCAAGAAACTGCTGTCCTATTCTGATGAGCTGCCCTCTGCCTGCTGATCTTGCCCAGCCTTGCCTCTGCACCCTTGGACCCTGACTTAGCACCTCGTGAGTGCTACAATTCTAGTCTGCCCGCTGTTGTCACCTCTGTGCCCCAGGTGATGAGAGGCACTATCTTTTTGTCCATGGAGCACTATATTTTACCCAGGACTTTTCCAGCCTGTTTGCAGGAAGAGAAGGGAGCTGGTGGCTCGTGGTGTGCTCCTGCCTAAAGCCAACTGCTGCGAGGGAATCCCGGCGTGAGGGATTCCCCCAGTGCTGTGGATATCACGGGAGCCTACCCCGCATGTGTACACTATTCCGCAGGTGCCCGGCCGCATCTGCCTTTATTTGTGAGCGGGTGCCCACCCCGCGTTATCGATGTGTGGCGGGTGCCCACCCCGCTTGCTGCTTTAACCTCAGAGTGAGCCTACTCCTCATTGCCGCCAGAAATCACCGCCGTAGGCAGGGGACGAGGGAGAGAAGAGTCGCGCTGGGGTTGGTGCAGGCGGGAGCGCCTGGAGGAATTCCTGCCCCGCAACAGAGGAAGCGGGAAGTCCGGAGCCTCGCAGGCTCCGTAAGTCCCGGTTCCCAGGAGGGGGCCCGGGTGAAGTCCAGTGAGGTGTGGCGCGGTGGATCGTGAGCGGGGCTCCCGAAGGTCAGTGAGAACCCGGCGGTATCAATAGGAAGAGCCTGGGCCCGGTGGGAGCCCACCGAGGCACACTCTCGTTGCCTGGGACCGTCGCAGGAGGAGACCAGAGGAGGCGGAGGATACCCAAAAGAGCCCCGGTGAGTGGGGCCTGCATTTTTAAGGGTCGTGGTGCCCTCGTGTGTCTACTTTCCCAAGCAGCGCCTTACCTGTGTGCCGCTGCAAAGCGTTGCGGGCATTTTCCTTCTCTGAGCTCCTGAGTGGGGCTACAACATGTGTAGTGGTGCTAGTACTCTTTTTGGGGCATTTGTTACCTTCCGAGTCCCACATGGGGGTCTCCAGCCGTGCCACGGACTCGTGTGCCTCACAGCTGCGCCACTCCAGCACAGGCAGCTGCCACGTGCAGCCACATCTGTTTTAAGCTCCTGTGGGATCCACCACGGACTGGGCGACAGGGCCCCGGGAGCTACACAGTGACGCCGCAGTTGCGGGTCCCTGCAAAGTGTGGGAAACTTTTAATTTTAGAGTCCCAAAGAGTAGGGGTCCCCAGGCGCATTGGCGCCAAGGACAAATCTGCCATATTGGGCCTGGTTATTTTGACTTCCAGAGGGTGCCTCTGCCCCATGGTAAGGACATTGTTCTAGGGGCGCCCGGCCAAGGTTGATGCCAATAAGGTGCTGATGTTATGCATCATATGTTTGACACTTCATGCACCTATTGAAATACCTCATGTTTTATGCCCCATGCTCAGGGTCTATACCTAATGAGATGATTATGATTTATGCCGATTGGGATGATGCATTTACTCTGATGATTTTGTGCAGGATAAGCCTCTCTCGGTAATGCATGATGTCTGCATAATGTATTTATGCCTAATGTCTTTTTCCCAAAGGTTTGCGTTGCTGATTCTGTGCCTAAATAGGGTTTGTGTAAAGTGCACTCTTGCTAATGTTTTTCTGCCTACTCATGAGGATGCCTACATGCCCATATGATTATGTCTTCATGCCGATGTTCTGCACACTGTGTGGTCATGCCCTAGGAGATGCTGTGATCCTACTTAGTGCTTCTCCCCTACTGCTTACATTGCGGGTGAATATGCCCTATGCTAATATGGTTAGGCCTAATGTTATGCATGATACGATTTATGCTCAGGAGGATGCCTGATGCATGTGATTTTGCTCTGCTGATGTGAAGTAGGATGCACTGTTGCTGATGTACCTTATGCCTAATGTTTTCATGATAACGAGATGCCACATCCTAGTGAGTTTTAGGCCTCATGAGAATACATAATGTGTTGTTTATGCTAATGATGATGCTCGATGCTCACATGTTTAGGTATAGTGTGATCCATGCTAATGAGGTTATGCCCACAGGTTCATGCCTAACGCCAAGTTATGATGCTTATGTTCCTGCCTTGTGCTAATGGGGTGTTACTAAGTGCATGGTCTTGCCAGTAGCTACTGGCTGTTACACATTTATTGCTGGTCTTACATTTACGCCTTGTGTTGTGTGATGGTTCTGGCAGCGGCCCGATTGGCCCTGCCCTGTACATAGTCCCCTGTAAAATGCTATCTAGTGCCAGTTGGCACAATGTATATGTACCTGTGATGGTTCTCCAATGTGTTTTACCTAATACACAAGTTATGCTTACGCAACCTGGTGTGGAGTCTTTTTTGTAGTGTTCGGCCTGTGAGGGTGGGCTGCGCAGATGCTTTACACATTGCTACTGAGTTTAGCCTACCCGCTCCATGCCAAGCTACACCGTTTGTAACAGAAAGTCAACAGTGTCAGTGAACAAATATACAGTCAGGACTGTTATCATCTGCACACTGACAGCAAACATTCCAAAATAGTACAGCATGCAATATTCACACATCACCCTGTCAATCTCACATGATGTGATGTGGGGGCGGGGTGATAGGGCCTGAGCAGCACAAATGAGTATTTCTGAATACACAGCCCTGAAATCCACGCCCACTTACACACTACATGTGGTGTTAACATTGAGGGTAATGGGTGTTGTAACTGTCTGTTCAGCTGGCAACAACAATAGAAAGTCACGCTGCACCAGTCTCACAACGCTTAAGCCAACAGTATTGTTGTTTATTTATTTGTTTGATTAATTAAAATCTTAAAAAATGGATATAAAATGTTTTTTTACAATACTTAAATATTGATGCATCCCTTATATTCAAATACTCATAAAACAATAAAAAGTACTCTGACCCATTAAAACTATTCCATTAATCATCTTGAGAGTAGTTACACAAAATTCAAACACAAGCGTCCAACTTATTCTTGGTCAATATAAGAAATTTCACAAATGCTGAATTAATTGCTAGGTCTTCGGGATCTAAGCTTGCCATGAGAGCCTGTCTACAGGTCCTTATACCACGTTCATTAAATAGTTTCTTAAGTACAGCTTTTCTTTCAACTTCCAGGTTCGGGCAAAGGCCCATTAGGTGTATGATGTTTTCTTGACCCGATTTACAAAGTCAACAGTAGGGCAGCAATCAATGCATGTATGGAAAAACATGCATGACGCCATGCACACATGAGAAATCACAAGACTCAAAGCAATTTGTATGTACATGTGCAGTGCATTGAGCAGCACACATGGAAAAAGGCAAAATTGTTGCAAAATTATGCATTTCTCCTTGGTTTGCCATCCTAAGAACAGTTCATACCTGGTCCTCATTTTTGCACGGCCCCCTATGTACGCCACCCTTGTACATAGGGGGCAGCGTAAAAATGAATTGGTGTTGCAGTGGAACGGCTAAGCATAACGTGAAAGGGGCCCTTATGTACAAGGCAAAGTTAAGACACGTTAAGTGGCATCATGTTCCTTTTGAAGATAGCGCAGTCCCAATTGCCACCACAAAGTCAACATAGGTGATGTTGTTGTGGCAATAGGGCCATGGACAAATGCACCTATGAATGTATATTGTCATGCTATCTGCTTGTACATCAATACAATGCATGATCATACTATAAACACACATGCTAGGGCATCTCCCCTTCAAGCTGCACATGGAGAAACTTCACATTCTGTACAGCAGCATGTCCCACTCTTCAATGATGAAGAGGAGGACCTAGCAACCATCGACCAGGACACACTCCAACATCTGCTCGACTCAATTAGCACCTCATCTCCAGAAGCAGGTCCATCCAGCAGTGTTGAGGAAACTACAGCCCCTGCACAAACAACCCAGCAGCAAGCACAGTCCACCACAGCTGTCTCCCAGGACTTTGAGGACCCATTTCTGGCATTTCAAATTCATGCGGTAGAGGTCCAGCAGGAGATGGCTGGTCAGGTGCGGGTGTGGTTTGACAGCCTGGCTGCCAAATTAGATGGGTTTACATAGGTGTCTCAGTCCCATTTGGAATGACCTACAGACCATCACAGACACCCACATTCCACTCCATGCTCTCCAGCATCCCATGGCTGACACTGCTGGAGTACTGACTCAGAGACAAGAACAACTCTCTAGTCTGAGTGGTTCCAGCGATGTCAACAAGGAGTTGCATCACATGCGAATGAGCATGGAGAACATGGAGTGGATGCAAGCCTTGCTAATGGCAGCCACGGTTGAACACCACAGACACATTGCTGGAATCTTTCATGCCCTGCAGCTGCTCGTCACAGCAGTGCTGCATCAAGATTTGGCAATGATGAATGCTGCTGCTTCAACATCCACATCTCCGCCCCCTGATGTGTCAGTGCCGCTGAAAATATACCACCACGCACACTGGAGGCACATGTCACATCAGAGGACGAAGATGTTGATAATTCTGCAATATTGCTGAGAAGAAAGCAGTAGAATTCATCAATGCCAAACGGTCAGTTTTGCCTTGGATCTGTGCTTAGCATGATGCCATGGAATATCATCTTCCAATGTTCTCTGCTACAAACTGTGACACTTACCTTGGACCTCAATATGGACTGACATAATTTGTGTTGTACCCAAAGACACTGCAATCAGCCTTCTGACTGAGCTCTGCCTCTTCCACTGGACATGTTCCACACAAAGGACTCTGTCAGGCCCTACACTGGGCATCTATGAAATATGGGGGTTGTTTGACCAAGTACTGTGGCAGTCTTCGCCGAAGCCAATGCACATGCTAATTGAAACCTAATATTTACACAGAAGTGTGTTTATCATGACCATTCAGGCATAGAAGTCTCCAATAATGTTTGAGCAGTGAATCCATCCAAATGTACACTGAGTGACACATGATAAATGTTCATGTTAAACTGTGTCACAGATAGGTAGTGAGATGACTGGGCATGTGAGATCTAGCCGTGCCCTCATTGATCGAATATGACCTACTAGCAATATCCTAACATTTCCCTCCGTACCTGATGGCAATAGGTCCAAGTCTGTTGCATGCCACAAGTAGTGTCTCCATTTAGCATTGATAACAAGTCTCACTTGGCAGATCTGCTCACACTCTACGGGGTGGACAAAGCTTGTTGTGATGGGGGGGGTCATTGCATGTCACATTCCAAGATAGATCACACCACATGCACATAGATGTTGATTTGTTATGGCACATATCGCCCACCTCCTATTGGAATCACAATGTCTGTTTCAGTGAAGCTGTGTTGGCAATAGGGACTTAGCCTTAAGTGCAAGTCTACTGTCAGACACTTACCGTGGCTTAACAATGCCTTGGAAACAGGGAATCCTCTCATGCTGTGCTCACTGTGAAAGGAGAGGGCAATGTGTCCAGGGATGTGTAGTGCACTGCACTTAGCACATAGTCAGATGCTGTATCACCATTTCAAGGGTGGCATCACTATGAGGCAATGACAAAAGTAACAGCGTGGAAAAGTGGGTATGACACTGGCATTCCAGGTAGCAATGCTATATTTCCCCTCCTGTTTCCTGCAGAACTGTGTTCGGCCTTGTGCCATGCACATTTGACCAGCTAATTTACAACATTGTGCATGGGCTGGAGGGTGAGCCACCAGCCACAGGAACAACCAATGTCCATAATGATGACACACTTGCACTACGCAGCAAGTGTGCCTATATCTGTGCATGTTAGATGGACTCGGATCCAGGCTCTAAGGATTAGAAGGGTGTGGATGTAATCTGTGGAACACTGTGCAGACATCAATCATCATGATAACAAAAATTGCAATGTCAATGTCTGTTCAAGGCCATGTTCCAACTTTATGTTGCAAATGTGCATTCCACCTCTGTGAGTCACACATGAAATGTTAAACTTTAAAAAAGAGTGTCCTTAGCCTAGGCCATGACCCCAACTTGCCACACTGGAATGCATGCAAGTTCACTGTGCTCAAATAAAAAGGATCCTGATACTATCCGTCCAGCTAAGTAGCATGTCATGACCACATATACACATTCCAATGATTGCCCTGAGATTGGATAAGTGGGAAATAAAGTAAAAAGCAACACACCACCAAACCACTTCAGACATAAGTGCTAACTGAATTCCAAAATAGTATGAATGTATTAACATTTAACCAAATAACCTACCCTAAACTAACACTAAGCACTACTACAACTAACCTAATCTTAACTATGGCAAAGTGAATAATAACCGTAACTATCTAACTCTACTAATGCTAAACACGTAACAACATATCTGAGACATCAATCCCCCTCACACCCTTAAAGCACATCAGAAGACAGGGCAAAGGCATCTTAGCTAAACATAAACTACGCAGATATCATACACAACTATATATTTTTTGGTTTTTTTCATAGTTTTTTTGAAGAACAAAGACATCAACACCCCACCCAAAGGAAAAGGAAATGTATCCACAAATACCACAAGATAATCAATATAAAATTGCTAGAATCTAACACTGCCTATCACTACACTACAACTACACTACCTAACAATTAAAAAACTAACCTATCACTAACTACTAGGTATAAATTACACTGGGGGAACCTAGAAAAGGGGATTGGTCTCTATTGGCCAGTTTAAAATGGCAGACCCAGGGCAGCCTTTATGTCCTGCATGTGGGTGGTCTGCTCAGACATCTTTCGTTCTAAAGGTGCCAACCTGACATTCATGTCCATTATAGAACGGCCAATGTAGCTTGTCCTTGGGTCTGTGAGGGGGCACCAGAATATGTTCTGGATACTGAGGTTGCAGCTTGACTCTGTGTTCTTCCAGGGGATGTGCAGATCCCTGCCCATGTTGGACCCGCGCCTGTCACCAGAAGTGCCCGGTGTGGCCTGTGTCACACTTTGGCTGTGTCATTGGCCTACATTGGGCACCGGTTTATACCTACCAGCTGCTCGGTCAGCTTGATACCTCCTTGACATGTTGCGGTATCCCTTTGCCACCATGCCGATGTGGAGATACCGGTTCTTCCTGACTCTGAATGCGTGGGCCTCCACTGGAAACATGTTGTCTGTCAAAGAAGAGCAATGAGCAAATGTGAGTCATGAAGACTATGTCAATTCTCTCCATTTAACACAGAAACACTGGGTCAGTGGAACATGGGAGCCTACACTCTAACAAAAGATTGTGAAGTTTGAAAATAACGTACAATGCAATGTAGAATCAATGATCAGTTACAACATGCTGGCAACACTGACATGACAGTGCCTGGCATGTGACTGGTAGTGCTACAACCTCATGACCCTGTCAGGTGCATATGTACAAGCCACTATCACCACAATAACGTCGCTCTCAGTGACATTATTGTGGAGAAAGGGCCTGCACGTTATGTACAAGGCAGCATTGAGACATGTAACGTGGCTTAATGCTGCCTTTACATCAGACACCCTTTCACACTATAGCTAGTGTGAAAGATGCGTCTAGTGGGTGTCGTGTGGGTCGTTCCAGCGCAACACCCATTGTATTTAACGCTGCCCTCTATGTACAAGGGTGGCCTACATATGAGGCAGCACCAGAAAGAAGACCATGATAATCTTGGTCCAAAATAGTCAAAAGGAGGAGAACTAATGCATTTCTCATCGTAGTTGATTCTTCAATGTAAATGTACATGTATTTATATAGCGCAAATCACCGACCCGGTATCTAAGCGCTTGCTTAGGGATCCCGTCCTGGTATTCCCCTGTGAGATAACCCCGGCAGGGTATCCACAAGGTGAAAGCCAGGCATCCCACCGCGAGGGGCCGTTGTGGAGATTAAGCAAGCTATTGCCCAGAGTCGCAGAGTGTGAACCCATGAATCGAGTAGGCACCGGAGCGAGAATTGTCGAGTCCGTGGACATTTTAGGACTCAAGACCCACCGAGCCGGGAATTGAACCCTGGTCCCAGATTGACCTCTTCTTCCAGGTCTGCCTCCTCTAACCAGTGAGCCACACTTCTCCACTATGTGTGCAGCCTTTGTGCAGCACAAATGCAATATGCAAAATGCCATGTTTTGTATATGTACATGAAGGTGAGCCATCCTGTACATGAACAACCGGGGATATGTACTAGGAAGTGGCTGAGCGTGGCATTAGCCTCCTTGGCTCCATGACACGCTCCGCCAATTTAGAAAAGCAAGGCTGCACCATATTCTCAAGAAAATGGTGCAGCCTTGCCTTTCACCCTGTGTTGATGCTAGGTTTAACTACTTTGCGCCAACGCAGGCACCCTTGCACCAGAGTGCAAGGGTGTCTGTGTGCATGTGACGATTGTTCCTGGGCGGAAAGGTGTCTCTCCATGCACATGAAAAATCCTGAAGAAGCCCTATTGTCACTTTCACTGGTGCTGCATCAAGCATCACACATAGCAAAACAACATTGGGTGTATGAACACTGACTTGTACATGAGGTACAGCCCCTCTCACCACCACTACCTCACAATAGGCGATGCAGTGTTGTGGATCAGGACTAACGTGGTTTAATCCACATCTTTGACCCTGCTGAAATTCCAAAACACAGGACTGTAGAGCGATAAATGTTACAAGACATTCCCAAAAGTAACGCCCCCCCTGTAGTCAGAATAATCATTGAGATTTAATGGGGAGTGTGTTGTAAAGAATTGCGTTGTAAAGCCCGGCGTTGTAAAAGGTGTTGTGTGTTAAAACATGTGGATTAAAAGCATGCCTTGAAAATACATGTGGGGTAACGTCACTGATTCTGCAAGAGTGGCTTGTACATTTGACCCAGAGTCAGGTGAGGGTAATGAGTCCAAGGAGACAGCTTTACAACACCATTGCAGTGGCAAAACATGCCAATTACATACATAGGCCCATCTTTGCTAGTTGGTGGGTGAACGTACCATTGGAAGCCTTGGCTTTAAGCTACACCATGGAAAACGTTTAAAGCTGTTATGCAGCATACATATGATAGTACTGTGCAGACCTGTATCTGACACTGCACAGCCAGGAGAACTCTACCTACTTGTGCATAATCTGGCACACTTGTACAGTCATCTTAGCCAAGGATGTACAAGCATTCCATGTCTGGCCATACTCATCACCAACATCACTCACATGTCCCCTCTCCTGTCTGTACGCTCTGAAATCAACATGTATGTGCTGTATAGACACAACATATTGATATTTCTTGCATGGGTATCACTGACTGGGGATGTGCAAACATACACCAGGAAGAGACATGCATCTTCACTTACTAATTTGTACACCTTTCACACTTCCACCAAAGCCCATCACACGGGAGTCAAGGTACATGTGATACTCACACATACTGCCTGGCACTAAGGACATGATTAGATCTTGACATTCATCACATCTCACAGTGACAACATTTAATGTTTCTACTCACCAGTGGCGTGTGGGTCCCTGAAGGCGTTGATGTCCCCCTGTGTGATGAGTGGCTACCGGCTGTGAGAAATAAAACAAAAGGTGTGTTGGTAACCAAAAAAAAATTCACACGTGTCCTAGTCATCATGCAATTGATTACCTTCAATGTAAATGCTCTGTAACTGTACGTTTGCAGTTCATGTGACGTACAGGTTTGTGTTGAGTTTGCTTGTTATTCCAACAAGACATGATAATGCCAAGTGAGGGCAAACAGGACAATCATGCTTGCACATTCACATTTTTTGCACAGATGACTTGTGTGACACATTCCCAAGACACTGTTTGGCCAAATATATAACTGCCCTCCATGCTCTTTTGTCAGTAACATTGATGGAGATTGCACAAGGGTGTGTCAAAACTATTGATGGTGTATGTCACTCTTAAGAAGTCATATGCTAAATATTTTAAATTTCATATCTCATACAATGGTAGTCTAGACAGAGGTACAAGGGCAGCGTACATAGTAGTCTGCTCCATCATGGGATGTTAGTGAATAGCTGTTCCTATCTCTGCAAAACTCAGAGAAATGCAGTAATCCTCATTTTTTATCATCTTTACACGTGGCAGCAAACATGGAATGGTCATAATGCATTGGATTGTTGATGTCATGTAAGGTCACACCTAATATACATGAACAATCTTTTCCCAGCACGCAGACACACTTGCACTATGGTGCAAGGGTGCCTGGGTTGGCACTACACTGCAAAAACATTTTTTTTGAACCAGCGCAGATGGAAATGCACCATATGCTTGTAAACATGGCACAACGTTGCCTCTCTTCAGTGGGAATGTTAGGCCTGAAGGCATAATGTAGGACGCCTCACTCCGCAAAATACCTGTACATATACCCCAATGTGTTACAGACAGCACTTATTATTAGTAACAAAAGTGTTTATTCAACTATTTTGTGGTTGTACTTATCACCTTGTTGGCCAATAAGGACTCAATGGTGGTCCAACATGTAACCCTCACGGCCAATGCAATCCTGCCATTGATGTTCCCTTTTGTTGGATAGTCCTGTCTACACCGAAGACCTGCAGCAAATTGCTCTTCACATTCTCCCACCTCGCCTTTCTCACACGTACCGCATAACCCTGCAGGATCCGACCCCTACTTTCAATGGCAGGTGGTGCTTCACCAGCCAGAGGAAGCCCCCAATGCCCCTCCAACATCCTGCCCTCCCTACCCACACCCACCATCTCCCATTACACACCTAAACCCCCTCCTAAAAATTAAAACCCCAACATATACCCCAACAGTGATTAATAATGTAAAATACCCCTTGGACAAACACCCGACAAAATATAGTACTAGACACAAAAAACAAGGACAACTACACAAGACCTCACAGGGACACTAAGGACAATTCACAGGTCACAACCATACTCTCAAAACCAAATTCAGTAGCCCACAACACCAAGAACCTCCAACACTCTCCACAATCACAAGAAGTATGCTAAAATGTGAAAGTGAAAGTGCACAGTACTCCTCCCTAAAATAGGATGCATGCAGACTTCACTTCCTGTGTAATTGCGGCCCCTTTTTTGAGTTTGCGATTATTTTCTGCACGCAAATTTTTTTTTGCGGTAATATGTTGTGTTTTCACATTGTATTTAGCTATATTTTCCTACCGTGGTTATGAAAAAATTATTGCGTTAATGCAGCAAAAATCTGGACTCTTAACTGCAAGTTTTACCTCAGATAAATTGTATTTGCTGTAATTTCATCTCTGACCCCAAACCACACCCTAAATTTTATCTCTAAGCCCAAAAACACATACCCACCCACAAACATACAATTCAACAATAATAACCGCATTGTAAAACTTTTACTTGTCAGAGGTATGTACTCATGCAGAGTATGAACATGCACACAAGGTTTTTATGGTGTGATGTTTTTTTTTAAGAACTATGCTTGTGCATTTTGCACAGTCTAAACAAAGAAAAGGTTGTCATATATTTACGTCGTCATGTGAAAAAATTGTGCATGATTCTGTCCCTTTGTACTGTTCCTGCAGCCATGGCTTGGGGGGGGGGGGGGGTTGTGCAGCATCAGCCTCTTCTTCTTTGTCATCTTCAGGATTGTCTGGTTGATCCGGAACTTCTATCCATGGTGCATTGGTGCGGACACATATGTTGTGCAGCACACACCATGCCACAATGATTTTGCAGACTATTTCCGGCTGTATAGCAGTCTGCAGCCTGAGATGTCGAGGCACCTGAACTGTGACTTGAATACACCAAATGTTATCTCCACAATGGACCTGGTGCGTCCAAGTGCGGCAATGTCTCTGTGCCTGGGTGATTGTGGCTCTGAGGGGTGTGATCAGCCATGGAGATAGTGCATATCCTTGATCACCTGTAACTAGGTGTGGGCGGAAAATCCGTTTCGCTCGCGGATTTTGAGGATTTTCGGTAAATTCGCAATCCGCGAGATTCGCGAATCTCCCGCAAAATCCGCAAATCCGCGAGCAGCGGATTTTGCTCGCACTGTTCGCACTGTTCGCGTGAGTTCGCGCCCCGCGAATAAGTGCAAAATTGCAGAAATACGATCTTAGCAAAACTGAAAGTAACTACTTACCAGGTTCAAAAGTTCAGGCTCATCATTAGTAGCCATTTCCTGTAGTGCTTCCTGAGGGGCCCCTCCAGAGTTCAGTTGCCAGTTGAAACTATTATGTGACCCTGCTCTGAACCTCAGAATAGTTACACATATGCCACAAAGGTCCTGAATTACAGCTAAGGGAGACAAGCAGGAGCCAGGCTGGAAGTTCAAATCCATTAATCAGCCCCTAATGCATTATTGTCAGTTGGGGCAGGGCAGGTGTTGTAACTAATTTTGCAACAATGAAAGCACTTAGCAAGTGCAAAAGATCACTAATCAGGAAGCACTAAGGAAGCAGGTGCCAGCTAAAAAAATATTCTGTGACACATTAATCAGCCCCAAATTAATTCAGGTCACTTGAGGCAGGGAAGGTGTGCTTGCGTTGCCACAATAATGTACACTGACTGGACAATCAGAGGGTGCTGTGATGAAACAGAGGGTGGCATGGGTGGGCCAGAGGGTGGCATGAGTAGTCAGAGAGTGGCAGTGGTGACAGAGAGTGGCAGTGATGAAGAAGAGTGTCCCAAACAGGCTGGACACGTAGAAACAACAAGTTCGCGAAACTTGCGACCCGACAGGTAAGTTCGCAATTTGCGACATTGTAAAAAACCCTCGTGAACTGGCAGAAACCCGCGCAAACACAAAAAAAAAAAAAAATCCGCAAATTCGTGAGAATTCGCGGATTTTGCGGATTGCGAGTTCGCAAATCCGCAAAATTCGCGAACGCGAGATTCGCAAAATTCGCCCATGCTTACCTGTAACATGAAATGGAGAGATGTGTCCATTAGTATATGTGAATGCTGTGTTTGCAGTGTTCCTAATTTTGTGTGTGTGATTTGTGCTACTTAGGTAAATTTGCTTTGCCAAGTTTAGCTTCAGACAATTGTCCAGCATCAATGCAAATTACATTGCCTCCCAGCTGCTCTTCCAACCCCCCTACCCTATGTAATGGTGGCGGCTGCACATTAGCACATAATAAGCAAGCACTTCTATCTATGTCCGTGACCCAGACACAACCGGTGCCAGGAACCCTCGATATCATTACGTCTACCTCTATGACTCATCCGCCATTGTCGCATTCAACCCCTGAAGGAAGTACAACTGACAACAGGCCACTATGGCCACTAATCCTGCTGCATGACCTTCACCACCGCCACAGCCACCAACACCGCCAATGCACTAAGATGCATCCTCCTCACCATGCACTCCCTGCACATACACACAGTGAAAACCTGGTGTCTTCGGGACATACTATCACCCAACATCGCCTTCTTTTTGGACAGCTGGACCACCATCTCCGCTGCCCCTGACATCGCCTTCACAATCCCAGACAGAGACAAGATCCAGAGGGAGGACTGCCCCAACACCCGGCAGGAGTCCTCACCATCGTGCATGAAAAAGTCCCTCTGCCTCTCCACCTCCAGCAACACATTTGCCACCATGGAAGACATGCACTTCGAGGTCCAGCCCAGCGCCGCTCCACACTCTGGGGCACACTTGCCTACAGAACCCCAGACACATGGACTTCTTTTCCAATACTATCAATGACCTCTTTGCACCCCACGCCATCACCTCCATGGACTACCTACTCATCGGAGACCTGAACTTCCACCGCAACAACCCCAAAGACAAACTCCACTACCCTTTGGATGAAGAGCTCACCAACATGTGAATGACACAACTCTTACCCACACCGACCCACAAGGCAGGAGACACCCTTGACCCCTACTTTGCAGGAGGAAACAGCGTAGACTTCAGCCACACCACACAGCACCCATGGACTGACCATCACTGCCTACACTTCATTGGCAACAAAACCAGGCCAGACACACTAACACATCGCGCAATGCATACGCAATACCGATGAGCAGATGTAATCAACCCTCAACTGCAACTCCCCCAACACTGCAGCAGAAGACAAACGCACTTCCAGGGAATCCCTCACATGGATCTCCAAATGCGCAGACAAACTCACCCCGCCACACAACTCCGACAGACAGCGCAGCAATACTTCCACATATTTCACCACCAAACTCAAATATTCCAGACACACCTGCAGGACCCTGGAGTAAAACAGGAGAAACTGCAAGATACAAGTTAACTTCTAGACATTCAAGTACACCATGTCCAAATACCACCAATGCATCGGTGGCACTGATAGGAGCTTCATTCACAACATAATAGGTGCATACTCCACCAAGTCCAAAGACCTCTTCAATGTCATCCATGAATTCACCAAGACAACCAGATAAGCCACGGACAACGCCATCCTGGACATGTCTCTGTCTGGATTTCGAATGTCTGACATAATATCGACAGACAGAATATCTACATACAAAAATATCGACACAAAAATATCGACATCAATATCTTCATAAAGGTAAGTACAAAAATATCGGAAAAAAATATTGTAGTACAAAAATATTGAAATTAATAATATCTTTGTTTTTAATGTATTAATAATAATGTAAAAATAATTTAAAAATACATATAATTTCTACAAATATTAAATAAAAACATTAAAACATATTTAAACAATAATAACTAATACATATACATTTAAAATAAATTAAAAAGTGTACATATAAATTAATATATATACTTACTCCACATATTGCAACAGTAGGGAAAGCGTTGGATAGCGTAGGGGTTTAAATTACTATTCCCACTCCAAAGGGTGCAACAGTAGGGAAAGCGTTGGATAGCGTAGGGGTTTAAATTACTATTCCCACTCCAGAGGGTGCAACAGTAGGGAAACGTTGGATAGCGTAGGGGTAAAAATTACTATTCCCACTCCAGAGGGGGCAACAGCAGGGAAAGCGTTGGATAGCGTAGGGGTAAAAATTACTATTCCCACTCCAGAGGGTGCAACAGTAGGGAAAGCGTTGGATAGCGTAGGAGTTTAAATTACTATTCCCACTCCAGAGGGTGCAACAGTAGGGAAAGCGTAGGGGTAAAAATTACTATTCCCACTCCAGAGGGTGCAACAGTAGGGAAAGCGTTGGATAGCGTAGGGGTAAAAATTACTATTCCCACTCCAGAGGGTGCAACAGTAGGGAAAGCGTTGGATAGCGTAGGGGTAAAAATTACTATTCCCACTCCAGAGGGTGCAACAGTAGGGAAAGCGTTGGATAGCGTAGGGGTTTAAATTACTATTACCACTTCAGAGGGTGCAACAGTAGGGAAAGCGTTTGATAGTGTAGGGGTAAAAATTACTATTCCCACTCCAGAGGGTGCAACAGTAGGGAAAGTGTTGGATAGCGTAGGGGTAAAAATTACGATTCCTACTCCAGAGGGTGCAACAGTAGGGAAAATGTTGGATAGCGTAGGGGTAAAAATTACTATTTCCACTCCAGAGGGTGCAACAGTAGGGAAAGCGTTGGATAGCGTAGGGGTAAAAATTACTATTCCCACTCCAGAGGTTGCAACAGTAGGGAAAGCGTTGGATAGCGTAGGGGTAAACATTACTATTCCCACTCCAGAGGGTGCAACAGTAGGGAAAGCGTTGGATAGCATTGGGGTTAAAAATTGCTATTCCCACTCCAGAGGGTGCAACAATAGGGAAAGCGTTGGATAGCGTAGGGGTAAAAATTACTATTCCCACTCCAGAGGGTGCAACAGGAGGGAAAGCGTTGGATAGCGTAGGGGTAAAAATTACTATTCCCACTCCAGAGGTTGCAACAGTAAGGAAAGCGTTGGATATGGTAGGGGTAAAAATTACTATTCCCACTCCAGAGAGTGCAACAGTAGGGAAAGCGTTGGATAGCGAAGGGGTTTAAATTACTATTCCCACTCCAGAGGGTGCAACAGTAGGGAAATCGTTGGATAGCGTAGGGGTAAAAATTACTATTCCCACTCCAGAGGGTGCAACAGTAGGGAAAGCATTGGATAGCATGGGGGTAAAAATTACTTCACACACTACTCCCCCTTTAACACACAACACAGTACACATACAAAAAAACACAATTAATATAAATATCAAATAATCAATTAATAGCAATTAATTTTTTACATTGATGTAATTTAAATTGAACTAATTAACACATATTAATTACCAATTAATTAACAATAAATACCAATAAATAAATACAATCTCTTTAATTAATTACATGTTATTATATGACACCCTATTACCCTATAAACACACAACCCACTACACATAAATAAATCATATCATTTAAGCACTTAATAATTATGATTTACCAATTAATTATTATTTAATAATAACAAAAATGTAAATATATTAGCACATCAACTCTAATTTATTTAATTAAATAATTAATATTATTTAATTACTAATTAATTATTAATTAACAATAACAAAAAAGTACATATATTAGCACATTAACTCTAATTATTGTAATAAACTAATTAATATTAACTAATTACCAATTAATTATTAATTATCAATAACAAATATTTCTATTTATTTGCACAATAACTCTAATGTAATTAACTAATTAATATTAATTAATTACCAATTAATTATTAATTAACAATAAAAGAATTAAATATATTAGCACATTAACTCCAATTAATTTAATTAACTAATTAATATTAATTAATTACCAATTAATTATTATTTAGAAATATTTTAAAAAATATATTAATTAATTCATATTAAATTGCTTCCCACCCTATTCCCCTATAAACCCACAACCCGCTCTGATACTAAAACGCAAAATGTAAATAAAATTACTAATTTTCAAACATACAATTAATAACATATTTAACAAACATATAAACAACATAATAAAATACATAACACTAAACATAATTTCGATATTAGTAAATTTCGATATTAGTAACATACATACCATAAAAACGATATTCTGTCTGTCGATATTTTGCACATCGATATTCTATACCATCGAAATTAAAACATCAACATTATTGTATATCGATATTTAAATTTCGATATTTTGTCTCCCTACCCTGGATTTCTAAGCAACCACAGCACCGAGACCGCCCTCATCGCTGCCATGGACAACATCGACACCCTCCTCGGCCAAGGCCACAATGCAGCCTGATTCTACGTAACCTGTCAGCAGTATTCCACACTGTCTCCCACCGCACACTAGCGGGTAGACTACATGACGCAAGCATACAAAGAACCACCCTTGACTGTATCCGATCATCCATCACCGGCAGAAGCCAAGAGACCATACTGCCACCCTTTCTCTCTGAACCCATGAATATTCACATGCAGAGTTCCCCAGGGATCATTGCCCAGCCCAACACTCTTCAACATCCACATGGCCCCCTTCGCCGCCATCGTCCAGTAGACAAGCTCAGCATAGTATCCTACGCCAAGGACACCCAGCTCATCCTCTCCCTCACCAAGGAGCGCACCACAACCAGACTCAACTTCCAGGAAGGAATGCAGGTAGTTGCAGACTAGATGAGCAACATCTGCATGAGACTCAATGCAGAGAGAACATGAGTTGTCATCCTTGGAAACACCCCAGCGGCATGTAACAGCGCCTGGTGGCCCACCACCCTCAGCAGTCCCACAACCCACACGGACCATGCCAGAGACCTGGGCATCATACTCAAATCCTCCCTCTCCGTGTACCAACAGGTAACCACCGTCACATCCAGCTACTTCAACACCATCAGCATCCTCTGTAAGAGCTTCAATTAGATCCCCCCCAAATCCAAGAATACAGTCACCAACACACTAATTTTCATCAGACTGGGATGCAGACGCTCCCTCTGCACCAGCATGGGACAGTCTCTGCTCTGCAAGCATGACTATGCAGGACACCACCACCATAATTGGGCTTGTGTTCACACTTTCCTCATCGGTCCTGACCTACCATCACACCTACTTGGTTCCAACCTCTCCCAGCATTTGCAGCTGTGTGACGGAGGGGCAGGACTTTGGATGGAAGTTTGTCTACAAGGCTACCCCCTGAGACCGCAGTCCCATGGGCTCTTGTGTATGGTGGGTGGACATATTTCAAGGCATGTTGTTTGACATTTGCCGCATGTGCATTCTCACATGTGTGTGCTACATGATTGTGGACTTGTTGTGTGTGGTGTGCTCAGATTGTACTTTCCAACGAGCAGTCCATTTCCATATGTGCCATTCTCAAACCGCTGGTTGATGATGGACTGCTGGAAGATGTAGGAGTCATGTAGACTCCCTAGAACCGTGGCTACAACATTTGTGAACAAGCCACAGTGGTCCACGATTGCCTGCACATTCATGAAGTGTGTGTGCTTTCTGTTCCGGTAAATGTGTGCAGTGTCCGCAGGAGGCACAAGTAAGACACGGGTGCAGTCAATTGCCCCCAACACACAGGGAAAGCCAGCAATGGCAAAGAAGCCTTGTTTGGTGTGGAGCTTTTCTTGAGCAGTGTTGGGGAAGCGTAGGTGCTGTGGCATCAGACTGATGATGGCATCCAAGATATTTGGGAGGAACCTTGAAATGGATGACTGGGGGAGTCCCCCAACTCTGGCAGTGGTTGGTTGGAAGGTACCCGAGGCCAACCTGTGCAGCACTCCTAGGAGCTTCGTCTGCGGAGGGATGTTGTGCTGTGTTGGTGCCTGCACCCTGGGGGGTCTTGGTCAATATGCGGAGGATGGAGGACCTTTTCAGCCTGTAGTGGGCTGTCACATCCTCTGGTGTTGGGTCTATCAGGGTGATGCATTGCCAATAGACCCGCTGGCTTCTTTGGCGCTGCCTACGTGGTGGTCCTGGGGGTGGGGACGGTGGTTGTTGTAGTCTTCTTGGTGCTCCAAGCTGCATAAGCAGTACCTCCATGGCATCAGTGGCTTGTTAAATGTGGCTCTAGGCTACTCCCCCTTATATCTTGTATTTTTAAGACCGTAGAGGCTGTTGTTCTGACGTTTCGCCGGCCCCGGCGATCATTTTACATATCGGGAAGTGGGGTTAGCGGCGGGTTTTACACGAAAACGCCTAAATTGCATCTCATTTTTGTTAGCTATCCCTAACAGAAGTGGTGAGTGGAAAAACGGATGAGATCACCAGAATGCTGTCGCTAACCATGGTTAGCGGAAACGTGTACATACAGCAATTTTAAAAAAGCTGCCGTAGTGTCAGAAAACTGACACTACAGCGGCGTTAACTCCGGGTACATATGCACCTAAATTACTGTGAAAATGCAACCACGCTGAGCAGTGAAACCGCAGCAGAAATGTTAGAGTGCAGGGTTTTACTGATAAAAAGGAGGTGCACTGGGCCCCTCTTCGTGGACTGTATCAGCCTTGGGGACCACCATCTACCCGGGGCTAAAAAAAGATTGTTGTTCGTACCTGCGGCCAACCCCAAGCCTCGGGGACTACCATCTCCCCAGGGCTAAATAACATGTAATGGGGGGGCTCCGGGGACCACAACCTCCCCAGGGCTGGCCCGTGCAGAACAAAGGAGTGGGCCCCTCCTCGTGCCAATAATGGCCCTGGGGACTGGCGCCCCACAGGGCCGGCTCCTGCTAAGTCTTGGGGTGCCCACCCCCGGGACATAGCTTTTTGCTCTGAGCAGTCAGAGCAAACACAAACGTTGCTCTCAGCAAGCGAAAGCAGTGAAACTGCTCCCGCTTGCTGAGAGTGATTTTCATCTGTTTTTCTGCCCGGTCAAGTGGGCCTACCATGAGGTTTCAGCATTCCTGCTGTGGGGGACTTATTTGTGGTAACAATCAGAGTTCTTGGCCCCCAACGACCCTCAGCAGCCAAGGGGACTTAGGGGCTTATTATCAAGAACGACGTTAAATTATCGCCGCTTTAGCGACAGAAAACTGCTGCTAAAGCGGCGATAATGGGCTTCATAATATGCCCTGGAGAATTCCAATAGAAGCCCATGTTCACACCAGAACATGGGCTTCTATGGGAATTCACAAGGGTGTTCAACCCCCAACCAGTAGTGCACCAGGAGGCCCCTTTGCAGAGTGGTTGAGAAAGAGGTCTCAGCATTCCCGCTGTGGGGGACTTACTAGCAGCAACAATAGGGGTTCTTTGCCCACAAAAACCATCAGTAGCCAAAAGGACTTCATCCCCCAACCAGTAGTGCGTCAGGAGGCCCCTTTGCACAGTAATTGAGAAAGAGGTCTCAGCAATCCTGCTGTTGGGGACTTACTTGTGACAACAATAGGAGTTCTTGGCCCCCAGTGACCCTCAGCAGCCAAGGGAAGTTCATCCCCCCAATCCACAAGTGCAACCGGAGACGTGTTTGCAGAGTGGTTGAGAAAGGGGGCAGGGCCACCGATGAGGTCTCAGCAATCCTGCTGTGGGAGCCTTACTTGTGGCAGCAATAATTGTTCTTGGACCCCAACGACCATCAGCAGCCAAGGGGACTTCATTAGAGGGTGGCCAAGCAAAACTCCGTCCGCACATGGAACTCTGCGGAATTGGGCAGAGTTTGTCAGTAACTCTGCAGAATTCTGCGGAGTGAAACACCACAAGCTCTACCCAAGCCTACAAAAACTGAGCAAAAGCCACTCAGTCACTCATGCACCCACTCACAGAAAAACTGAGACACTCTCACAGAAGGCTGCAAGTGCAATCTTCCATTCCATACTGAGCAGATCCTGCTGGACAGGTGAGTACAAGCTTTTATAATTTACAGTCATATGACTAGTGACATTTCGGCTACAAACAGATCCCCTGGAGAGTTGCTTACATTTCTGAGAGGAATGTATCAGGCGCTGTGCAATCCCAGACTCTATGCTGCACCGGCTCAAAATGTTGAGTGCCGCCACGAGCCCGGTGGGCCGTAAACAAAAAAACCCGACTCTAACAGATATGCCTCCAGAAACCATCAAACACTTCCTGCTTAGGCCAGTTTCTATAGGCACAAAGTCATAAATCCCTCCCAAAATCTTACTGGCCTTTTTAGGATCACGCCAAGATGACAGTCGCAATTTTTAGAGGATTTCTAATTCTAATGTGTGCTAGCAAAAGAAGGTAAATGTGAAAAGAGCATTTCACTTTAAGAAATATATGGGGCATTTAACCAAAATGCCACCCTGCACAGCAATTTACCTGGCTGAGTTGCGTGACAGGAAAAGTGCAGGAATGTGCAGTATTACCATAATACGGTACATGTCTGTCTTCCCAGCGCTGGCACACATGCTGCCTAGTGCCAACGCAGACACCCTGGCACCATGGAGCAAAGGTACCTGCGTTGTAAGTAGGATTGTTTCTGTTCAGGAAAATACACCTTCCTGCACAAAACAATCTCCTGAGGCATTTTCCTCTTTCAGAATGCAGCACACAAAGAAAGAGGAAGTAATGAGGAGAAATATATTTCTCCTCGTCACACCTCCTATGGGAAGGCGTAGCATTCTGACGCATTCCTATGTCTACTAGTATTGGTAAGTCTGGGAATTCTTCAGAATCCTCTGGTGGGTGAGAGGGAACACCCATGCTCCACCCATGGAAAGCCTTCCCAGGGCAGAATAATGCAAAACAGCGGTTTGCTCTGCTGTGCATTACTCTGGGCTTATCAAGCCACTCAGGGCCAAACAAGATGGCCCAGCATGGCTTGATAAATCCAATTTAAGGGTTGCGTTGTTTTTGCACCCTGTGTTCTGGCGCAAAAGAGACGCAAACCTATTGCTAAATATGCCCCATAATTCTCTCACTTGCGTTGGCTAAAGCACAGCTTCTAGGGGGAATTGAAAGTATGTGTATGTTTTCCCAAAGTAAATGAATACAAAAGCGTATAGAGAAATTGACATTTACGGCATTGTGGAGGGTAGTTTTCCTCTACTTGGAGGCATTAAAAACAAGATGCAATTCCATCAAGTTGTGGAGGGGCTGGATTCTACCTTAGGGGCTGGCATAAAGCTAAGAGGTTTTATTTGATGTCGTTTGGTAAAAATCTCTATAAGGCGAGGCAAAAACTTCACATAATGACTGGGGCAAGTAAAATGGACAAAGAGGGAATATAACATTCAGCTGTGAGCGTTACAGTTTTCATTTAGTTACAGTGTGCATCTATTTTATCGTGAGTTGTTTACTTATGTAGAAGTGCCTCGTGAGATTATTACAACGTTTTCATAAACGGCTCGAAAGACACATTTGCACAAGAGAAAAGTAACCAAATTCAACAGGTGCATGAGGCCAGTGTTTTGGCATCATCATTTCAGCCACCTGCAGCTTCACTTCAGTCAAAACAAGGACATTTATGGGCCCGGACAAAAATAGAGGCACTGGATAAACAATTGAAACAAAAGAAGGCCATGTTGTTGGTTAAACAAGACGCCAGGACTTTCGCGGGGTATTTGCATTGCATGAGGAGGGTGGGACAAAGTCTGGATTGCCCCTCTTACCGCTCTACTAAATCAACAAATCAAAAGCTGGAATCCCACTACTGAGGCTCAGTTACATGGGGGTGCTCGACTACAAAGCCTGCAAACAGCACTTGTTTATCCCCAGTGTGGTAGCAACGGTGCCTTGCAGGCAAGCAAAATTGACGCACATTCCCCGGTTCAGTAGATAAACAAGCATTGGAAATGGAATAGGTCTCGCAATAGAAAAGTTTGAGCTTTTGGTGTGGTAAATGTAAATATTTTTTAATTTTTGTTTATGCTTTGCAAATTATGAAAGTATTAATTTTGTTATTTGAAATGTCAATAGTTAAACATTTAGCAAATGTTACATCTATAGCATTAGTAAAGGTACATGTTTAGTTTTCCCCTGTCTTCCATGTATTGATCTGACAAATCACAATCTTTTCAAAGTGTTATAAATAATACGTTTGCAATGCAATAGGGCTCGCATTAGTAAAGTTAGAGGTATTACTATTGTAAATGACACATTTTTTATTTATATTTTTGTTTTGAAAATAACGAAATTAATTTACAATGCCAATAGTGTTAACTTTTGCAAACGTGACATCTATAGCATTTGTAATGCAATATGTGTTGTATTTACATGACTTAGATGTATTAATATTAAAAATAACAATGGGTTGTATTTTTTCCAATATTTAATACTTAAATAAAAGTTATTGTAATTTATAATGGCAA
Source organism: Lissotriton vulgaris (assembly GCF_964263255.1). NCBI lineage: Eukaryota > Metazoa > Chordata > Amphibia > Caudata > Salamandridae > Lissotriton > Lissotriton vulgaris. The sequence continues at coordinate 1,258,864,054 of NC_141691.1, forward strand.
TAGCTTAAACTTTTGCGAATAACTTTTTGGAAGATTATGTTTAGTGTATTTTATTGTGATGAAAATACAAGAACAGAAGTGAAATATTAACTTTTTTTGTGACATTTGTAATAAAGTTTGAAACATTTAGAGAGCATTTGAATCAGTTGTTGTTGAATGGTTGCACAGATTGATGCTGTGGTGGCTCTGAATGATGTTGTGGCGGCGACGAGTGATGCTGTGGCGTTCAGTGATGCTGTGGTAGCGCATAGTGGGCGAGGGATAGAGTGTGGGCGAGGGATGGAGTGTGGGGCGGGGGAGGGATGGAGTGTGGGGCGGGGGAGGGATGGAGTGTGGGGCGGTTGAGGGATGGAGTGTGGGGCGGGGAGGGATGGAGTGTGGGGCGGGGGAGGGATGGAGTGTGGGGCGGGGGAGGGATGGAGGGTGGGGCGTGGGAGGGATGGAGTGTGGGGCAGGAGAGGGATGGAGTGTGGGGCAGGGAGGGATGGATGGAGGCGGGGGATGGATGGGTGGAGGGGGTGGATGAATGGAGTGGGGGGGTGGATGGATGGAGTGGGGGGATGGATGGATGGATGGATGGAGTGGGGGGAGGGATGGATAGAGTGAGATGGATGGAGTGGGGGGATAGATGGATGGATGGATGGATGGTGTGGGGTGGATGGATGGATGGATGGTGCCACTGCACTTGCTGCACCACTGAATCTGCGCTCTGGCCGCAAAGATTCAAGAATATGGGCCACATACTTCATTGCTACATCGTCGAAAAAAGGGACACATTTGAAAGTCGAGTGAATTGTGCCCGATTTCACCGCTAGAACACAAAGAAAATCATTTTCATAGAAACAGAAAGAGACTGTATTCGATAAAATGAGGTAAAACATGATGTACAGAGCAGTCGCTATTTACATCAAGCCCAAATTAATAATATAGTATAAACTGCATCTCTAATATTCATTTTTGGTCCCACTAGGGTACAACTTAGATGGTAACTTTTTGTTCGATGTCATTGCCCTCCTACAGATCACTCAACAAGGATACATCATGTATACTTATTGTTTTTGGCCCGGTTTTGAGGAGGGTCCCTTAGGACAGACAGCAGGTTCCCACCTGACATCAACGTAACAAAAGCAGGGCACCATTAATACAGTTAGTTCTATAGTACACACCAGCCTAAAAGTATCCATAAAAGTGATACCTACCATTACTGTGCATTTAATCAATGACTTCGGGATTGCGTTGCAAAACTCCCATCCCAAATAGGCATCACAACGCCATCCTAACAGTCTTGTTTATTCTTTTTTTACTAAAATCTTACCAGGTCAGATGTAGTTTTGTTTAGATTTGCTAATGTTCCTTCTCCCGTGTACTCGTTTACATTCAGGCCCCTTTGTCCAGCCGAACCACATGACCGTCTTTAAAGGGTCGGAGGTCGGGATGTTATCAGAGACAGTGTGCCCTGTGAAAAGACGGGCTGATGGAGAGATAAGAGGTAGCTGCCCAGTGTCTCGGGGGCTGGGAGCCACCGCACACCTTTGATGTCTCCCCTCCCCTGACAGATAAAGCAGACCAGAACCAACTCTAAACTGCTGAGTAATGGCGTCACTGCAAATCACCCCAGGCCCGAGGTGTCATGGGATGCCAGCTCCATAAACGGTGAACCCGAGCAGAGTCACACACATAGCACTGAGGGCTTAAAAGGTGAAAAACACTCTGCTCGTTAAAGCGTGTAAAAGAATACCAAAAACTGCCGTGAATGCACCCAGAGACGCTGGAGGATGACGGACACCGGGCTGCAACCTCACACGAACCTTTTGATGGTCAAAGCAAATGATGCAACCTGCTAACAAACATTTTACTAAATGAGCATGCCCTGTATGCCAGTTTTAGGAACTCACGTGCTGCTACTTAAAATCTCGCGGAAGGAAACATCTGTGCTGCATCACCGCAAGTCTTTTAATAAGTGGCATCGTTAGGTTTGGAAGGGCCTGCAGAAAGGCGCATAATACACTGGCAAAAAATGCTTATGATTTATTTCCCTGTCAGGCATACGCTGATATCTGTGTGTTTTTAGGGCGGAATTAAAACAAGAAAAGTAAAATAAAGGGAGACACGGCCTGGCGGCCGTGAAACTGCAGGGAGAGAGAGGGGAGGTGGTGGCGGCTGGGGAGGAGAAATGCGAGCCTGGCGGCCGTGAAACTGCAAGGAGAGAGAGGGGAGGTGCTGGCGGCTGGGGAGGGGGAGGAGAAATGCGAGCCTGGCTGTGTGTGGGGAGAGAGAGGGGAGGTGCTGGCGGCACCAAGCTGGGGAACAGATGGCGAAGACTGGCGATTTCATGCTGTGCACGCGCATTTTAACTCATTGCGCTTGTGCATTGAGCTAAAAGCGTACATGCACTGCATCAAATCGCCAGTCTAGTTAAACTTCTGTTTAAGCCCCTATAGTCTCTCTCCACTCAATGCGCATGCGCATTGACAGGCGAGACATAAAAAGTGCTCTAACTGGTGTGCAGTGGACCCGCCACCCTCCTGGCCCAGGTCGCACAGCACAGGATCCACTGTTATTAGCTAACACCTCAGCGCAGCTTGCGAGCCTGTATTTTGGAAACCGAGGGGGATATGTACAAGGAAGTGGCAGAGTTCCTCCACTTTGAAACAAAAGGCTGCACCATATTTGTTTATGTGTAGGAAGGTGTCCTTTCCTGCACATAAACAATCCTAGAAATGCCATTCTGTCACATTCATGCATGCTGCTTCATGCAGCACACATGAAAGTAACAAAATGGCATTTTTAAAAACGTTTGTTTGGGTACAAGAAGGGACACCTTCCTGTGCATAAACAAACAATGGCATGAATCTTTTTCCATACGTGCTGCACCAGGCAGCACACATGGAAAAAGCTAAAACGAGTAGAAATAATGCATTTCTCCTAGTTTTACCAAGTTAAGACCAGTTTTTACCTGGTCTTAATTTTGGCCCTGCCTCCTATGTAGGCCACTGTAGGACTTGGCCTTTTTGTCTAAAATTCCCTAAACTTTTTGCTTTCCCCCTAGACCGTTTTCCTGACAGAGTTGCCAAGTTAGATGCTGTGGGACTTTGCCACTGCTGATCAGTGTTAAAGTACAAGGGTTCCCTGTGTAAAGTGTAATGGTAATTGGTTAGCCATGATTGGTATGTTTGCCTTACTAGTAAAGTCCCTAGTGATGTGCACTGTGTGTGTGCCAGGGCTAGTAATGTAAAGGTGCGCAGAGAAGGGAGCACAGGCCTGCAGTGTAGGGCCTGCGCGCAGTTTACTTAGTTAGCATGTTGTCCTGACAAGTGCAACCACTTGTCAGGTCTTACTTTCCCTTTTGCGTACACAGTAGGCACCCCTGTGGTAGGTCCTGGGTACCCCTGGGCAGGGTGCAGTGTAAGTAAAAGGCAGGACATATACTGCAGTGTGTGCTACGTCCTGACTGTGAAAAACACTCCATTTCGTTTTTCTATGGTGAAAGGCCATCCTGCCCATAGGACAGAATGGGGGAGGCTGGGTATTGTGTTTGTTCGCCTAGTTTCCCATACGTTTCAAATGGAGAGGTGAAGTTTAGTATGTATGAACTCAGTGTCTTAAATATAGGAAAAATTGAACATTAGTTGAAAAAAACAGCCTTTTGTGTCAATGTTTTCACCTGTAACTTCTAAATATGACAGCTATTTGAAAGTAACATACCGTTACATCTGCTGGACCTTACTGTTAGAAGGCGACCTCAGGGGAGGGCAGGAAGTGTACCTGACCACCCTGGGACCCACCTCCCTAGGTACGAAGACGAGCACTGGAGAGAGACCTCTCAGGGGAGAGTCTTGATTCTAGGATTGTACACACTACTCAAGCACCACACGACAAAGAGACACCACACCGTAGCTTCTTAAGAACGTTTCTTTATCTCGTGATTCAAGGGATCTTTATGATCAGAGACAGCGGGTAATTACAAGTAGAGCAGAGCTTCAAGAGTCTTGGTCAGGGTAGGGGTAGCGGGACAGTCTTATAGGATCAGTGTAAATGTTGTTGCGCATCCGGCACACAGCTCTCAATCCTCGAGCCTGGGGATACGGGGCGATCTTTCAGGGTCCAGCCAGACCGGGAGAAACAGGGAGCCGTGAGTCACTCAGCAAGGCTCAAGCAAGATGTCGGAGGTCTTACGATCTTTATGGGAGCCGCGAGTCACTCAGCAGGGCTCAGATGTTCCAAAGTTGCCGGGGAGCCGCGAGTCACTCAGCAGGGCTCAAGCAAGATGTCGGAGGTCTTACGATCTTCAGGGGAGCCGCGAGTCACTCAGCAGGGCTCAGATGTTCCAAGGTTGCAGGGGAGCCGCGAGTCACTCAGCAGGGCTCAGGTAGTTCCAGCAGAAGCCTTTGAACCATTCAGGTTGTTTCGGGAGGAGTCCCAGACACACAGCAGGCATGGAGCCAGCCCTCCGGGCGGCCGGAGGGGCGATCGAAACCCACTGCTCGAGGAGAGGTCGGAGGTGTGAAGGATACTGCTCCTCCCTTTCTCACTCGCTGGGAGCGCTCTGTCCTCCCGCCAGGGTGGCGCCTCTCGGCCTAGGCCGCGCTGGCTCAGGCGGCCATCTTAGGTGCCGAAAAGTGGGCACACAGGGCCTACGGGCCGGGATGATGGAGGCATGGGTTGGGACGTCCGGGAAGGGTCAGGACTTAACGTGGAGGGAAGGGTTGGTTAGGTCGGGGGACTCAGGGGTCTGTTGTGGTGGAAGCTCGGACGGGAGTTGCTACGGGTCAGGGAGGACCACGCCACGAGGCCGGATCTAACACTTACTAGTTGTGGGGATATATAGGACTTGTAGGTTCACCAAGAACCTGAAGAACCCAGAGTCAAAAACGGAGCAGTAATTTGCAATGGCTTTTTATTATGTACCGGGTATATAGCAATTATTGTGGGAAACTGTATACATGGAAAAATCGGTATGAAAGACACCTATGTATTTTTGAAATGGGAACAAAATATAGAGTTTAGAAACAGTAGATATTTGCACATTTCCGAAATTGAGAATACTCATACTAGCATGAGTCTTCGGCAGTCTTCGGTGAGAGATTTAATGTTGTTAGGTATGGGTGCTTGAACCCGCCTCTCTCCTCCATTGGCTGGCTTCCTAAATGGAGGCCAGCCATTGGAGGAGAGGGGCATCACTCCAATCAAGCCCCGTCTCTTTCGGATTCGGGGGCGTGTTTTTTGGGTTCTTTCACCCTGTGACGTCTTCCGTTACTCAGAACGCAAAAAAACACACCCGATTCTGAAAATTTCGGACGTCATTTTTTTTTCTTGCCTTCTGCCGTGCCGTTTTTTGTGCCATTTGCCCCCTGCTTATTTGAAAAGGTTTATTGCATATTAGAGCTGGATTGGATTTTTTTCACCTTGGAGTTCTGCTGACTTGCATTTATTTAGGGGCTCAGCACTCTCACCCGCTTTGTCAGTCTCACTAGGGACCCCTGCCTGCTTAGGATCGCACATAGTTAGTGTTTGTAATGGTAATGTAATTGTCTCCGTTAGCCTACCTCCGTTGAACGGCATTGCTGAATCCTCTCCTACTGGCTGAGTTAGAGGACCGTCCAGTCCCAGAGACTTGCTCGAACTCTGCTCAGGTCCTTGCTCGTCAGCTCCTCTGCTGTTAACACCTGGGTGGGTTTCCCGGGTTCGCTGGAATGGTTCAGCCACTGAAGGGCCGGCAGGACGCAGTTTCCCCATAGCACCGCCTCTTCCCTTCTTCTCCGGGGGCAGTTCGTTGCTCTGATTCTGTGGTTACGTTCGTCATCCGCACCCAGGCGCCTGTTCTACCGGACTCAATGGGTTGTGCTCCACTGTGAGCCCGCCATGCGTCTGTCGATTACCTCCAACCTTGGAGGCTCCGCTGGTCCCTGCAATCTTCGATCCTATTACCTCGAGGCGGCGAGTCAGTCAACTGCAGTCAGAGCAAGGTGAGTGTCCCACCGTAGTTGCCTTAAAATGCGTCCAGATTTTTGCAGAGAAGTATGGAAATGGTTTAGACATTGCAATGCATAGCTTAAGGGTGCTAGTGTAAATGGCAAATTAGTGCATGGAACAGAAAATATGTGCATTGTTAGGTGTCAGTTGTTGCACTCACTATAAAATGTTTATCAAAGAATAGACTTCAGATGTGATTGGAATGTAACGCGATAATCTGTGAGATGTGCAGAATTAATACTGAACGTGTAAATCTAGCAGTTGATGGGCCAAGACAAGTAGCAGATCAGCAATGGATGAAACGAGTTGTGAAAATAGGAGCGGAATGAGTTTCTTGCGGAGGAGGGAAGCTGCAGAAAATGTTAACAAAGATTAAAGTTTAATTGACATTTGTCGGGGCTCCTAACCCTGAGGAATTAAAAACGTGCGAGAAATCATTCTGTCCAATTTAAATGCTAACGCCAAACTGAATGTGTGGCTTGTTATTCGCGGAAGACCCTCATCCCTTTGTATTTTTTTCGTCAGTGCGATGCGCCTGTAGTACGAGCACATCTCTGCCGTGGCGGAGCTGTCTGAGAGGCAGACGCACATCTCGAAGAGCATCGCAGAGGTGGCTGCCACAGTGGAGGAGTTTCATAGAAGGACCGGCTAGCTGTGGGCGATCTTTACGCCCGCAGCCTGGAAAAGATCAACAAAAAAAGCAGAGAATTCATCGAAGAGGTGAGACACACCAGAAAGCTTTGTTTTTTTCCATTTTAGCAACAGCTACCCGTGCATTGTTCATTCCCAGACCTGATTCTGAAAACTTGCCTAAATGCTTTAGTATTTCAAACACTGTCGCTGTTAGCCCAAAATGACTGAGTGTATTTGTGAAATGTGCATTTCATTTTATCACTGCATACTGTGCCATTTCCGACCGTCAATTTCATTACATTTGCTGCATAAGCATCGCAATTGTTTGTGTTTGCGCTGTCTAGGGGTGTGCTGTTGGCTTAGCAAGCCCACGTCGAGGGGGTTAGTAGCTCCAGCATCCTTTTGCCTCTTGTAAGAGGTGGTCTTGGCTGGGCTCTGCCTAAAGTGTTCGCACGGTTGTTGTTACTACTTTACGCTGGTAGTTAATGGGGTCGTTCAGTCTGAAATTATCATAATTATTATACTCCAGCTGAAGTCCCTTTGTTCAAGCGTTGGAAACATCAATGGTGTATTTTGATTTGAGACTGAAATGCATACTTGGCTATTTAGTGAAACACTGACTGGTTTTGAGGTCTAACACTTAATGTGTTAAACTCGTTGGTCGAAATGTAGTTCTTAATCATTGATTTTTTCAATACTTTTGCATAAAAAGGCATTCTTGACAGGCCTGTGAAGAATGCCTTTTGCTAACAAAAATGTGGAATGAATCCATGCCAGTGTTTTTGTTAAATTCGTACAGGACTGGGGGTGTTGTCCTGTAATTTCTTTAGAGGTCTGTGTCAAACCGTTTAGAAAGCCTCTGTTCCCCTCCCATACTTTGCTATTTAGTGTGCAGTCAACCACATGCGAGCAGGAGGCAAACCTGATTGTTAAAGGGTGGCAGAGTTTTTTTGTTTTTTTTAAATATAGAGTGAACCCTCAAGATATAACACCCTACCCGCTGTCTCAAAGCAACTGCATGTTATTGGACCCGGCCCTTTTGGCAGGTTCACCCCGAGACTTTTTACTTTTTCCTAGCCTGTTTCTGTGACCTGGTGTTGGTGATTTTAGGCCTCTGCGCACTTTTTCACTGTGGTACAGTGTAAAGTGCATGAGCTCTCTGTGTGTGTGGTGAGAGTGACCTGCCCTCCCATAGGAATGAATGGGGAATATGTATGCCCATGGTAGTTCCTGATGTGTGGTGAGTGCAGGGTCGAGTTTGGTATGTGCGAACTCGTGAGATTGAATACTGCGCAATGGTATATGCGGCATGATTGTGTCTAGTGTAGAAGTGCCACTTTTAGAAGTTGGCATATCGGTGTAATTTGTGTCTGGCGTATGATTGGCTGAGGCTGGCTGGTGAGCCTAGCTCCAAGAATCTGGGAGGGTCTGCCCCGGTGGTGAATGGAGTGTTTTGCATGCTGATGTGAGGGGAGGAGTGAGCCTGGGCCTGCTTGTGGATTGACCGTCTGGTTTGAGGATCCTGAATGAGGCTGGGTTTTCCCCACACAATGCTGGCTCCACCCCCTGGGGCGGGTCTGATGTCCCTAGCCTGGCCAGTGAAAGGAATGCCCTATAACCAGTTCTAGCTGGTTCTCACATTGCCTGCACCCTGCTAGACAAAGGATTACTCTGTATAAAAAGGGGCTGTGTCCCCTTCCAAAATGTTCTTGTTTTTGGACTTGAATCCTGCCAGGGGCGTGCTGCTGCTTGGGCTCAGGGGAAGGCTTGCCTCCCTGAGCCCTGCCAAGCCCCTGGACACCTGATGGTCTTTCCTTCTCTTGGAGCTGCTGTGCTCCACCTTATGTCCTGGAATGCTGAGGTCCTGGACTCTTGAAGGACTTTTTTTTTTTGCTTTATTTTGGCGTCTAGCGCTTTGGAGCGCTTTATTTCTCCCCCAGCGTTAGAGAGCTCTTTATTTTTGTACTTATAGCGCTGTGAGCGCTTTACTTTGCCCCCAAGCGCTTAGTAGCGCTTTTATTTTGCTACCTCGAGGGTGCCCACCCCTCATCTTGCCGAAGCGCCGCTGGTGATGGTGGGAACAGGGCCTCCGCGCTGCCCGCGGCGACCCAGAAGCAGCTTGCAGGCTGGCCAATGACTGCGCGGCCCTGGGAGAAGGGCCGGAAGTCCCGCCCCCGCAGCCCGAAGGGAAGGAAGAGGAAGCGTGGCCTGTTGCGGGGCTCCCGTGTGCTGAGGGAGCCCCGGGAAAAGGTGGTGCTGTGTGGGGAGGTCGGGAGACCACCCCGCCTACCCGGGTGGCCGAAGGAAAGTGCTGCCGTCCCCCAGCGAGGAGGGGATGAGAAAGAGACAGAAGACGCCGGCGTGAGTGGGGGCGCGGGGCCCCCATTCGCTTGGGAGAGCCCCGCGGTTCCTGCAGCCGACGAGGAGAGCTGGGTGAAGAGCGGATGGGGCGCGAGGCACATTGCCGGTGCCTGCCCCCACCGCGAACACAGAAGGTGTCCTGCTGCCTGCTCGGAGGAGCCCCGCCAAAGAAGCAGCCCGGTGAGTGAACGGGCTGGGGGGGGGGGGGGGGGCTCTGTAGGGGCATGTGCTGGTACTAGGGCACTACCCAGTAGGCAGGGGTGCATCTAGGGTGGCCCCGGATGGCAGTGGGCCACCCCAACGTTAGACCTGTGATTTGTAGGGCCAGAGTGGCCCAGGGGTAGTTTCAGGCCCCACCAGAGCCTCAGGGCTCCAACGATGGGCTTGTGTTTCTTCAGAGTCGTGAGAGGCTCCAGGGTTATTTGAAAGGCCCCAGAAGGGCTGGTGCAGAGCCCAGTGTGGCTTCCAGCAGTGGCGCAAGAGTATTTCAGGAGCCAATGTGCTCCCAGGCCTTAATGACTCCAGAGCCTCTGTGGCTCCAACGTTTGGCTATGTGTAGTGTCAGAGCCTGTGTGGCTCCAACGTTCTGCGCAGTGTTGCCCAGAGCCTGTGTGGCTCCTACATCTTGGTGCAGTTCTGTTCTAGGGTCAGTGAGGACCCTGTCGCCATTTTGATTCCCAGCTGCCCAGCAATTAGTCAGCAGCTGCACCGTTTAGGCACTTGGGATTGTCCTCAGGTGCCCAGCAAGTAGTGGGCACCTGCAACGTTTGGGTTTTGCGGCGGTGGCGCACCCCTGACTGGCACTGCATCGGCAGCGCACCCTGACATTCTGGACACAGGGTTGTTGAGTCCCCTTGTTGGATGGCCAGTTGGCCAGGGGGCTGGTATGTGATTTCTGCGCAATGTGATTTCTATGTTTTTGATAGTAATTGCTAAGGTGATGTTTGCGCAATGTGGTTACCTGCTATGTTTATGATGGTAATTGCCTAATGTGAGTTTTGCGCGATGTGGTGCTCGGAAATGTAATGCATTTAATATGATTACGCACCTTGATCTTACACCTCTGAATGTTTTTTAGGCATCATGCGTTTTTGCGCTATTGAGTTGTGGTCTGGCACCTCTGAATGTTTTTATGCATCATGTGTCTTCCTTCCCTGCACCTCTGAATGTGTTTTGATGCATCAAGTGCCTTGTTCCTTACACCGCTGAATGTATGTTTATACATCATGTGTCTTTCCTACACCTCTGAATGTTCTATGCATCATGTGTGAAACTTCTTATTGTTCTATGATCTACAAAGTGCTATTTCTAGCCGTATTTCTAGTTCTAAAAGTGGTGATTCTGACAGTGGCCCTGTCTTGTAAATAATCCCTTGTGAATATTGCCCGTGCCAGTTGGCACAATATATATTGTGTGATTACTATCTGATGTGATTGGACAATACAAAAGTTATTTTTATATAATCTTGTGTGGAGTTCCTTTTGTGATGTGCCTAGGATGTTGTTGCTGTTGTGTGCGTGCGCAAATGCTTTACACATTGCCTCCGGGATAAGCCTGTCTGCATGTGCCAAGCTACCAAGGGGGTGAGCAGGGGTTATCTTGGCATGTGACTCCCTTGCCCTGACTAGAATGGTGGTTTCTGCCTGGCTTTGGCGTCAGTCTTAGCCAAACAGAAATAGCCAGTTCTAACACGTCATCTCAAATAATGTTTACATAGTGATCTAACGTCATGCAGTATTGAAGAACAGAGACATCTGGCATCCCTGAGCATTGTAGGAGTAATGAAAGGTGACCATGCCATTGGCACCTTGTCAGCTAGTGCCTTAAAGATTGTGGGGGGGAAATATTCATATTCCAGTGAAGGGTCTATTTTTATCACTTGGGTGTTACCAAGATAGATTTTACTACAACACCTTCCTCCTTTTAGGTGGGTGAGCACATTGTGGCTTACATGAGGCCTGATGCGCCCGAAGTTTCAGATTTCTGCTAGCTAGAACTGAACAAAGTGTTGCCTTATTGACAGAAGACAGACTTTTGAGTTGACAATGTAAAAGCGCCCAGAACGCAGAATATATGTTTCATATCCTAACGGCGTTATAAAAGATGACTAAACTTGATTCAAACTAAAAAGCACAATGGGTGTTAACTTTGTCCTTGCTGTTCTCACTCTTTCCCCATTTCATTGGGGCTCGTTGCAGCCCTCTTTTTGTGTTATCCTTCGTCAGGCATTAAACAGTGATCATAGATACCTTTGAAGACGCTACAATCGTGTGTGGCGAAAATGTGAATATGCATAGTGGTGTCTTCATTTTTTAATTGCAGTGCATATGGATAGTGAAGAAAAGAGCAGAGAGATACGGTGTGTATCTAAAGGCAATTCAGGCAAACCACCTAGCCATGCATGTCCTTACTAACAAAGCATTTGATGCAAGCTTTTTTTAGGTTGAAAACAAAGAGTTTAGAAACAGTAGATATTTGCACATTTCCGAAATTGAGAATACTCATAGCAGCATGAGCATTATCTGTCATTTTTCAAAATGACTTCCTCTTTAGGTCGAGGACCGTAAGGCTGCACTTGCGCAGTCTTCGGTGAGAGATTTAATGTTTTTAGGTATGGGGGCTTGAACCCGCCCCTCTCCTCCATTGGCTGGCTTCCTAAACGGAGGAGAGGGGCATCACTCCAATCAAGCCCCGTCTCTTTCAGATTCGGGGGTGTTTTTTGCGTTCTTTATCCCTGTGACGTCATCCGTCACTCAGAACACAAAAAACACACCCCCGATTCCGAAAAATTCGGACATTAGAGGCCACCATTTTTTTTCTTGCCTTCTGCCCCTTTCTTATTTGCAACAGTTTATTGCATATTAGACCTGGATTGGATTTTTTTCCCCTTGGAGTTCTGCTGACTTGCATTTATTTAGGGGCTCAGCACTCTAACCTGCTTTGTCAGTCTCACTAGGGACCCCTGCCTGCTTAGGATCGCACATAGTTAGTGTTTGTAATGGTAATGTAATTGCCTCCGTTAGCCTTCCTCTGTCGAACAGCATTGCTGAATCCTTTCCTACTGGCTGAGTTAGAGGACCGTCCAGTCCCAGAGACTTGCTTGAACTCTGCTCAGGTCCTTGCTCGTCAGCTCCTCTGCTGTTAACACCTGGGTGGGTTTCCCAGGTTCGATGGAATGGTTCAGCCACTGAAGGGCCGGCAGGACGCAGTTTCCCCATAGCACCGCCTATTCCCTTCTTCTCCAGGGGCAGTTCGTTGCTCTGATTCTGTGGTTGCGTTCGTCATCCACACCCGGGCGCCTGTTCTACCGGACTCAATGGGTCGTGCTCCACTGTGAGCCCGCCACACGTCTGTCCATTACCTCCAACCTTGGAGGCTCCGCTGGTTCCCACAATCTTCGATCCCATTCCCTAGAGTCAGTCCACTGCAGTCAGAGCAAGGCGAGTGTCCCACCGTAGTTGCCTTAACATGCACAGACAAAGCCTGAATCAGTCTGCCCACGCACAGCAACTGCAGATGTGGGCTCTGTTCACAGGGGCATCAGACCATGATTGCACTCTTCAGATTGTGCCGTGGATAATGTAGCAGTCAGTAAATCCACAGGTTATCCAGGTAACAGCCCGGTCGCTAGTGCTGCTAACGACCTCAGCGGCCGTCATCTTGCTTCCATCAAAATCCTCTTTATTCTGGTATTGCTGTGTTTGCGGGTTGCTGATATTTGCACTATTTTCCTGCTGACTGGGATTCTGAGTGGGGCATTCTAAACTCAACCAAATGCACTGCTGCCAACTAAGAATGGCCGAAATGTAATGTACACTGGTGCTCCCTGCTTGTGATCCGTTTTTTGTGCCTCTGACCTGCTTGTGATCCGAGTTTTTGTGCTTGCTCCCCTGTCCCCTGGCTGTGCTTGCTCCCCTGTGTGCTTGCTCCCCTGCCTGGGCTTGCTCCCCTGCCCCTTCGCTGTGCTTGTTCTCCTGTGTGTGGATAGCTTTTTTTGTAGGTGGCTATATGCGTGGATAGCTTTTTTTGTAGGTGGCTCTATGTGAATGACTGGGTGACTGTGGGTGTAAATGCATTTGCGAGCGATTAAGCTATTGGCATTGTAAATGACAATGCCATTTATTTAGGATTTAAATTTTATTTTAAAAAGTCATGAGCAATGCCAATAGCTCTACCTTTAATTATGCTGAGACCATTGCATTGTAAATGCTTGTTTGCATAATGTCTTTCATTTGGAAGGCAGAAATGCATCGAAAGTCAATAGGTAATCACAGTTGCTTTACAAATCTGAATTACCCTAAGTCTGATAAAAATGGTTCCTCACTTGTGTTGGTAGGACTAGTTCCTGCGACAGGAAAAAGGCGCAAAACGCAACGTGGACACACCCCAATTTCACAGTGAAAAATGATTTTTTGCAAAGTGCCTAGCTGTAGTTTTTTAACCCCAGCTCTGCCGGCACCTAGGGAAACCTAGCACACCTACACATTTTTGAAAACTAGACACAGGGGTATCCAGGATGGGGTGACTTGACTGGTTCCCACCAGGTTCTGTTACGTTGCAAACCGAAAAAATTGTCAGAAAAACACTTTTCCCCCACATTTCTGTGGTGGAAAGTTCTGGAATCTGCACGAGTACACATTTCCACCCACCTCACGTTCCTCAAAGTTTTCCGAGAAAAATGGTACCTCGTGTGGTTAGGCCTAGTGCTCGCGACCGGCAAGGGCCCAAAACCTATTGAGGCAACATCAAAATTACCTATCACAAATCAACCAGGTTTTGTTAGGGGGTCCCATGAGGTTTTGGGCCCGGGCTTGGCAGCCATCTATGGAAACCTACCAAACACACACATTTCTGAAAACTAGACACCCGGGGAGTCCAGCAAGGTATGTCATGCGTGGGCCCCCCATAGTTTTCCTACCCAGAATCCCCTGCAAACCTCTAATTTAGCTGGAAAAAATCATTTTTTTCTCAAATGTGTGGTAAAGTTCTGGAATCTTCGTGGATCCACAAATTTCCTCCCACCCAGCGTTCCCCCAGGTCTCCCGATAAAAATAATGCCCTACTCATATGGGAGGGTCAAGTACCTGCGACAGGCAAGGGCCTAAAACATATTGGAGACATCAACATTTCCTTTCACAAAACAACCTGGTTTTGAAAGGGGGAGGGTCCCATGAGTTTTAGGCCCCAGGCTTGGTGGCCATCTAGGGAAAACAAAACACACATTTCTGAAAACAGCGAGGTGTGGCTTGCATGGTTCCCCTAACGTTTTCCTGCCCATCCTGGATTCCCCTGGGTGTCTAGTTTGTAAAAATATACAGGTGTGCTAGGTTTACCTATGTGCTGGCTGCGCTAGGGCCCAAAATTGACAGGTAGGCTTTCTGCCACCCAGAGGGGGGCTATCGGCCAGGGTGTTGGCGGCATGGGTATGCCCATTCTCAGCAGCCCCTACACATAAAAAAGCCAGTATAATCGTTTGTCTAGTGGGCTTTCTGCCCACTGGGCAAAAAAGATTAATTGTTGCAGGTGGTGGCATTGGCATTCCCGTTTTGGGCAGCCCACACCCTAATTAAAATTTGCCCAAAAATATCCCTGGTGTCTAGTGGGCTCATTTCAGTTTAGTTTTCTGTACAATTACAACAGCGCAACATGCGCCTTGACCTTCATGGCACAGAAACCAGAGAGGCGGCCTTGGTAGCGGGGGATGCTCTTCCCCAGCTCCCAAGGTCACAGGGTTGAAATAGATTTCCCGAGGGAGTTTGTGCCCCTGGCCTCAAGACTGAATGGTTCCGTGATGAGCATACGGGGCACTGATGCTCATGACGGAACCATTCCATCATGAGCATCGAAGGGGTTAACAGGTTTCAATGTGTTCAGAACCACTCATTTAGAATGTGGCCGAGTTTTGTCCTTTAAGCATTTCAGTAGGTCTCTTTTGAATGTGGATTGACTGTCTGGATCAGAGCGGTGAGAGGAGCTGGGGAGGTCTTGACCCAGGGAGGTGTTGAGATGGCACCAGGCTGACCAGCATCTGGAGAGTAGGCAAGGAGAAGCCCAGGGAGGTGAAGAGGCCGCTATAAAACCCATCTCCTGCCGAGTGATTAAGGACCCTGACCCTCAGTATCAAAGGGAGAAAGGCGACACTGGGAGGGAGACACCCAGAACTGGTTTTAGGCAGGGACCCCTGAGCACAACAATCTTCAAAGACATTTACGGGTATAACTATGAGAGCGGAGACCTCTGAACATGGGAAAGTAATAGAAATGTATTGAGACTGAACAGGCTTGGATCCATTTCGTGGTCAAGAGGAACCTATGCTAAGGAAGGCACTGAGAGACTGCTGAAAAGGACCAACCCTTGTTTCGTGATCTGGTTCTGCAGTTTTAATCAAGGAGGTTGTTAGGACTGCTTTGAGAGCTGGGTCCCCCTGCTTGGAGAAGACTGCTTTGTCTTGTTGGCCTGAGGTGAGCTGGCTCCCTGTTTGGAAACACAGAAACATAAAAGTTTCCGGAGAAGTTTCAAGTGACGCTGTGGGGATTTGTGGTGGGAGCTGGAGACCCTCAAGGTGTGCCCTGTGATCTTGGACACACGGAGGAAAAGAGAAACTGACGCGCTGGGTGCGTTTTGTGGTGCACAGGAGGAGTCTGAGGAGCAACTGGTCAACATGTGCACCAAAGGTGAAGTGAGTCTCGAACACACTGGGAGCGTCTTGCAGTGCACCGCAGGCATTGAAGAGCGCCTGGTCAGCGTGTGCATCAACAGCTTATCCCATGTGGACAATAGCATTTCTAGAGCCTCCAAGAGATCCTTCAGCTCTTGTTGGAAGGGAAATCAGCTCTGCTCCAGAAGTACAGGCATCGCTTCCAGGCATGTAATTCTTCCCCAGCAGCTACTGTGTGAACCACCACTCAGCCAAGCTAACTTGGTTGAAACCAAATGGCAGGGGAGCACACAAAAACAGACTAATTTAGGCCTAGATCTCTGCACCGAAGTGAATGTGACATGGTTCTGCATTCTGTCCATCAGTTTATTTTTGCACTTTAAAATGGCATTTTCAAATAATTTAAAAACCACATTTACCAAAGGTGTGTTAAATTGGGAGTTCAGAGCCTAAACACCAAATCTCAAGTTGTTTTCAATTGAAAGTTACTTGTAAATTGTTACAAGGCAGCTGCTATGATAGCTTATGTGAAGAGCTAATTGTGGCCTCAGGGAACAACAAAATTAGCACCATTTTACTATTGAGACACGCAGTACATGCCCTACCTTTCACATACCATGCACACTGGGTGTCTTACATGTAGAAATGGGGTCTGGCAAGAAAGCACTTGCCAGGGCAGTAAAAAAAAAAAAAAAACTAGACTGCAATGGCAGGTCCGATACACTTAAAAAGCTACTTGTGTGGGTGCCGCAATCAGGGCTGCTGGCCCACTAGTAGCATTAGATTTACAAGCCCTTGGCACCCTGCACGTTAACAGGGCCTTGAAAGTAAATAAGTCAGTCATGGAGCAGTCAGAATTACAATTTACACAGGGGGCACTTGCAGTGCCCAGAGCACCTAAACCAGCACACAGGAAGAGAGGCATAAAGTCAGTTTCTCAAGCAACAGTGTATGCACCATGGTGAGACCTAAAAATGACAATTGCTACATAGGGCTGGGATGTGGACAGCACCATCCATTAGAGGTGACATGGACTCAAAGGACATCCCAGTGTCCAACTTACATAAGCCAAACTCTCTCCTTGATGCTGCCTGCTCTCCACTACTCTTCCCAAGTTTCCTCACTACAAATGTAGGCCAAAAGGATTCAAAAGCAGTGTGTCAAGACGACCTTCTTAAAGCACACTTGGATGGAAGTGTTTGCGAGGACATGAAAACAGGGTAAAATTTGTTTTAAAAAAAGTGCTAAAAATACCAGACTAGTTATCCAATAGATAAGAGGAAGCCAAAACGGAAATATGTGTTCCTCCGATTACGGAGCAAACACTTGGAGACAAGACTACTTGCACAGATCGAAACGAGTTTCTGCGCAGACAGTGGTCTTGTTGAACACTTCTCCTTTACAGATGGATAGAGTTCCATAAAAGATGCAGCCTAGTCCCTGCATACATGTGCTAAGCCACAGTACAGGTACAGCACAATGCACACAAGTAACTGAGATCAACATAAAACGCACTGGGCAGCTGAGCTCTTGCAAGGACGAAGCGGAGGTCCATTGAAAACAGCTGAGCCCATGAACAGAGATCGATGTGATCAAGTTTCTAGGTAGAGTTTAGCTCAATCAGCATTTTCTATAAAAGCTGAAGTTCTGGGACTGAACAGGGATCAGCGAATACTAAATTATAGTGTCACACCTCACCCAACTTAGTCATAAAGCCATGGTTTTTTTAAGGGGGGGGGGGGGAACAGTGCGATGGGATTTAGAGGAAAACTATGGAAAAAAACGAGAAACGAAGGCGTGCGATTGAGACTGGTGTGAAAGCAAACTGAGGTGTTAACAAGCAGTTCCAGTTATACCAATGCTATTTACGGCACATTGCATCCATTTATTTTCTCCCTTCCTTGCCACAAGTCTGGCAGTCACCTTGTCAGTGGGTTCTGTTGGTCCTACCAGTGGATATTGTGGGTACTAATATACAAAGAAATATTTTGTCACCAGCGCACAAGTAACAAATTAAATACTGGGTAGGAGTGATGTCATCTCAAGTCGCTCGGCACCTATTAGAATTGTGCAAGAAGTCTAGTAAATCGTCCATTTTAAAAATTGGACTTTACATAGAACGTAAACCCGACATTGAAGTAGTTTTATTTACTTACCAGAGCTTGTTTTTAGTAGGCAAACGCCCAATGTGAATGGTAGTTAAACCATAAAGAAGAACAAGTACACAATGTGACAATAAAACGGATTTCCAGGGAGCCTTAGAGCAGGACTTAGTTGCACCGTAAATCGTGTACATATTGGCCAGAGACCCTGCACAGTTCCCTATATTTTTACAGAGGAAGACGCTGTTCAGATGAAGCAACACAAGTTCTGCACTGGCTGAGGGTTATCTGTCCGATTCTGTGGATACCTTTCCTTTGATCACATAGGAGGGTCTGATTAACCCTCCAGATTCTCATCCCTAGTGCTCTTCACACCAGAGTTCATAAGTGGTCATCAATGGAGGAACCCAACAGTACATTAACATTAGGAACAAATTATGCTCCAACCAGATACATGGTCAAATACACCCATTTACTTTTGGATGCAAGTGGATTGGTAGTCCGAACATTATAAAACAATGCCAAAAGATAGGCAGGAGCGCTAATGTGGTTAATTACCTTCAACAATGAAAGGTGAAAAACGAACCCAGATTTAAACAATTCAGTAATGCTACCAGCTCAATTTTAACAGGACGTTTATTCAAGTATGTACAAGTACCTCAAAAGGCCAGAAAAACTATTTACATATCTTGTAAATACACAGTATTTGCACTTAAAACAAGTAACCAAATGCAAGCTGAAATTTAATCAGACCCAACCCGCCCTCCCAACAGCTTCAGTCAAGTCTTTGAACCACAGAGGCATTTATTACACAATCCTGTGAATGAGAACGCAAGGCACTGTGGTGCAGGGGCCATGCGAGTCAGGCAACGGCAGGGATTTCCAGTTATCCATGGCAGTAGTTTAGCATAAATAGTGATCAACCAAAAAACAACTGTATGGCGGTACCTATACAACCAGGGTAGAGCTGTTTGACCTCTAACCAGTCCAGCATCGCTTGTCTGGTGCAACGGCAGTGTCACAGCAATAAATAATGCAAGTGGATTGCATACTGGTCACTTTTAAAGTATTAAAATTAGTCCTTCAGTGCGACTCATTTGAACGCACTATACTGGTATCTTCTGGCGTTTCTTCCGAATCACTCGACTCGTCAGCCTCTTCCTGATCGGCATCCTCAAATTCAAGATTCTTCAGTGCTTCGATACTGTCAGGTGCTTGGCCCGTCAATCTCTGCAAAAAAGTGAAAGGGGTTTAAGAGGAAGGCTGCGGCAATGCACCATAAGAGGCAATGCACCATAAGAGGCAAGTCAGTTTACGTTATCTAACGTCAATTGTTTAACGGCAATAAGGTTCACCTGGACAAGAGTTGATAGGCTCTGTACTTCAGACCCACGCGAGTCACTAAACTCAAGATGGACACCCAAATAGGTTACAGCATTCCATATACAGTGTAGCAAACCTACCTGAACCATATTAGCCATGAACTGCACATGTTCGGCTAGTTCTGCCAGCTCATCATTCTCTTCCTTGAGACGAGCAATTTCACCGTCTTTCAGTTCAATTTCTTTATGAAGCTGCAAGAAGATGGACAGGTGAGATTGTAGCACACATTTAGGAAGCGTTTAATACGAATACGAAAAGACAACTACATGAACATTGACACCCCAAGGCATGTCTACGCTAGTTCTGTGACGCCCACAAAGATAATTAGTCTGTATGCTGTGCAGTTATACCCAGGAGCTATTCCGCCGCCGCGCTAAAGGGGTGGGGCGGCCGCACGCTGGTGACGGAGCCGCTCCGTCACCAGCCGCGGTTGAGCTATGCTGGTGACGGAGCGGTTCCGTCATGACCCGCCCGGTTCCGTCATGACCCGCCCGCTCATTAGACCGCAGGCGCAAAATCAGCACTGCGCAGGCGTGGCGGCCGGGCCATGACGGAACCGCTCCGTCATCAGCATGGAATGGGTTAAGAAAGGCTCAAAATGAAGCTAAACTGGTACTGTTGATAGCAAAAGTTCACCACATATGGATTACCATACAGCAGTCATATAGCGAGAAATAAAGCATAGAAGCAATAATCAAGAAATTCAGCACATTACAACTTAATGTCCATCTCGCTTATCCCAATTACACGAGACCCCTGCGTCTTGTAAGCACCCCCACCAATATAGGAGGTGCCACCCTCTCCACAACACCTGTTCTTTTGTGTTTGTAGATCGGGTGGATGTGGTGTGCTTGTTCCAGTGTTTGTTTTTGGTTATAGGTGCCAAATGTTTGCTGTGTGGTGCAGCGTGTTGCTTCTTGCTGCAGCGTTCCTGGAACGTACTATGCTTGCTTCGGCATTCCCGGCAGCTTGGTTTGTTGCATAGTGCCAGCAGTTGGACGCTGGGTTGTCTCACAACTGCCATTCTCCTGCTCAACATCCCTGGGGCTGTGGCACTATGTGTGCCGATTGGTGCCCGTTTGGGCTGTTGAATGTTGCTCGGGGCTTGTGTTGTCAGGTACTGTTTTTTGGTATGGTGGTCTTTGGAATGGTTGTTTCCCCTGCGTGATGTTGCCGCTTCTTCCTGCCCAGTTCCATCATGGTTCTGCCTGTTGGCTGCTTCTGATCTTTGAGCTTTTGTACTGGCATGCCTTGCTATGCCAGTTTAGCTTGTGTGATCCTTTTGTGGTCTTTGGGTATTGAATCTGCAGTTCTGGGGGCTATCTGGTCACCACTGCTGTCCTGGCTTATTGCTTGCAGTCTTATAGGGGCTTCTCATGGTTAGTCGAGTTCCATGATCAACGGTTCCTGGGTGGTGTTGTGGCCATGCTTGGTTCATTCTTATTTAAGAGGTTTTAAATACCCCTGGGTCCAACCAGTGCTATCAGAGCGCTTTACATTTTGAGACAAGGTCAATAAGACATGGGTCATACATAGCATCAATGTATATAAAACATAAGTCTCCGCCTGACATATTTCAAAATATTAAATATGGGAAATAAGCACACCAAAATGTGGGAGATGTGATAAAAAATAAGGCATAAATTGAAAAGAGCTGGAAAATTGCAGGAGGATAGGGAGGTTGGTGGTCCGTTGGGTTAGTAAGTAAGAGAGCAGGAGGGGCAGAAACGAGGGCCGAGGGTGGACAAGGGAAGGGGGTGAAGGGAAGAGTGAAGGTGGTAAACAGGGAGGGGAAGTGACAAGGAGGAAGGGCGAAGTAAGGCTGAAAAGAAGGGAGGGCAGATGCATCTAGGTTTGGACAGATATGGATTATGGTCCCCAATATTTATTAAGAAGATTTCGTTTGAGTTTTTGAAGCTAGAGTAGAAAGGGTTGCAACGAAGGTCAGTTGGAAGGGCATTCCAAATGCATGGAGCTTTGCCGGAAAAGTATCGAGACTGGGTGTTTTTCTTTTTTAGAAGGGGGATAAGGAGGGTGTTTGTGCTGACATTGCCATAGTTGATGCGAGAAAGAACAAGGGATTGGATTGCTAGTTTCAAGTCATAGATAGGGATGAAAAGCTTGATTTTCTTAAGGTGGCGAGTGAATAGGGCTCCTTTGGCAGAATTATTGGTGTCTTGAGGGTTAGGAGGTCATCAAGTGAGCTACCTAGTGATGACTGAGGACAAAGATAAGGAGCAGTTGAGGGCATTAAGGTCAGAGATCCAATTCTGAATGGGGAGCTTGTTTATAGGGGAAAAAAGAATTTCCAGTTTTTTTAGGGTTGAGTGGTGGTTAATGTGGAACCAGGTTTGAATCTTGATTAGTGTTGAGGTGAAGGATGTCAGCATGAGTTTTTATCTTATAATAGAGGGGTGTCGTCGGCATAGAGATGGTAGTTGATCCTGGCTTGTTTAAGAATGTGTGAGGGGTTCCTTGCAGAACTCCTAAGAAGATGGAGTTAGGGTTAGATACGCAATTTTGTATTTTGATGTGTTGAGAACGGTGTTGTAGGTATGAGACGAACCATTTGTGTGTCGTACCATTCAGGCCGAATCGATCTTTAAGAACATTGAGTAGAGCAGAGTGGTTAACAGTATCAAATGCTACAGAGAGATCAAGGAGGATCAGAAGGCTAAATTCACCATTGTCAAGTGAGTGGTGGAGGTCATCAACAATGTTTAGCATGGCGGTTTCAGTGCTGCATCCTTTCCTAAAGCCAGATTGGAAGGGGTCTAGTAAGTTAGTGTTCAATGTGTCCAATTGAAGAATACATTTTTCCAGGGCTTTAGAAAGAAGGGGAAGGTTGGAGATGGGACGATGGTTGAGGTAGTTTGGGTCTGCCAAAGGATTTGATAATGGGGGTGATTTGGCCTAGTTGCAATGAAGTGGGGGACACAGCCGGTGGCAAGGGAACTGTTAATAGAGTTCCAGGAAGGGGTGATATGTTTGAGGTTTTGGACAAGGGGGGGGGGGGTGGGGGGGAAGAGGGTCTTTGGTGTGGGAGGAAGGCTTGAGTTTGGAAATGATTTTAAAGACATCTCTTTCCGTGACTGGCTGGAAGTTCAACCAAGCGGCATTATTTTAGTAATAGTTAGGATTGGAGTCCAGGAAATTGGGGGCAAGGAGGGGTGAGGGAGATCAGAGTTATGGGCAGTAGAGGGGAGTTATGATGGAGGGTGGGATATTGAGAGAGATGTTCGGATTGGTGGTAGGGATCGCAGTAGAGAGGAAGGATTGCTCAATTAGTTTACATTTAGTCTGAAAAAGAGCTATTTCTTCACATCTAGTCTGAGGCTAGTGGGACAGGGGGAGCGGAAGCAGTTTGATTGCAGCTTTTCAGTCTGAGGTTTAGTGGGGTGCAGCTTTTCAGTCTGAGGTTTAGTGGGGTGCCTGTGGTGGCATACTTGCCTGCTGGTGGCTGTCCCAGGTTACTATCGAACATATTCATTGGGGTGCCTGGCGTCTGGTTGTTTGATTTCCTGCGATGTCCGGCCTGATCACCTAGTTGACAACTTCCCTATGTGCAGGTCCCCTTTCCTCTTCCATCTGTGGGGCGTTTTATGAATGGAAGGGGTGTGGCTGCTCCCTCTCCCCATATTGCGAGTGTCTTGTCTAGCGAGTGCCTGTCCTGCGGTTGGCTAGTCCTACTGAGGTTTGCTTCTCTAGTAGGTGCGTTTGTTCATTCGGGGGTCCTGGCTCTTCTGTTTCAGGGTGCCTCCCTACTACTCGACCATGACAGGCTGCCTGTTATGCAAGGTTGGGGAGGGGTGTGTGCAGTATGGCCTGGGGCATTTGTGCTTGCATTCTCCAGGTTGCGTTCCTGCGCTTTCCCATTTGTCTAGGTCTTGTACAGTTTTTGGGGTTTGATGTATAGTCTGGGCCTTTCCAGGTCCTGTTTGGGCTGCAGACGGTTCACTGTGGTGACCTGGCATGGGTTGCCCTGATGGCAGTCTGTGGTTCCAAATGCGGACGGGGGTCAGTTGAAGAGTCGTTGCCTTGTGGTTTTGGTTGGCATGTCCTTCATGGCTTCCCTGTTGGCCTTGTTCTGGGGTTATGGTTCAGTATGCTGGTAGTCCTATTGTTCTGGTGCCTCTAGCCTGTCCCGTTCTTTGGGTTCTTATGTTTAAGTTAGAGGAGACTGGTTCCGTTGGTGGCTGTGGCCACATGGTTTAGTTCTCTTGTGGGACCCTATTGGGAGTTTCCCAGGTTGAAGTATTGCTGATGGGACATGGTGGCTGCCAGTGCCAGTCTCGCAGCTTTGGTTGCCTCTTCTGCAAGAGCACCCTTTGGAGTCTGCTTGCATTTGCTAGTGATTGGAGCATACTTGTGGTTTTTTCCATTCCCTACCTTTGGTGCTCCAGGCTGGTCTTTAAGGGGTCTTTTGGTTAGTCTGGTCCCCTGGTTCTGCGGAGATATCCTCTTGGGGCTTTCCCACTCACGTTTTGCAGCAGGCTCTGGTGCTACTCATTTTTTGTCCAGGGGGGAGCCTTCTGGCTTTCTTCCTGTTTTTTGGGATGATGGTGGAGTGCTTATTATCTTGGGAGTCTTTCCAGTGTTGGGGGGTCAGGTGTGCCCCTGGGATTCGGATCCCTGAGTCGGGACTGGCCTGTCTTTCTAGTTGGTATGCCCTTCATTTGTGAATCTGGTTAGGATGTTCTGGGCTGATGCTTTGACAGTTGGCCAGGTTCTTCTTTGGCTTGGTATGTCTCATTGCGTAATGGAGATAAGTGAGAGGGGCGTGAAGGTAATGTTTATGACCTAACATTACTCCTAGACCTACTCTAGCTGTTTTCCATTAAGGCCTGCCCTTTCAGGGGCCTGGCCAACTGTCTAAATTGGCTTGGTACATACAGGTGATAGGGCTGGTGCCCTTGTATTTTGTTATGGGGTTTCTACGAGGCAAGGGGCCTCATTGTTACTGGAGAGAATTACTACTCCTAGTCCCATTATCGATAAGAAATACAATTATTCATTAAGCATGAACCGTTTTACATACCTTTTCGTTCTCTTGAAGAACTTCATAAAGAGCTTTTCTCCTTTCCTCTGCTATTTCTTTCCAATATTGGGCTGGTGGAGTTTCTGAAAAAAAAAGGTTAACCGTGTGTTAATGTAATGCTGTTCAAGGGCAAGGAATGACTAGTATGACATGGTGAGCCACAGGAAATAAGTTTTAGAAATGCCCACCCAAATCGAGACGTTTAGGAAAGTTATTGCGCCCAAGCATTTCAGGAGACCCATTAGATTTTAGAAAATAATGTCTGCGGGGCAAAGGTGCATTGAGCATTATAAGGGTATACACTGCATGAAAAAGCACTCCCAAAAACTCAAAACAATTTAAACGTACCTTTCACCATGAGATTGTATGCTTCGGATACACTGTCTACGTTCTCGTTGTGTTCTTGGTCGACTGCTATTTCAACTTTAGCTTTCTTCGAAGAGAGCTGGTCATTCCAAAGTTTCCTCTTCGTGGAGTTCTTGGTCTAGGAAGTAAAGGGATGAAGTGATGATTCACGTTGCATAAAATATATTTGCAATTCTGCCTTTAGGTTCAGTTTACACAGCGCAAGTGTGGACCAAGGGCATGGAGATACTTTTGCAGGAGCACCCGCTATATTATAAAATGCCATTCACTGTTGAATCATGGTACATTGAGCGGCACGCCTTGATTCACAGGATGTTGAATGGACCAGTGACCAGACCCCACAGACTAGGCCTCAAGGCCATAACTTGTCCCCATCGTAGAACAATTGTACTTCAGAGCATCAATGACATACCTCATTTTGTCTACCAATGAGACATCCAGATGCAGAAGGCTGTATCATCTGAAGGGTTCGTCTAGGTGCAGCACCGACATTACCATTTGCTGTGAAAAAGGTCTGCAAAATGAAAAAGACCATTTAATGAGCTACATTTGTAGTGCTTTTAAAGCCTTCGATTAGAAAGGGTTGTTAAATAACCCAGTTTGATGAATTTAAGGTTACTATTCTATGACACAGCAAGAAGAGAATTGGAGCAATTTGTTCCACCGCTATGACAATTATCAAGTTTCCTCTTGCATGGGGGAACGTAAAGAGGTCGGCACGTACTTAAAGTTTATATAATTTGTCGTTGCATGCACATTAGTGTAACAAAGATTAATTCTTTATCGTTAGCTACTCTACCGCCAAGGAATAAGTAAACAAAGGCAGAGAGCAGCCATAGTTAGCATTGTTCTTTCAATACCACCGTGAGAAAGTTACTGATTCACACTAGTTCACATGACAAGAGCTCACCTTTCCCACGGTAATGTTTCACTACCTATTATTATCTTGCAGTTACGCCGAAGGACAAATGTCAAACACTGTGGGAACCAGTGTTACAACACTGCAGGCAAATGTAGATTATGGATTTTAGACTGACAAGCTACGTCACGCGAAGATTGCCCTTCCCACCTTGAATAACCCCGCCCCTCCTACGGTGAGAAATAGTGCTTTCAAGTAGTTTAAGTATATTTCCGCATCGCTCTTCCAGTCACAGGCAGGCCTAAGGTAGCCTCTATCCTTATATTGCTCACAGTTTGAATTAGATAATTAGTCAAGCAGCAGGTTAATCGGGGAACGGCATTACATAGCTCTCATTAGATTAAACAAAGTCTTAAATATGATTAAACAGTAGACTCCATAACAAGTGTTGGACTGAACAGTCAAGCAGCTGAAGGGCTAGTTTCCTTATTACAAACTCAATACGTACCTTTATATTAATCTTTGCAGGCTTCATTGTTGTAGGCAACTTCGTGTTCATTTTGTTACCTGAAAGGCAAAAAATTGATTAAATGGCAGAACAAATGCAAAAGAAATATTTCATATTGCCAGGCTAGAGAACGCTTCGTGTTTGCGCTCAAGTCCAAAGAGGTACAAAAAGCTAAACAGAGGATAGCACCGACTTGTAAAGCCAGCAGATATTTCGAGTTCAGACCAATTTAGTCGTGCTATCACATGCAAGATCACTGGGACTCAGCTAGTGTATTTTGTTATGCAAGTGATAGTCAGCCATTACCTAAAATCTCCCAACATGAGCGTAACCAATCCAAAAACTCCCCCAAAAAAAAAAAGACACTCCCTCCTATAAGACTGCCCTAGATCCAAAAATGTATTCGACCCCCTAACAACCGAAATGGGTCCGACTGAGACTTCCACGGGCTAGTCAACACTAAAGGAATATACCCGCAGCGTTACCAACATGGCCAGTCTGGTAATGTGGCTCTCAACATACCAAACTTACACAAGCAGTACGGCTGGTTAGGGACTAAAAATCCGTTAGGTATTGTCCGGGACCATTGGGCAACACCGCCCTACAGCAACCAACTGCCCAAACAAGTGCAACAGTAAATGCCTATCCAACCCAGAGAGGGATATAACGTGCTCACCATATGCCTTTTAATATAGTAGTCTAACGTATTCCACCTTTCAGAAGCCCTTCCCAAACTAAACAGATCGGTTTCAAATCTCATATCTACATAGATTATGACACCCGAAACTACCCACCTAACCATAATGCTCCCTAAAGTATGCCCTCATTCTACTTATATTCAAAATCCAGTCTCGTAAATGCGAGATGTGATAAGTGGTACCAATGGCCTACTGCCGGTTAAGAATCACGACACCATCTTATCAGCTTTACCTGTCACCGCAACTTATTTCGTAAAGATTCAGCTATCAACGCATTATCTTCCAATGCTCACACTACTGTAAAGTAAGGAGTGTAAGTAAAGCTAAATACCATAAGACAATGGTTTTTGCAGGTGTTCGCACCAAACCACATTAGTGAACGCTATCAAATAAAAGATTCACTGACAACCAAGAAACATCGACAAGCAGAAATAAAGCCATTAGACAGAACATTTGAGCCGAGACCATGTCAATTCAGAGGAACCCGGTACATGGTTGAGAGGTCATAGGTTCTTGTATAAGGACCCCTAATCGTTAATATGGATAACCAGCGAGCCTCCACGATTTAACCACCACATTAGGATCATTAGAGTATAACACAGTGAACAAGAACGCCACAGAAACAATACTAACGTAAACTTATACGAAGGAATAGCTAGCCAGTCCGTAAACACGCTTGTGCCAAATAGAAACAAACCATGGATGGGACCAAGCTCCAGAGCATATTTCACGAACTGATGTGAATAGAGGAGTATTGTTGAAAAGACCCTTACACAGTTTAAAATATAAACAAGGCTATCACAAACACCTCTATGTATATAAAAAAAATACATAGAAAATATTTAGAAGTAAAATTAAAGACCCTTACTTAAAGGGACACATTGGGGGCAGGTGGAGAAAGTGATATATACACACACACACCATTTTTAGATCCCTGAATCGGTTTCCAGCCTTAATTAGCAACAACGTAACTAATCAGATTGACCCTATTCTAGCACGCGCGGTAAAGCGCGCTACTTTAGGGAAGTTACCTTCAGTAGTGTCACCATTGTTTTAAAATGGATTACCCTACCCGCTTTAAAGAACGGAAAACACCAATGAACCATTACTCCCAAAAAGTATTTCAGCAGTATGATTCAAACAGGTCAATGCTGCGCGGGTCAGAAACCGGGTACTGAAGCCGTACTATTTTCTTGATACAATTCAAAAATGGCGCCAGATGAGACGAAAAAGGTCGTAACCCCCAACAGCGACCGGAAAACATACCACAAAAGGACAGTAGTGGTGATTTAAAACAAATACAACGAAAAATCAGCAGATGGTCCTATTAAAGGAACTTATCTGCAACGTTGCTGATGAAATCGCACTGTGGACTCACCCGAGCGTCTCGCGCAACTGTTGTTCCCTCCTCGTTCCAAAGATCAACACGCTCTCCTTCGCCTAGTCACGCACTGTTCTAACGCAGGATTCGCGCGCGAGGCCCTTTTATAGTCAGCCTGGCGCCTGCAGGTCTCCCGCCTTCCCCGCCCATAGTCACATGACTCACTTCCTTTTCCCACACTACACGACACACCCGGGAAAAGGCGGGCAGTGTAGCTCAAGGCCGCCCGTTTGCGACGTCTGCCTTTCACCCGGACGTTTTACGGCAAACAAATGCGCGCGCTTTGAGGCAGGCTTGTGTCTTCTGTTTGTATTACGTATTGAGTCCTTGACTTTATGCAGGTTGGGTCAC
Organism: Lissotriton vulgaris; assembly: GCF_964263255.1. Taxonomy (NCBI): domain Eukaryota; kingdom Metazoa; phylum Chordata; class Amphibia; order Caudata; family Salamandridae; genus Lissotriton; species Lissotriton vulgaris. The sequence continues at coordinate 1,258,892,365 of NC_141691.1, forward strand.
ACTTTCACCGCTGCAACCCCCGGAGTAGCAGAAGACGGCAAACTGGCATAAACGAAAAAATTGTATATTGTTCTCATCAGGTTTTTTTTTGTGTGGCTTCATTAGAACGTACAAGAACGCGCGGTCATATCGTTCTTTGTGTTCTTCCGGATTTGGAACGTTTTTTTGTTCTCTTTTCTATTGTTTTCAGCTTACAGTGCTGACCCTTTCTTTACCATTGGTTTAGAATTACTGGCACTTGCGTTTGCTTTCTTATTGGTTACTTTCCTCTTGTCTTCTTTGCCCGTCTACTGAACCATTGACATTACTCGTGTTATACCATTGCTTGCTTTTCAGGCCTCCTTTTTTAGGTCTCGCCTGTCGATGCGCATGCGCATCGAGCAAGCGAGACTATAGGGGCTCATCCACTCTTTATCTAACTGCAAGGAATCGCCACGATTCCTTGCAGTGCCCGTGACTTTTAAGGTCAATGCGCATGCGCATTAAGCTTATGCGCATGCGCATTGACCTTAAAAGCCACGGGCGCGTGCACGTCCGTGTTTGTTTACCCTTGCCTACTCTCTCTCTCCCCTCTCCGCCCCCGTTCCGCCCCCTCCCCTTCCCGCCGTGTCGCATTTCTCCTCCCCTCTCTTCCTTCCGTCTAACTTCCTTCCGTGTAACCTCCTCCCCCTCCCCTCTCTTCCTTCCGTCTAACTTTCCTTCCGTGTAACATCGCCGCAACGGTCACATCACTCGTCTTTCCTAACACTAAGGCTAACCCTCCGTCCTCCAAGCCCACCCCCCCCTCCCCCGGTAACACTCCACGCGGTTTGCGTCCCTCGCGCAGCTCACCCGCTCCGCCCCCTCCCCTTCCCGCCGTGTCGCAGCCTACAGCAAGACTGACGCTTTTCTTGCATGGCGTAAGTCCATCCGGTTCTGCTGTTTATGTGTGTCTGATACTTTGATTCAAACAGTTTTAATTGGAATAGGAAATGTAGGAGATTGCATAGAAAGCCATACTGGATTAATTGCACTCACAGGACGTGGGAAATACCGTGATCATGGTTCTAACCGTTAAAGCTGTATCAAATCTCTCCCTCAAGCTCACTGTCTTGATGCTGCCTTTGCGTTTACTTTCCTCTGATGTGGTGCGTTTGTGTCTGTCTGCAGATATTTGTCATGTGAGTCCAGCAGATCACAGCTCTAGGCTGTGCTTGTTTTCCCAGATGTAGTATGCTTGCTTTGCACAACCTGAATCTGCTTCTCAGTGGTGTTATGTTACTTGAGAATACTATAGCGCTATATTACCATTATTATGATCTTGAAGCGCTGTCTGGCTAGGTACATTCAAGTCCCGCTTTCGATGATTCAGCCACAGGCTCTTATTTCAAGAATACTGCTGCAGTTAATATTTCGCATATATGTTTGACTATTTTACGGCTTGGTGTGTGTGATCAGAGATAGATACCTATTCTGCTGTCGTCCATCTAAAAGACCGAGCACCCCCATCAGCAACGAAACGCTGAAGTTCTCAGCCAACCCTGCCAAGATCTGGAAGTTTTACACAGTTCATTGCAGCTGATGCATCAATACACAGGGGTAGATTAATGGCCTTATGGTGAGAGCCTGTGTGCGACCGGGAGAGGCTGTCTCCCCTCCCCCAACCCACTCCAAGAGCATGACTGTGCTTCTTGTTGCTTTCTTTGTTTTCTGCATTTCCGTGTCGCATTTCTCCTCCCCGCACCTCTCCCCTCTCCGCCCCCTCCCCGCTCCGCCCCCTCCCCTTCCCTCCGTGTCGCATTTCTCCTCCCCCCTCCCCTCTCTTCCGTCCGTCCGTCTTGTTATTCAACCCCCAGTATAACCCCCTGTTAGAACATTTGACGACAGATTAGGGACAGATTCAGAACGGCATGGCACAGTGGTAAACAGAATACCCAGTAACACGTATTCATGCTCGGGCGGCACTTCCTCCATGTTCACCACCCAAACACATCCTGATGGGGCCCTTAACCAGAAGGCATCAACAATCTTTCCTTTCTGCTTCCAACGCCAATTGCACCTACAACGAATCCGGATCTTGCATAAGGTCCCCCCGCCCCTCCCCCTCTGCTCTCAATACCTCAATCCAGAGCGCCATTTAAGTCCGCCATAATAAGCCGTGCTGCGCTTACTGGGTCAAGGGAAAAAGCACAAAGATGCCTTGTTTGTTTCGCTCCGAGGGACAGGGAGCCGCCACAGAGACCAGAACCAGCGTCAGAGAAGGAAAGCCTTCCAGATCTTCAACCATGGTAGTCGATTCACCGATGCTGTACACACGTCCCTAACAACGTCATTTCAGGCGGACCCCATCATACATGACAGCACCAAAACAAAAGAGAAGGCAGCATTCGTTGTCCCGCTAAGCACCACCTTTTGTCCGTCCAGGCAGCCGCTCAATGCAAACACCTCCCAGTGCCATGTAAAGCCACCCCCAACAACACAAAGGAAAACCCGGATATACAAGCAGAATCCACTGTGAGACACTGGCCTGCCCGCCCATGTGACACATCAGCAGCCCAACATCAAACAAACGCCAGAACACGTCAGACAGCCCACAGATGATTAAACACAACTGATTTATCTGCACGTCATGCAAGGCCATCGCAACATAACGCCCTTCGGCCCACACACACATCTATCTAACCCCAGTGCTTAATTCGATTATAAAAATTGAAAGTGTAACTCCAAAAGTTTTTCTTAAGAGATCGCTGCTTAATACCAAGGCTGCTTACTCTGGATTCTACCTCACGCCTCTTCCTTCCACTCCTGTGACGATCTCAATCGTGCAGGGTTTGCCATTTTTGCTTTCTTTGTTTTCTGCATTTCTGACTCCTGCTCTGGGTCAAAGTCTGATGACAGAACCTCAACCCCTCACCCTCAATCCCTCACCCACACTCACCCTCACCCACCCTCACCCACCCTCACCCACCCTCACTCACCCTCACTCACCCTCACCCTCACTCACCCTCACTCACCCTCACCCTCAACCCCTCACTCACCCTCACTCACCCTCACTCACCCTCAACCCCTCACCCTCACCCACCCTCAACCCCTCACCCACCCTCAACCCCTCACCCTCACTCACCCTCAACCCCTCACTCACCCTCAACCCCTCACTCACCCTCACTCACCCTCAACCCCTCACTCACCCTCAACCCCTCACTCACCCTCACTCACCCTCACTCACCCTCACTCACCCTCCCCCTCAACCCCTCACTCACCCTCACTCACCCTCAACCCCTCACCCTCACCCACCCTCAACCCCTCACCCACCCTCAACCCCTCACCCTCACTCACCCTCAACCCCTCACTCACCCTCACTCACCCTCAACCCCTCACTCACCCTCACTCACCCTCAACCCCTCACTCACCCTCACTCACCCTCAACCCCTCACTCACCCTCACTCACCCTCAACCCCTCACCCACCCTCAACCCCTCACCCTCACTCACCCTCAACCCCTCACTCACCCTCACTCACCCTCAACCCCTCACTCACCCTCACTCACCCTCACCCTCAACCCCTCACTCACCCTCACTCACCCTCAACCCCTCACCCTCACCCACCCTCAACCCCTCACCCACCCTCAACCCCTCACCCTCACTCACCCTCAACCCCTCACTCACCCTCAACCCCTCACTCACCCTCACTCACCCTCAACCCCTCACTCACCCTCAACCCCTCACTCACCCTCACTCACCCTCACTCACCCTCACTCACCCTCACTCACCCTCCCCCTCAACCCCTCACTCACCCTCACTCACCCTCAACCCCTCACCCTCACCCACCCTCAACCCCTCACCCTCACTCACCCTCAACCCCTCACTCACCCTCACTCACCCTCAACCCCTCACTCACCCTCACTCACCCTCAACCCCTCACTCACCCTCACTCACCCTCAACCCCTCACCCACCCTCAACCCCTCACCCTCACTCACCCTCAACCCCTCACTCACCCTCACTCACCCTCAACCCCTCACTCACCCTCACTCACCCTCAACCCCTCACTCACCCTCACTGACCCTCAACCCCTCACTCACCCTCACTCACCCTCACTCACCCTCACTCACACTCACTCACCCTCAACCCCTCACCCTCACCCACCCTCAACCCCTCACCCACCCTCAACCCCTCACCCTCACTCACCCTCAACCCCTCACTCACCCTCAACCCCTCACTCACCCTCAACCCCTCACTCACCCTCACTCACCCTCAACCCCTCACTCACCCTCACTCACCCTCACTCACCCTCACTCACCCTCACTCACCCTCACCCTCAACCCCTCACTCACCCTCACCCTCACTCACCCTCAACCCCTCACCCTCACCCACCCTCAACCCCTCACCCACCCTCAACCCCTCACCCTCACTCACCCTCAACCCCTCACTCACCCTCACTCACCCTCAACCCCTCACTCACCCTCACTCACCCTCAACTCCTCACCCACCCTCAACCCCTCACCCTCACTCACCCCCAACCCCTCACTCACCCTCACTCACCCTCAACCCCTCACTCACCCTCACTCACCCTCAACCCCTCACTCACCCTCACCCTCACTCACCCTCACCCTCAACCCCTCACTCACCCTCACTCACCCTCACCCTCACTCACCCTCAACCCCTCACCCACCCTCAACCCCTCACCCACCCTCAACCCCTCACCCTCACCCACCCTCAACCCCTCACCCTCACTCACCCTCAACCCCTCACCCTCACTCACCCTCAACCCCTCACTCACCCTCACTCACCCTCAACCCCTCACTCACCCTCAACCCCTCACTCACCCTCAACCCCTCACTCACCCTCACTCACCCTCACCCTCAACCCCTCACTCACCCTCACTCACCCTCAACCCCTCACTCACCCTCAACCCCTCACTCACCCTCACTCACCCTCACCCTCAACCCCTCACTCACCCTCACTCACCCTCAACCTCATGCTAAAGATTTACAAAAAAACCCATAAACAATTCTAAAAGCACTAACTCTAATGCTGCGAGACCTATTGCATTTCTAATGCTTGTTTTTATTTACTTTTTAGCTATCTACTCCATGAAAGTGCATGTGTTTTCCAGTTCTCTCTTTTGTGTACTTATCCACCCCCACTCCATATTGTACTCTGTCGCCTGTGTGCTCCCCCTTGTGTGCTTTCACCCCTAGCTTCACGTTGTCTTGATGCAGCAGAAGTATGGAAAAAAATGAAATGAAATAATCATGAGGGGTTACTTACTTGAATAATTAATCACCACTGATATATGTCATATTCTCCTCAGCTACATTAAAACTACAATATCACAGAGTTTGGCCCATATAATAATTTTCTTTATTTAAATATAAAACATATCTTTAAAAGAATTTACAGACTCACAGCCTGACCGAATATTAGAATAAAAACTTCTAGGAATAACAACACGAGTGTAGATATAAAGGCACGATCCATTAACAAACATTATAAAAACATGGATTTTATCTCATAGTGTATTTTAAAATCACAAAAATTGCAACAAGGCGCCAGCTTGCATTGGATATAACCAAATTATGTCTAACGTTGCTGAGAATAATGCAAGTTAGAACTGTTTTCGGTGAGAAAAAAAAAATAATTGAGCACTTTAGCATGGTCTCCTTAAGTTAAAGATGTGATATGCTCGCTGGATAAATTTTGTAAATTTTATGTTTAGCACTGTATTTTCCGGGTTCAAAGCTGCCATGATGGCTTTCCTGCAGGACCGAACCCCCAGCCTATTCCATTCTCATTTTAATCCGGACCTGCGTTCTGTATTACGGGCTGGGCAAAGGCAATTTACATGCAACATGGTTTCCGCTGTTTCCCCACACCCTCTACAAGAGAGATCTTCCGATGTACGTCGCCATGATGGTAAGTCCGGCAAGAAACGCCAGTCACCCAGTCTGATGGCAATAAAGCAGCGTTTCAGGTATAATGGATATGTGCTGGCCAGATAGCAGGCTGGGACCGGGTGTCTGTAGGAATTTATCGTGACCCAGGCATGGCTACGTTTCAGAAAAAGTGCTTTATCAGTGAGACAAGAAGTCATTCTCGCACATTTTTTTATAGCTTTTTTAAATGCTATGTGGCCTGGGTTTAGGGCCCACAAATCGCTTGCTAACATTTGGTTAATGGCGTCTGTAAAAAGACGTCCGTACAAACCCCACGGGTTTATCTGGCTGATTTCTTGCCAGACTAGGCATTCTAAAGTGCCTAGCTCAGCTTGTCTCAACTTGTGACACAGGTTAAGGTATGCCCCAGTGCCTGAGGCCTCGTAGTTTATTAGCCCCATCTCCAACCTGATCTGCGCTGCAGAGGCGGTCTTTGGCAACCGGAGCACCCCTTTATAAATTTTAGTGGTCTGTTGGTTCAGGGTTGTGTTCATTTTACCACTGAAAATCTCAACGCCGTAGGATAAAGTGGGGCCAACCTTTGCTCTCATTACCTCCAAAAGGGGAGCTAAGGTTGGACCGGAAAGATCTTTCGCAAGTTTGCCTAGTGACACCATTAGGGTCACTGCTTTAACTCCGATCTCTCTACGCTGTTTTTTTGTAGCTACATTTTGAGTCCAGGTGGACGCCTAGGTATTTATAGGACTGGACAATTTCTAAACTAACATTATTGAATGACCAGCCGCCCCCTGTGTGTCGTTTCTTGCCGAATGTAACTACTTGCGTTTTCTTTAGGTTAACCTCGAGTTGGTTGCTGATCGTATAATCAAACAGTTTATCGAGGAGTCTTTGCAACCCTACCCTGGTTAAAGTAAAGAGAGCTAGGCCGTCGGCATATAAAAGATTGCTTAGAGTCATGCCACCCACCTTCGGAGAGTGACTATTAGTGTCGTCTAGGACCGCCAACAGATCTGCTACAAATAAGTTAAAAAGGAGAGGGGCCAGCACACATCCCTGCTTCACTCTAGTTTTCATTATTTTACATGAGAAATGTGTGCCGGTCCCCAGCTTCACCTGCACCCACGTCCTAGTGTGGTTCCGAATTATTCCCTCTAGTAGTTTCTCTGGAATCCCCCACATCTTTAGTTTGGCCCATAGGGCCTCCCTGGGGACTCTATCGAATGCTGCTTTGAAGTCAACAAAGCAGCAATAAACTAATCTTGAGATTGGAACTGCCCTGTCGACTACAGTTGTTATTGCTAGCAAGTTGGTACGGGTTCCTGAGTGTGCCACAAACCCTGTCTGGTTCATTGGCAAAAGCTTATTGTCCTTTACCCATAACCTTAGGTCCTCTAATAGAAGACCTGCATAATGTTTTGCTTCTATGTCCTGGAGGGCAATGAGTCTATAATTGCTCGGGTGTGCATGGGATCCAGATTTATAAATTGGGTGTATTATGGCTCCCCGCCATGACTCTGGGATTGTTGCTGTTCTTAATGCGTAATTGAAGAGATTGGCCAATGTTCCTGACCAGAGGGTGATATCTGATTTGAATAAAGTTTGTGGCAGGCCATTTGGGCCTGGCGCCCCGTCCGATCTTGCTTTTGACAATAGTTTCGAGACCTTTTCATGTGTTATACTCCATGAAGGACCATGCCCTTGGCTGGTCTCAATTACGGTGGTGTTTCCAATAGGGCTTGGATAATCAGGAGACCTAAAGTGATCGAGCAGGAAATTTGCCCAGTCTGACTACAGGATGTTAGCCGATCCCGTACACACTGTTCCTAAGCTGGTGTGGTTAATAAGCGCCCAGAATTTCCTTGAGTTTTTTTGATTACTTTCCCACACCATATTTAACAACAAGGGGTGGTGATGAACAGAGTTTCTGAATTAAGCAGAATACTCTCACCCAGTCAAGAGATCAGGGCTAGATCCAACACCGTTTTTTAGCTCACTGCACCATCCCAGTTCAGAACCTGGCTACATGCAAATTAGTCTGTTCCTGTCCCAGTGCATGATGGGAACAGGGCAAACCAAACTACCAAGCCAATTCTTACACTGAGAAGGAAACAAGCTTCCGGGGACCGGTTTCTGACATTTCAGCCGCCGTCGGCCCGGCTTGCTTGAATCCTGATGGTGCAATGAGCAAGGGACTCACATCTGAGTATACCCTTCCACGCTTAGGGTGGACAAAATATTTAACAACAAGGGGTGGTGATGGACAGAGTTTCTGAATTAAGCAGAATACTCTCACCCAGTCAAGAGATCAGGGCTAGATCCAACACCGTTTTTTAGCTCACTGCACCATCCCAGTTCAGAACCTGGCTATATGCAAATTAGTCTGTTCCTGTCCCAGTGCATGATGGGAACAGGGCAAACCAAACTACCAAGCCAATTCTTACACTGGGAAGGAAACAAGCTTCCGGGGACCGGTTTCTGGCATTTCAGCCGTCGTCTGCCCGGCTTGCTTGAATCCTGATGGTGCAATGAGCAAGGGACTCACATCTGAGTATACCCTTCCACGCTTAGGGTGGACAAAATATGTAACAACAAGGGGTGGTGATGGACAGAGTTTCTGAATTAAGCAGAATACTCTCACCCAGTCAAGAGATCAGGGCTAGATCCAACACCGTTTTTTAGCTCACTGCACCATCCCAGTTCAGAACCTAGCTATATGCAAATTAGTCTATTCCTGTCCCAGTGCATGATGGGAACAGGGCAAACCAAACTACCAAGCCAATTCTTACACTGGGAAGGAAACAAGCTTCCGGGGACCGGTTTCTGGCATTTCAGCCGTCGTCGGCCCGGCTTGCTTGAATCCTGATGGTGCAATGAGCAAGGGACTCACATCTGAGTATACCCTTCCATGGAAATTTGCCCAGTCTGACTACAGGATGTTAGCCGATCCCGTACACACTGTTCCTAAGCTGGTGTGGTTAATAAGCGCCCAGAATTTCCTTGAGTTTTTTTGCTTACTTTCCCACACCAGTTTACTCCAGAATTGGTTTTCATGTGCCCATTTGTCCTTTTTAATCGCTCGCATGAGTGATTTTTGTGAGGTTTGATAATTGGATATGCAATCACTGTTTCCCGGGAATTTGGCCAGTGCCCGCAGGGCCTTATTTCTCGCTTTCTTTAGTGACTTCGTCTCTCTTTTGTGTACTTATCCACCCCCACTCCATATTGTAGTCTGTCGCCTGTGTGCTCCCCTGCTTCCATATGTGATGTGCTCACCCGTGTGTGCTTTCACTCCTAGCTTCACGTTGCTCTTGATGCAGCAGAAGTATGGAAAAAAATGAAATGAAATAATCATGAGGACGGGTTACTTACTTGAATATTTACTCACCACTGATATATGTCATATTCTCCTCAGCTGTGAAACAAGAGTGTTGGCACGGCGCACAGCTAGTTGTGTGGTTTGTTTGGTTTAAAGACTAGAAGTGTTTAAACAAGTTTAAGGTGCTTCAGCAGGTGAGGCAACTGTCCAACTGCGTCGAAAATTGTGAATGGGTTGAGTGCGCTACTGAGGCGTAGGCGCATCCCTGCACATGGGCACACTTATGAGGTTCATTGTTGCAGAGCAAATGACTCCAATAGATTCATGAAAGTTCAATTTCTGACTTTTATTTCATAGGTTCATTTCCTTGTTTATTCATATATTGTATTTCGTATTTTCAACTTAAAGGCAGTTTTTTTCAAAGAATGCTCCGATGCATTTCGGGCCCCAAAGGCCCTTTCTCAAGGAGCGCTGTGAAGAAACAGGATATAGCGCTAATCAATGTCCATTATGTATAATAACATATGTATAAATTGCAACAGAATTAAAGAAAACATCATGCAACCATTTGTGTACTTGCGTGTGAGGTGTAACCAACGGGTTATACAAAAGTGCATGGGTTAAGTGACAAGTTTGTGAAAGGGATGGTAACGGAGGGGTGGAGTTCGGGGTGAAGTGTGGGTAAATACAAGGAATATGAACCTATGAAATAAAAGTCAGAAATTGAACTTTCATGAGTCTATTGGAGTCATTTGCTCTGCAACAATGAACCTCATAAGTGTGCCCATGTGCAGGGATGCGCCTACGCCTCAGTAGCGCACTCAACCCATTCACATCTTCTCCTCAGCTACATTAAAACTACAATATCACAGAGTTTGGCCCATATAAGTTTTTCTACATCAAAGTGTATATATTCACAAACCATCTAGATCTTTTAATCGAGCTAATGGAGACTCAGGTAGTCAGAGACAAATTGTTTCTTCTTCTGAGGACCTGGAATATTTTTTATTGTACAGAGTTTTATATAGCGCAAACCTGACCCAAAGGTATCGGGTATCCGAGCACTTTATATTGCACCAGTTCCGTTACATGGGGACACATTAATTTTTGTTAGGCACAGGGAAATTAAGTGATTTGCCCAGAATAACAGGATGTTCAGTGTCAATGCCGACACTCAAACCCGATTCCCCAGATTCGACATCGACCGCCCGTGCCGTTAGGCCTACTCCTCTATGTAGAATAGAGAAGTGCCTTCCTAATAAGTATAAATCGTATAACACATTCAATGACTGAACAATAAGAATAGCACACACATGTATGATTATAACAAGGAAATCTTTATCTAAAACTTGAGGTTGAATGGTCAAAGCCCAAATATACATTTAGAATCATTTAATTTAAAATTATTTTACTACAGGTAAATCACACTGGTCTTCCATCTGTATAAACCCACTCTTTATCTTCGAGTCTGTGTGTACATCCTGCTTTGATCCACACTTCCCTTTCTGCCATTGTAACTGAATTCTGCAATTCTTGAAACTCTTCCCATGTTTCAACAATTGAAAACATTAGTCTGCATTCAGATTGTTCTTTTAAGGATTCCTCATTGAGCGCATATGAATTTAGGGCACCATATTGTGCAGTTTCATCAGCATATCGTTTGCCAACTGTCACATAATCATGTCCAGATTGATGAGCTAACACCTTATCACAGCAATTTGGTCTGGCAGTTGTAATGCCATCAGTAGGTTCTTTATACACGCTCTGTTTCATATAGGTGAACCCGAAGTGGTCATGAATCTAGGTTGAGACCACAACTGTCCAAAATCATGCACCACCCCAAAACCATATTGACCGTCTGAAACAATGGCTACCCACATCTGCTCTACAATGCAACACGCCCTAGTGAGTGCAATTAATTCCGCCACTTGTGCTGAAGCTACTCTTTTCAACCATGATGCTTCAACAACACCCACCACCGTACAGATGGTATATGCAGCTCGCAAGGTACCTCCAGAGTCTCTCGAGTATGATCTATCTGCAAACAAAACATGGTCAGATTCTGGCAACGGAATGTCCTGAATGTCAGGTCTTGGTTTGGTACACAAATCAGTCACGTCTGGCAATCGTGATCAGCTTTCATGCACAATCACTTCATAACTCTGGAGCAGAATCAAGGTAGCTGGATTCAGACTCGTACACATTGTTGCTGTCACTTTTTCCGCATCCCCCAGTATCACCTGCTCATATTTTGTGAAGCGTCTGCTTGTCAGATGCTGTGTGCGCATTCGCATTAACAATATTTCAACTGAATGTGGCACATACACATTCAATGGATGAGTCATTGCAATCGCCTCACACTGCTCCGAACTCACATATGTTGCAGCAACAGCTGTTAAACATCCAGGTAAGGCAGCAGCCACAGGATCCAATATGGCTGAAATATATTCCACAGTTCGGCATGCTGTTCCGTGCATTTGCGTCAGAACTGAAAGTGCACAACCGTCACATTCACTGCAAAACAGTGTGAAACTCTTATTAAAGTCAGGCATTCCCAATGCTAGAGCTCGACATAAACTGTCTCAAAGTTTAAGGAATGAACGCATGGATTCTTCATCCATATGTACAGGATCTGACTCGTATTTGTGTGCCAGCCTCTGCAAGAGCTTGACTACCAGTGAAAAACTTCGGATCCACTGCCTGCAATATCTAACCATTCCCAAAAACATTCAAACTTCCTTTTGTGTACTTGGTGGATTCAGCTGCTATATGGCATTGTTCCTATCTTGAGACACCTTTCGGACTTCCTTTTCAATGTGATGTCCCAAATAGGAACTTCTTTCTGACAAAATTGTAATTTTGCTGGCAACACTTTATGCCCACTTACTGCCAAATGGTTCAGTAGAGCAATCGTATCAGTAACACCAGCTTCTTTGGTTCCTGATGCAACCAGCAAAACATCAGTGTACTGCACCAGCACCGTATGATTAGGCATTTCCAACGTTTCCAAATTTCGCTTTAAAATCTGATTAAAGATTGAGGGACTTTCAGTATACCCTTGTGGAACTCAGCACCATGCCAAGCAAGGTCTCCGAACTGTAATGCAAACAAATATTGGCTATCCGGATGCAAGGGAATCGAGAAAAATGCTTGACACAAATCAATCACTGAGAACCATTCTGCCTTACATGGAATTTGATATTGAATCACAGCTGGATTTAGCACTGGTGGACAACAAGGTCTCACAATCTGATTCATTTTTCGAAAGTCCCGAACTATTCTATATTTCGTGTTAGGTTTTTGTATACCCATGATAGGTGAATTACATGGACTTCCTAATATTTCTCTGAAGATATCTTGTTCAATCAATGTTTCAATCAAAGAGGTTATTCCAGCAACTGTCTCAGGACTCAAATTATATGCTGGAGTTCTTGGGAATTCTGCATGTGGTTTTACAGTAATTGGAATTGGAGCCACTCCTCTCATCAATCTAATGTCTTCTCCTGAAATATCACACACATCAAGCAGACTGCATCCTTCAATCCAGTGGCAAATCATTAGCTGTAAGTAAAGGATATAAACTGTTCACTTCCAACTCTTGTCAGGCATTTTTAAACACCACATCCTAATCTTTCGTATGGAATTCTATTCCATCTGGCATACAGTATATGGAACAATTCCTGTTGCACAAGTCCCGTCCTAGCAAGTTAACTGGACTAGTATCACACGCTACAAATTTGTTTAAATCCTTAAAACTTCCAATTTGTACCTTCAGATCAATTTATTCGATACTCCTACAACTTGGATACTTTCTCCCAAGAGGGGTAGGTTGGGAATTTCCATAGTTCTCATAGTGGAACGGGTAGCACCAGTGTCTACAAGTAACGAAATAGGCTTTCCGTCTACCTTGGCATCCACATAGGGACCGTTCTGATCTTCCCTCCAAGGATGCGCCAAGCACGCATTCCACCTCCCCCTCAGGCACCGTCATTGAGATGCATCTGAATCACTTTCATACATCTGTAAGAAATATAGTTAAGCCACTTGCACATTTGAATTAATTTGATCATTTGTATGGAAACACACATTCGGATTGTACCTTTGCACTTGACCATTAATATTCTGCATTGGGTCTTGAGGCATTCTCTGACCCTGTCCTCTTCCTACGGACATCTGTTCATTCTGTTGCTTCAGTATTTCATTACCCATTTGCAACTGTCTCATTGCATCTACTCCTGGGTCTATCAACTGTACACCTTCTTTATTTGTCGAAATATTTTTACACTTGTGCCTTCAATGTCCGAACTTGCCACAACCATGACACGGAAACTACTTAATTTCCTCTAAATTACTTCCTCAAACTCTCCCTTGTGGCATCAAATTTGGCATACGATTCACCACCACACCACTCATTCCAGTCGTAGTCTGACCATTTCCTTGAAATGCTCCTGAAAAACCAGTTTTCATACTCCAATTTTCCCCCTTTCTTTGCTGCTTTCATCTGGGCCAATATAATTTTCTCTCTCAAATTTCATCTCCACAGTATTTTTCATAACAGAGTATCTCATCAATTGACTTACTCTGCCAACAGATCAAATGCTGCTGAATCGTGGCACTTTTTTCTGGTCTCAACCCGTACACAAACTGATATACAAAATGCCTCATATCTTTCTCAGAGACATTCTCAATTCCACTATACTGTTCGAAGGCCTGTAAAAGCCTCTCATAATATGCATGAACTGACTACTTCAGGTCCTGTAATGTAATGTAATGTAATGTATTGGCATTTATATAGCGCACTACTTACCCGTAGGGTCCCAAGGCGCTTCGACCGCTGCGAAACCCTTCCTGGCTTCCCTGAGAGATGGTCCCTTAATGGGTATCTCCAGGGTGAGACCAGGCATCCCCGGCGGTCTGGTGGGGCCGCTAGTGAAGATGAGGCAAGCTAATGCCCAGAGTTGCCGAGTGTGATCGCTGATCAGAGTGGGCACCGAGGCGAGAGAATTATCGAGTCCGCTGACCCTGGTCCAGAAACCTGCCGCGCCGGGAATCGAACCCTGGTCCCGGGCCGTCCTCTGCTCTCGGGTCTGCCGCCTCTAACCAGTGAGCCACACTACTTCACTGAGTAGTCCTGAGTAGTTCTATCTATTTTTACCTACTTTGTCTCTTGCGGCAACATTTCCGGTGGGGGGGACATTGATATCTCCATTACACCAATCACCTTATATTAATCCACCATATGGATGCCGGCACTATTAAAATTTAAGCTGGCACCCATAATGGCCTTTTAATCCACTTCTTTTTAACGGCCCCCACTTAGTTTAGAAGTGCATCCCTGTCATAAAGTGTATGCCCGCCCTCTATCAAACCAAGTTTTTAGAGGACGAGGACTGGTCTATGATGAAGCATGACACCAGGTGGTGTGTGAGACCAGTCCTTCACTTTTTGTGAGATGCCTGCGCTCACAAATTTAAAACTGCACTTACACTAGCGACACTAAACTGGGAGCGGCTTATTGTGATACATAGTTTATGTTGGAGGCTGCTGTCCCCCAGCACCCCGTGCCTTTGGTTCCCTCACCCCAGATTTTATCTGGTCTTTGTGGTTACATATTCTCCTAAGCTACCATAAAACTACGATATCATAGAGTTTGGCCCTTATAAACTCTACTACACCAAAGTCTATATATTCACAAACCATCTAGGTCCTCCAATAGATCTTTTAATCGAGCTAATAGGGACTCAGGTAATCAGAGGCGAATGGTCACTTCTCCTGAGGACCTGGAATAGAGAAGTGCCTTCCTAATGAGCATAAACCCTATAACATATTCAACAACTGAACAATAAAAATAACGCACACATGTATAATTATAACAAGCAAATCCTTATCTAAAACTTCAGGTTGAATGGTCAAAGCACAGAAATACATTTAGAATCATTTAATTTCAAATGATCATTTTAGTACAGGTAAAATCACAACACATCAGTAGTTCAGAGTCACATACATTTCAATACAAATGCCTGGTGAGAATGAGAGAGAGAATATAAATGCAATTTTCAAAAAACAGTTATGAAACATACAAACTAAGAATCGCTTGCAGATTGTCAGGAATAGGGAGACTCACGGTAAGCTAAAATAGACACTAGAGCACAGTGTGCAATACCTGGAGTAATTTAACTCTTTAGCCGAAAGGTTTGCCTTCTCGACTTCAACAGCTGGTAAAGTGCAGGAAAATCAGGAAAGTTCAGCTCAGGGAAATCAGAGCTCAAGCCGACAGCATGACAGGCATACAGGAAAATTTCAAAGATAGCCGGTGGCAGTCCTTTTCTCACCGGACAGTTATACTTCCAATTATGCATAGATCCTTCGCACAAGCATATTCTTAAGGAAGTTTGCACAATTTCCATTGGTTAAAGTCCATGGTCTGTCCATGGGGTAATCATTACTGTTACCCAAATGACCCGGAAATTATACTTAATACCATTCATCCGATGTTCATCTTTTTATTAAAAGTTTAGTTTAGTTTTCCCCTGAACTAGGAATTCATTTGTTTCATATCAAGTCCATTCCCAAGTGCTCTCGTCTGAGCTTGCAATAAATTCGACACAGTTTGGTACTACCAGAGAGAGTGTCCTTTATTCAAAACTAGAGAAAGAAACTTTTGTAAAAGTTCTCACAACTGGTAGTGACGTCATGTCAGCACATTCTAGTCTCATGCTGGTGCTCCTCGACCTGTCAGCGGCATTTGACACGGTGTCCCATTCCATCTTACTGGATCGCCTTAACGGATTGGCATCCAGGGGACAGAGCTGGACTGGGTCGCGTCCTACCTTCATGGCCGAGAACAGCAGTTCTCTCTCCACCCCTTCTCCTTCCCGCTAAACCATTAAGATGGGGGGGTGCCTCAGGGCTCGGCCCTGAGCCCGCTAGTCTTTAATATTTATTTGACACCATTGGCGGAGCTCATTGCCAAGACTGGGATCAAGGTGACATCCTATGCGGATGATACCCAACTCATGTTCACCTTCAGCGGGGTATCAGCATCTACCTTTGACTCATTTAAAGACTGCCTTAAAAGCATTCCTTATTGTATTAGCAGTAATTTTTTAAAGCTTAACGCCGACAAGACGGAGGTCTTGTATTTTAACCTAGCTGTTCTGCCCCCCACGCCCTTGAGGTGGCCAGCAGGACTGGGATCTGCCCCTATGCACGAAGAGTCGGTCAAGAATTTGGGAGTCAGGTGGGACAAAGACTTATCCTTCGCTACCCATGTTCAAGTTATATCGGGGGCCTGCTTTGGCAAGATAAAAACTATCAGAAAATGAATTGATTTCTTGCCAGAGACAGCTCGCAAAACCGTAGTCCATGCGTTAATCACCTCCCATCTCGATTACTCGAATGAACTCTACATGGGTCTACCGATCGGCCTGATCCACAGGCTCCAGATAATACAAAACTCGGCAGCTAGACTGGTCTGCAAGGTCCCTCTACGTCAGCGTATTTCTCCTCATTTTAGACAACTCCATTGCCTCCCTGTAGCCAAGCGTATTGAATTCAAGGCCCTTACGTTTGCCTTTCGGGCATATCAGGGTAGAGGGCCCGACTACCTGATGAAGAGACTTCGCCCCTATCAGAAGGACATGTCACTAAGGTCCAATCATAAACGCTACCTCACCACCCCACTTTTTGCGAAGGTAAGAATGGGGGGTAGGACATTTGAGGTGGGTACCTCTAAATGCTGGAACATCTTACCTGCTCAATTAAATTTGATGCATTCTGAACAGGAATTTAGAAAGGCCTTGAAGACCTGGCTATTTAGTCGTAATGACTAGATGTGCACCTCCCACTGCTCTGCTGTTGTTCATGTTAGCGCCCGGACACCCCATTCGGGGTAGCTGTGCGCTCTATAAATATCTTTTATTATTATTTATAAATGAACAAGCACATTTCTCTCAGCATTTGCAGGTTTTCATAACAGTGCTGCTACGTGAGCAGAAATCATTTTATTCATTTTCAACTCATGTTAATCCATTTATCTATTAACTGAGCATTTTATTCTAGTATTTTCATACTCATTTTGTTAACAAGACAATATAGCACTGCGTCACACATTATAGCATTTGTAGGTTTTCATGGCACATTATTTACAGTGAATTTTATTAATATAATTCGTTTTTTCTCTCTCATGAATAATCTTCATCTCAAACTGGTTTGCGACCATACTGCAAGCTTTTTATGATGCATGTTGAAGTCATGTGTTTTTCGAGTCACACTGTTAGTCATGTTTCTTAAGTATGCATTAGTACCACACTATAACATGAGCAGGAATTGATTTAAACAAATCATTAAGATAATTACGCTCCATCACTCTTGTCCATTTGCTTTTCTCCCCCTGCCCTTAATGTTGCTCTCTATTGTTTGCTTCCAAATGCCCTCTGTGTGCCCCCACCCATGCCTCCGGTCCCCGATCCCCCACCTGCACCCTCTGTTTTGCTTCCCCACACCCTGTGTTCCTTTTTGCTCCCTCCGATTTGCCCCCCCCCCCCCACGCCTGCTTTAAAAAAAACACTTTGGCCATTTTTTTCTTTTTCTTTCAGGATCTAACTTTTGGTATTGGAAAATAAACAGAAAATCAGTATATCATAGGCTATTGTTTTATTAGCCATGCTGCACTGCATCAGGGATACTGCACAGCATGGTTAAAAACCATTGACAAAAATGATAGGCCCCAAAGGTGCGATGTTACACCCCATAGGAAGTTCAGGTAGCCATATTGTAGATTATAAGAAGATGGTTTATTAAGCTGAGTTACAGGTTAATAGGATAGTAAGTAAGTAAGAGATAGCCCAGCCAGGAGCAGCATCTGCTCAGCCCACACACTCCAACTATCTGTCTACCACACTAGGCACTCCTGCATTCCATTACATTATCAAGCATTCGAACATTTCATACAAATCACATTCATACTGGCAGAGCAGCAGGTAACAGGTTACTAAGAGAAAGGAAGCAAAGTAACAATACAAGTCACAACACGCAACCTATTTGCTTTGCCAATGTTTGTTAGAAATGGACTAGAAATAGCTTTAAAACAGCGACAATGCATGTGATGTGCTTGTACAAGGCCCAAAGCAGTCTGTGTATGCTCATCATCTTTCTAGCACCCAATGTTATGCAGTCTTTAAGCGGTAACAATTCATTGGCTCCTGAAGTTTTTTTTTTGTTACAATAAGCTATGAGAATGTATTTCAAAGGCCAGGTTTTAAGGATAATCTTCCATACTCTGTGGAAATATTAGTTCTTGAGTTAGTGTAGCTTCAAAAATGTTAATTGCATATGCTGACCTTGACTGATGGACAATGTCTCATTAAGCTTCAACTACCTCCAACAGCTCTCTCCGTTACTGTAGGGACAGACGAGAATGGGAACAAGTGTATCTGTAAATACAGTTGGAAATTCCTGGCACCCACCAGCGAGAAGAAGATGACCCAACGGACACGGTAGACGATCACGGGTGTCCATCAAAACCAGCATACGAAAGCCTGGACAATCGCCCCAGGAGACTGCAGGGAACCCATGAAACACATTATCTAAAGATAATGATCCTTCATAAATTGACAGCTCAGGGAACCGCTGGCCCTGAATAGAAGCAGTAAACCCCTGTCATTGAGTTAGCTGTAAAAAAAAAGAGGTAAGCATTGACTGCTGTATACTAATTAGCAGCCGAGCTGTCAAGTGGGCCGCCATCAAACAGTTTTTCATTTTTAGCCCATCGCATTTTGCAAGCTTTGAGCCTATTAATCTTAAAATGGGAAAAGTACTGTTAGATCTGGGGGTCGCTAGTTGGCTGCGGTAGGCACCTTAGGCCAAATAGGGACCCTTGCTTCCACGTCAGGGAAAGGAAGGCCCCCTTCTCAGATAGTCCCCGCTCACCCCCTCGGTAGCTTTGCATGGGCAGCCAGGCTTATCTGCAAGGCAAGTGTGTAAAGTATTTGCAGCCACGCTCTCAGTAACCCAATGATGACACCACAGATGGACTTCACACGAGTTTCATAAAAATAAGTATGAGCTGGGGAAACATGGCGCCCACCAGCTGAGCGGTAGCGCACGTCCCTCCTAGGCTGTTCTCCTCTTCCTTCCCCGAATGCCGTATGGCGTCGTGAGTGCCTGCTAAGAGAAGTTTGCAGCGGGCGATTACCTTTTGTTTCTTCTGCGTTTAAGCAACAGGAGCTGAATGTGTCCCAGAGACGCCGAGGATCCTGCGCGACTTCCGGGTCCTTCACTTCTCCCGCGCTGGGCTGGAGCCACCCTGGAGCTGAGACGCGTCCGCAGAGCGGCGGCTGCGGTCTCCTTCTGGGCAATAGGGCAGCACCAGAACCAGCAGCGGCCCTGGAATTGACGATTTTTTCTCGCCGGCAGCCGCAGCAGCATCAGAGGAGCCAGCCGGCTCTGGTGGACGGGAGTCCATCAAAGTTGGGGAGTATTTGTGTGAAGGCGGTAAGAGCGTGCTTGCCCCTGCGCAGGGAGGTCGACATTCTGCACCATCTAGAGCAGCTATCGGAGCTTGCCTCCCGATTCCAAACACTCCTCTGAGCAAGAAAGGGGGCAGGAGGAAAGGGAAACGGACTAAGGGTACACCTCAGAAAGTCATCCGGGTACAGGGTTTGGAGGAAAACACTGGGGACATAATCGGTTCATCAGACAGTACTATTTGTAACGTTCAGCAGCAGGAAGGGTCTGATTTGGAACAGGGTACGGCCCTGCAGAGTCCCCGAGGGACGCTGAGCTCTGTAAAGGAGATCAGGAATAAAATTGCGCCAAAAAGTAGCTCTGTCCGTATTACCCCTTCTCTGCGGTCCTTTTTCAGGGTTCAACCCCAGGTTTTGAATATTAAAAATCAAGAGGCTTCTATTGATTTGCATAGCCCCTTGTTGATCTCTAAAAATATTACACCTAAAACACCTATGGTCCCCTCTGAAATTTCCCGCAGCATGTCTATGTCAATATCTACATCTGCAGAGTCCGGTATTAGCCTTATTACTTCAGCCGAGCAGACGGATGCCGTGGCCTTATCCTCAGGGCCAGATACTAATATACCCAGCCTTGATAAGCCTATTCCATCAAAGATGCTACCTGCAGCATCATTAGAACCCTCTTTGCTGGATGTTTCTAATATTGGTGGAGAAGAAAGTCCAGCAAGGACCTCGATAGAGGCTCTTCTTGCCTCTCTGAAAACAGACATAAAACAAGGCTTTACGGTATCAGCAGATAACCAGTCTGAGATAAGAGCAGCTTGCGAGGTGTTGGAGAAAAAAGTTGATTTACTCAATAAAAGAACTGAATCTCTGGAGGGCTCAGTAGAGGAGCTTAAGGCGAATCTGGGGTCTGCGGAAGTAAAAATTCAAACTTTGCGTAGGGACGGAGATGCTATGCGGGAAAGAGTCGAGACACTTGAGAACTATTCACAGAGGAACAACCACCGTATACTGAACGTTCCGGAGGGCAAGGAAGGGAGCAATATTAAAACCTTTGTTACAGTATTATTAAAGGAGTCATTGAATCTGGAGGAGCCGGTTGATTTCTTGGAGAAGGATATTCGAAGGGCTCATAGAGACCCTTTTCGATTAAATCCCGGTAGAGCCAAACCAAGAAAAATCTTAATCAATTTTCTTACGTACACTGTAAAAGAGAAGATCTTAAACCTGGCCTTGAAAGTTAAATCATTAAAAGTTCCAGATTTCCCATTCGAGGTTCGTTCCGATTTATACAAAGTTACCCTGGATCGACAGTGGGAATTAGGCCAAAGAATGGAGAAATTCAGATCTCTGGGTGCCACCGTGTAAATGAGATTTCCCGCCTTCCTGAAAATAATGTACAATAATAAAATGTACAATATCAAATCTCCTTATGAGGCTGAGGATTTATTGGCATCTTTAAGTGACTCCCCTCGGGGAAAGGAATGAAACCCGGTTAGTACGGGGGTGTTAGCTCTTCCCACTAAGCTTTTTCCAGGGGAAAAAAAAGGAGAGAAAAAGGGAGGCAAGGGGAAGGAAAAGGAAAAGGAAAAAAAAGTGATTGGTAAAATAAATAGAATTTCTAATTGCACAATATAACACAATGGTTAAAGGTTAAGGGAAATTGTTATAAGCTCCCAGTGTTAATTCAATATCTCATTACTTCATTGATAATGAAATTTACGGGCCCAGATATATATTTTTTAATTGAGTTGAGCTGGGAGGTAACTCGCACCCAACACTTATTTATTTATTTATTTATTCTTTTAGCACTAGTTTTATAACTTAGAGGGAAGGGTAGAGGGCGACAGCCGGAGGACGTAAACTCTGGTCATACATCAGGCCAGAGAAATTGGGGATGGGTTTCCCAAGGGAGGGGGGTCACAGGGGGTGAAATGGCAAAAATTCCTCATATGCCGATACCCTATCAGCACCATCTTTTTTTAGCCTCATTCATGGTTTGAATCAGGGAGTCCACCAGTCTTTTTGGGTTAAGATAGGACTAGATCCAGGTTATAGTAGAGCGCCGCCACAGGTGGAGGTGGTGGTGAAAGATATGGTCCCATGACATTGCTTCACTGTTTGTTCTGGAATGTCAATGGCCTGCACATGAAGTGTAGAAGGGACACAATACTCCAATATCTGAGAGACTCCCGGCGCAGGTCATTGCCATTCAGGAAACGCATCTCCTTAAATCTGAGACAATAGATTTATTTAATAAATCAGAGATGGGTAGATACCTTTATTTGCACCGATCAAACTGCAAGTATCAGAGGACTACTGTTTATATTTAAAAAACAAGCTAAGGCCCAAATTTTGGAATGTAGGGAAGATCATAGTGGTAGATAGCTTATACTAAGAGTTTCTTTAGGGGCTATGCTTATCTCCGTTGTGGGATACTACGGTCCAAATCAGGACGACCCCTTATATTTAGACATCATTCGCTGCCATTTTACAGACTTTCTGGACCCTGTAATCTGGGTCGGGAACTTTAATATTGTGTTAAACCCTACGCTAGACAAGTCACCAAACTCAAGAGCCGCTGTTCCCTCCAAATCACGGCAACTACTTTTAACAATAATGATACAGCTAGGGCTAGCCGATTTATGGAGGGAAAGGGCGGGAGATCAATTGGGGGTCTCATTTAAAACCTAAAGTATAATCACAAATCTAGAGTAGACTATGCTATGTTTAGTTATTGTCTTAAAGACTCAGTCACTGACATTGTCTACTTACCATCTCACCTCTCTGATCACTCCGCAATCTCTTTTAGTTCGATCCCTATACAGCAATATCTACATAGATCGTGGTCTTTTGATCGCACTATCTTACTAGAAGAAGAGGAAACTAATTTTCTCCGTTCCGTGACTAAACACTTTTTAGAGATAAACTTACATTCAACTAATATTTCCATCGTCTGGGATGCTCTGAAAGCCTTCTGGCGAGGCTGTATTACTAATAGAGCCTCCTATAGATGAAGGAAATTTAGGGATGCCATCAAGGGCTTAGAAGTGGAGATGAATAACATAGAACATAAAGTGGATATCCACATAGATTCAAGGGAAGATCATGATAAATTAGATTCTCTCAAAAAACAACTTGAATCCATTCTCCAAGAGAGAATCGACCGTAGATGGGAAGTGAGCAAAATCTCTCATTTCGAATTTGGGGAAGCAGCTGGTAAGATACTTGCCTGGAAAACAAAAAAAGACCAGGTGCTAAATTATATAAAAGAGATCACGGTTGAGGGTGAGACCTCTCCCCGCCTATCAAATTTGAACATCTGCAATGGTTTTCGGGATTTCTTCCTAATGATTTATCGGGAAGACATCATTGAGGACACTGTACAGAGGAAAATCAGGCTAGACAAGGTCTCCTTACCTAAACTTTCAAACGAGCAGAAGTTAGGACTGGAGCTTGAGATCACTGATGAGGAAGTCAGTAAGGCTAGCTCTCAGTGTTAACGAGGGAAGGCGGCCGGCCCAGATGGTCTACCAGGGGAGCTGTATTGCTCACTTAAATAGGTTATTACTCCTATCTTGGTGAAAATCTTTAGCAATATACTTTTGAAAGGAGAAGATCCTCCTAGTTCTTGGAGCGAGGCTACAGTAGTGTTGATTCTAAAACAGGGTAAAGACCTGACGGATTGTTGGTCGTATCGCCCTATTTCACTCATCAACAATGATTATAAAATCTTTGCCGCTATTCTGTCAAATAATTTGGGGGGTGTTGCTGACACTATTATCCACCCAGATCAAAAGTGCTTAGTTAAAGAGCGTCAATTGGCAGATCTTTCGTACAATCTGGTCGGCGCTATTGACATTGCATCCACCTTTTCTCTCCCTTTGGCCGTGTTAACCCTCGACGCAACCAAAGCCTTTGACAGGGTTAATTGGTCGTACCTGTCTGAGGTTATAATGAAATTCAACTTGGGAGGTAGATTCTGTCGAACTATAGAACTCTTGTATAAAGCCCGACAGCCAGATTGCTAGTGAATAGCTCTCTGACGGAGATATTTAAGATCACCTGGGGTACAAGACAGGGCTGCCCGCTTTCCCCTCTCCTTTTCAACCTCTATATCGAACCATTTGCACACGTTCTTCGGGAAGATCTTAACATTGCTTCCTTTAAATTTGGTGGGTGGGAAAAGCCGGTGGCCCTATATGCAGATGATATCCTCATTTTTTTTAGCCTTTCCAACAATCGGGCGGAGTAATTTGGCAAGATTTCAGGCTACGAAATAAACGCTAATATAACCGAAATCATGGCCTGGAATATAGCTAATTCACAACTTAATATAGGCTCCACTCTGCGGTATTTGGGGATCAGAATTACACAAGAGGTTGGGAAGATTCCTGAACATAATCTAGATCGGGTGTTTAGGGAGTGCCAAAAGCAGTTGAAGTCTTGGGCTCACCTAGGGGAGGATTAATATAGTAAAGATGTCCATCCTGCCCAAACTTACATTCCTTTCTAGTTCTATCCCCTTGGTGTTTGATACCAAGCAAATAGAGAAATGTCAACGGGAATTAAATTCCTTCATCTGGAACTATAAAGCTACTAGACTGGCGTGGAAAAAGCTTAGGCGGAGGAGGGAAAAAGGTGGATTGGCGTTGCCAGACCTACAATATTATGCCTGGGCTTTTCAGCTCTCGCACTCAAGAATGCTGTTAAAAGTACCCACTAATACACCAGGTGGAGAAATGTTTCGGGTCATGTTAAAGGGAGCAGACCTACCAGCGGCTGGTTTTATGTTCAAATTTGGGGACTAAAAATGTTTTTAAAAATTGCATTAAAAGTTCTCCAATTGTTAGCCAGAAGTTGGGCAACTATAAGAAGGAAAGTTGGGCTTAGTTATTTCTCAAATTGTGCACCAATGTGGGATTCCCCAGGTACACCATCGTGCTTCCAGGATAATTTGACCATTCCTGTGAGGGACTCTGGTATTTCAAAGTGGGGAGACCTGTTGGCAGGGTGCTCATTGTCCTGGGACGATCTACGGGGGAAAGTGGGCCCAGGTCTATCCAGGTTCAAATATATTCAGATCAATAGTTGGGCCCAGGCACAGTCTACACAGGATACCTTTTTTGGGAATGATAGCAACCTGGAGGAACTCCTAGTAGTGAGGCCTGGGGCTGGAAGGAGGTTGCATTATGGTATTGGGCAATCGAGGAAGAGGATGATGGCGATTTCAAACTCGCCGATGAGTTATGGGGAGACCAGTTAAATAATCAGTGCGCGCAGGTCTGGATGGATTCATTTACTTTGTTGCATAAAATAGTAAAACCTGCCTGGCTGAAGCAAAACCATCTTTTACAGCCCATGGGGCGTACTTCTCTCCCCTAAAACTATCGAAATTCCAGCCTGGGAAAATGTGCAATAAATGTGGCCTCCCAGAAGCATCTGATGTGCACATGTTCAATGACTGCCCTGCAATCCATCCCTTTTGGGATGATGTGAAGAAATATTTGGACTCCATTTTGAAGGTCTCATTGTCTATCAGTCTCCCTCTAATCATTTTTGGCCTCGATGACAACATCATGGGTCACACCAGATCTTTCCTTTCCAATGCAATCCTCATGGCTAGAAGACAAATCTGTAAATTCTGGGTAGACCCTGCTGCTCCATCCCATTCAGAATGGATGACCTCACTTTATGATGTATCTAGGGTGGACTTAGCTAGATCTTGCAGTAAGAAAAAGCTTGCATTTTGGGATTTCTTGGTACATTGGAAATAGGATGTCAGGTAGTTTGTTATGCAAAAATAGTGCAATGCGTAATGCAACAATCAGGCTGTTCGTAATGCAGAAATAATGCAATGCATAATGCAACAATCAGGTAGTTTGTCATGCAGAACTAATGCAATGCGTAATACACTAATCAGGTAGTTTGTAATGAAGAAATAATGCAATGCGTAATACACTTCAGGTAGTTCGTAATGCAGAAATAATGCAATGCGTATTACAAGACTCAGGTAGTTCGTAATGCAGAAATAATGCAAAGCGTAATACACTCTAGCACCGATCACGGTGCCTTAGTCGGTACTGACTTCCGTCAATAGATGCTTCCAAACAGGTATGATGTAAACCAAAAGTGCAACTCCGCACTCCAGCCCCGGTACTGCCACTCCTTGGCAAGTACGGGCCGGGATACGAGACGAAGCAGAGGCTTGCGCTGCAGGAATGGGAGAGGCCGAAAGCGTCTCTCTCCAATCCCGCACCCCGCCTCAGGCGGCGACACGTTACCGGGTGGGGTGCAACCTCGCTCTCCTCTCTTCTTCCCGTAACTAGGGCCTCCGGTGCAACTTTGTGGATTCCGGGCAGTGGAACTCGGCCCCTCCCTCGACTGGGTTGGTTCGAGGTCCCGCGCTGGCAACGGCGGGCTTGTGCCGGCAGCTCAGCTCCTCTGGGGCTGCCTGTCCAGGCCGCTGGTGCTACGAAGGTCTCAGGCTGCACGAAGCACACGCACACAGCGTCGCTGAGACTCACTTGGACTCCGGGTGCACGCTAACAGGGCAATCCTCACGAAGATCTCAGGCTGCACAAAGCACACGCACACAGCGCTGCGGAGACTCACCTGGACTCCGGGTGTGCACGATAACCGGGCAATCGTGACGAAGGTCTCAGGCTTCACAAAGCACACACACACAGCGTTGCTGAGACTCACTTGGACTCCAGGTGTGCATGATAACAGGGAAATCCTCACAAAGGTCTCAAGCTGCACAAAGCACACGCACACGGCGTCGCTGAGACTCACTTGGACTCCGCTGCACACGATCACAGGACAATCCTCACGAAGGGCTCAGGCTGCAAAAAAGCACACGCACACAGCGTCGCTGAGACTCGCTTGGACTCCAGGTGCCTACGATCACAGGGCAATTCTTACGAGGGTCTCAGGCTGCAAAAAGTACATGCACACAGCGTAGCTGAGTCTCTCCTGGGAACTTTTGTTTTCCTGAGTTTTCGTAACAAGAGCCAGCTCACCTCGGGCCCTTGGGGATAAGTTACTTTCGGACATAGCAAAGTCTTTTCAAGCAGGGGGACACAGCACACAGCAAAGTCCCTTTAGCCTCTCCTTGGTTAAAGCAGCAAACTGCAGGCCAGCCCCAGAACACCAAGCACAGGTCAGTCCTTTCCTTCAGTCTCTTCAGCTGTTTCTTCCTTGGCAGAGGTTCCTCTTGACCACGAAGTAGGTTCAATCCTTTTCAGTCTTGATCAATCCATTTATCCAAAGTTCAGGGGCTTTATCTCTCATAGTTATACCCCTAAATGTCTTTGAAGTCTATGTGTTCAGGGGGCACTGACCCCTGTTCAAACCAGTTCTGGGTGCCTCTCTGCCAGTGACACCTTCTTCCTTTGATTAGTGGGGGTCTGGATTCTCAATCACTCAGCAGGAGATGGGACTATTTTTTATTGCAGCAACCCAGACCTCTTCACCTCTAGGGGCTACTCCTCCCCCCTACACTCCAGATGCAGGTCAGCCTGTTACTGTCTCACCTCCTCCCCTAGGTCAAGACATTCCCCAGATCCTATCACTTTCAAATCCAGACAGTCAATCCATAACCAGGCAGCGACACACAGAAATGTTAGAGCACAAAAACCCAGCCACTTCTAAAAGAGTGACTTCTAAATACACAATGCAAAAACCACCTTCATAAAAAGATGTGTTATTACATTGTGAGTTCAGGCACACTAAACTTCACCTGTCCATCTTAAGCCTTTGGGAAGATAGGCTGGAAAACATACTACACAGCCTCCCCATTCTGTCCTATTGGCAAGATGACCTTTCAACAGTGAAAAACTAAATGGAGAGTATTTCACTGCCAGGACATGGTACACACCTCAGTACATGTCCTACCTTTCACAAGCACTGCACCCTGCCCAGGGGATACCTTGGAACTACCATAGAGGTGTCTGATGTGCATAGGAAGGGAAGGGAAAGGCCTGGCACGTGGGTGCACTTGTTAGGTCAACATGGCAGTTTAACAAACTGTGCACAGGCACTGCAGTGGCAGGCCGGAGTTCTCTCTTTAAGGCTACTTGTGTGGGTGGCACAATTAGTGCTGCAGGCCCACTAGTAGCATTTGCATTAACAGCCCTGGCACACATAGTGCACTTTACTAGTAAGGCAAATGTCTATCATGGACAACCAATTACTATTACTTTACACAGGGAGCACTTGAACTTTGACACTGATCAGCACTGGCAAAGCGCCCAAAGCATCTAAGTTGGCAACACTATGTCAGAAAAAAGGTCTAGGGGAAAAGCAAAAAGTTTAGGGGAACTTTAGCCAAAACGGGCCAAGTACTATAAGTGGGACCGGATAAAATCAGGATTGACTTCTGAAAGTGTTGCTCAAGAAGTGCCTATTTCAGAGCTGTGTTACGTGCCTTCCTCTTCACGCACATATTGATGAAGCTAGTATTTGCATTGCATTTTAAAATTTAGTTGAGTGATGTTTCTGGTGCACAGAAAGAAGACATTACAAATATTACCAATTACAAACTCGGTCTCAATCAATATTTTCAATAATTATTAGTTTCTGTGTGCACCAATTACTTGTTCGCACATATTTCTTGGGTGTGTGAGCACGAGTGTGTGACACTTGCAAGCATGCTACATTGTGGTGTATTGTTCCTCATTCATAAGCACTAAAGGCACATGGACGTGAGAATACTCACTTGCATTGGGGAAGTATAACTTCACCTTAAGTGTATATTTATTTTCTAAAAAGACAAAATCTTCCAATTAACTAGTACCTGGGTACTGCTGACTAGTACACAGTCTGCCACAAATTCTGAGGATCGACTGAAGGCCAGTTGAAGGTATTTCAGTACTAACTCGGGGGTTAGGGGGCGTATGAAGGGTAGCTGTGTGACTGCGGGCCAGGGGAATGAGCCTGAGAGCAACTAGAGGGTGTGAAGATCCAATTAAAGTCCTTAGTAGCCAGATGAGATTGTCTGAATCCTAGCTATCAGACTATGTTGTCTTTAAGAAGGTTTGAGGGCAAGTTGAAGGAGTATTAGAACCAGCTGAGAGTGTAAGAAGGCCTGCTGATAATATCTTTGAATGGGTAAATTCTTCAGGTGGCTAGCGGATGGTATCTGAGAGGCACCCAAGTGTCAGCGAGGGCAGCCATAGGTATCTGTTGCATAGATTTTATTTAATCTCACAGTAAACTCATTCATTCATAGGTTTCAAAGTTATAATGGTGGAATTTGCAATTTTTTTTTGTTACACCCTTAATATTTTCATTTTGTACTGCAACAAATGGAAAATGCAACGTTCCCCCTTACAGGTTCCATGGCTGTTAATTTTCTAAGTATGTTTACCTCACCAAGCACAACACACGATGTGTAAACGGACCGTATTAACAAGTTGCCCATTTAACACTATATGGGCAAAGCAACTTGTGCCGTATAATGAATTCCCATTTCTGTACCCAAATTAACACGTTCCATAATAGCAGTTATACCATATTGTTTTTTTTTGTGTTGACATTTTTTATTAAAAAGTTTCTAGATGAAAATACAGAAATACGTACATATGTAAATAGATAATAAAATAAGATATTGATAAATGAAGCATAATACAGGTATGACAATTATATAGTTATACATAGGATATATTCTATAAGCTATAAAGCATTAATAGCAGAAGAGAAGAAAGAGAAAGAACGAAAGGAAAAGATAAAAGAAAAGAAAAGGAAAAAGAACAAAGAATCCCAGAGTAACAAGAGAAAGGAGAAAAGGAGATGAGACCGAGACATATGAAAAGGATTAAGGAGCAGAAAAAAAAAACAGGAAGAGTACAAAAACACCAAATAAAAATAATTAAGGAGGGATAACAGACGTTGGAGGGGAAGGAATGGAGACAGAGTCACTATCCACCGTGGCTTCTAGGAATGGGGAACCATGTTTGAAGAAAAACAGAAGCCTGATCTTGCAAGTTATGAATTACACGTTCATAGGGGGCTGTTTGTACCATAGCCACCAGCCACTCTTCCTGAGAAGGAGATAATGAGGACTTCCAATGACGTAATAAACAGATTTGGCCATAGCCAAAGCAGTATGAAGAAGACGAGTCTGTGGATTAGACAGTTTAGGAAGACCTAGAAAATCATGTAAAATAATATTTGCAGAAGTAAAGGGTAATGGTAATGACACAGTAGACGCCAAAGTCTTTCTTATAAAAAGCCAAAATGATCTAGTACGGGGGCATTCACAAATAATGTGCGTAATATCACAGCCAGAATCAGAACATCTCCAGCACAAAGAGTGTGTTATCAATATAGCATGATGTAGTTTAGATGGAGACCAGTGCCATTCGAGAGGGGTTGCGAAAAAAGAGGATGCAGGAAAGTTTTATAATGACCAGAAGTCACACCTTTAAAGTTTCCCCACAAATGTAAATAAGACAAAATAGGAGACGTGGTCAACAATTCAGTTGGAGAACCTAAGGCCCACATGCATCAATCTCGGCTTTTGCGATTTCTAAATTGCGATAAAAAGCGATTTGCAATTTAGAAATCGCAAAAGCCTATGCATGATAATTTTTTAAATATTTTTGCAATTCGGTAGAAATTGCTATTTCTACCGAATCGCATAAAAAATGCGATTTTGAAATTGCGAATTCGCAATTCCCATTCATTCCTATGGGCCAAAAGGCCCATAGGAATGAATAGGAATTGCGAATTCGTAATTTCAAAATCGCAAATCCTGATTGCATTTCAAGGGTGGTGAGGGGGGTTCAAATGAACCCCCCCTGCACCCCTGAAATGTATTTTTCGCATCATGTTGCACACACACATGTCCTAAGGACATGTGTGTCCGTAACATGAATGCTTTTAAAATGGGTTTTCTGTGTTAATAACACTTTTTGCAAATTTACCGAGTAGTTCAACTACTCGGTAAATTTGTCCCTCTAATTGCGAATTCGCAATTTCAAAAGTATTCATGCATTGCTTTTAAAAATCGCAAATTTGCGATTTCTTAAAAGCAATCGCATTTTTGGAAATCGCAAAAATGTTGCGATTTCAAAAAATGCGTGATGCATTCCAAAAAGCATTTTTGGAATCGCAAACGGCCGATTTTAAGGAATCGCACCGTTTGCGACTCCAAAAATGAATGATGCATGTGGGCCTAAATGTTTTGTGAATGCTTGTTGAAGTTGAGTATATTGACGGGATTGTATGGATGGTAAATGGAATTCCTCACTAATTTGAGAGAAAGATTTAAAGTTGTTGTCATGGAACAGTTGTTCCAGAGAGTGAACACCAGCCTCCTGCCACAGAGGCCATGATAACATGCGACCACGAACACGTATAGCCGAGTTGGACCATAAAGGAGCTTTGACATGAAGCCGCGGATTAGATTTAAGTAAACGATGACTTCTTTGCCAAGATTTATACATAGCAGATAAGATAGGATTTTTAGGGTCGGAAGAACTGGAACACTTACCATATAAAAGGGACAAGCCAAGACTAGAAGATAATAAGTGACATTCAAGTGGGACCCATTGAGGTATATCTTTAGACTTGGGCAAAAAGAAGGAAAGTTGTGAAAGATGGAGGGCGAGTGAGTAATGCTCGATAAAGGGAAGACCCAAGCCTCCGTGTAATTGGTGAGATTTTAATTTGTCAATAACCAAATTTAAGGAGGGTCAAGGGAATATATTTAACAACCTATCATTTCATTTCCCTACATCATAAACTAAACCCAAAACACAAATGAAAATGATCGGTCTTGTATGTATTGCTGTACTAGAAACTATAGGAATCTTGTATTGTACAGCATACCCGTGTACAAGAGACTAGCGGTCTCATTGCACAGCGGACGAGTGAATCATCTATGCGCATGCGTTAGAAGCTAGCGTACGCTCTTTTCTGAAGTGTGACGCTTTATTCTCCAAATGCGCATGCGCAGAGGACTAGCGCGAAGGCTGTGCCATTATTTACTATTGCACAAGCACATTTCTCGATAGTTGAGCTCCGCGGAGATTGCACACATGCGTAATAGTATCAGTGCTTTTTTATCACCTTTAGTTTTGGCGGGCAATAAGGCGCTAAACTGATCAATTATTCAATTACCGTCAGTATAAAAGGGAGGAGTCCGGTCCAAGTCGGCACCTCCACTCCCTCTCGGATGACAGAGAGAGGTACCGACGGACAGGTAAGGACTCCTCCTTGTGGGTACTAGGTATTTTTCGTAAATACTCCTAATTTATAACTATTTACTCTTGACAACACAGAGTAATCAGTATGCTTCTCCCTTGTTTGTCGCTGTGGGTCTGATTGACTCTGTCCACATTAGGATAGTTAGTGATAGGATGCTATAGCCAATAGGCAGGGCATATAACCTTGAGATTTATGCCCTCTCTTCCCTTTGCACCTTAGAGCGGGGCCTCATATTTCCCGAGCGGTTGCCGGGCGAGGTGAGGTCATCTCCCACGCAAAGCGCGGTGAGTACACACAGATAGATTATTTGTTAAAAGTTGTTCTGTGTAAGAGTAAATATACTCAGTAATAAGATTAGTACAAATTTCTTATGCTTTGTGTGTTGTCTGTACAGTCTCTTGTGAATAATTGGATATATATGTGAATATTGTTTGTTATTGTTTTTTCAATAGGATTAAAAAATAATGTACATTTCCCTTGTGAACATTGGGGCTCCAAGTTCCTGGTAGATATATGTACTTCTATTATTTCAATTTATTATTTATTCTTGCACTCACGTTTATATAGTTGCAGTAGCTTACCATTTAGGTCCTGACGAAAGCCGGATAGAATCCAGTTTGGCTGAAACATGTTGACCTCCTGCACAGCGCCATAGTGTAGTTATAAATTCAAGCTACCAGGCGTGGTTTTAAATTTAACACTTAGACACTTTCCATTAAATATATTTTCTGTCTAAGTCGTTCATTTCAATTTTTCACCACAGCACTGCACCACACACCCAGAGCACTACCCTTTGAGTAACAGTCTGGCTAGAGTTTTTTGATCCCACATCCATATCCGCACCATCTTTTGATGGTTTGGGCGGCCGGTTGGATGCACTAACAAACATCCCATATGATGAAACTCCGCCAGAAGGGTGGTCTGATGGGAATATCTCAGCCAGCTGTAACTCCTTCACTATTTACATAGTCCTGTTGTTTCAGTTTCTAGTACAGCAACACATACAAGACCGATCATTTCCATTTGTGTTTTGAGATTTTGATTTGACCAAGGTAAGACGCGGTTTAGCCTTACCCCAGATAAAAAATTTAATTTTGGAGTCAATGGACCGAAGAATAGTCAGGGGAATGTTTAGAGGGAGCATACCTAGAACATAAAGAAATCGCGGTAGGGTAACCATCTTAACCGCCTGAACCCGCCCCCAAAGAGATAAGCAGAGGACTTGCCATTTATCAAAATCTCTTTGCATTTGTGCAATCAACTGTGTTAAATTGTCCATAACTATATTGTCCAATCCTCTGTTAATCAATACTCCTAAATATTTAAGGCGGGAAGGTTGCCAGTGAAATGGAAAACCAGAAATTGCAGCTTTTGTAGTACCAATGGACATGCGCAATGCTTCACTCTTATCCCAGTTAATATTATCACCGGAAAATGAAGAGAAAATATTTATGATGCAAAGGAGAGCAGGGAAAGAGCGGGGAAGATCAGTAAGTGTGAGAAGAATATCATCCGCGTATAAATACATTTTGGAATGACCAATTGGAAGAGGAACTCCAACCACTGCGGGTTATTGACGTATTGCAGCAGCCAAAGGTTCCATTGCCAGAAGGAAAAGAAGAGGGGAAAGAGGACAACCTTGACGAGTACCCCGTCTGATTGGAACTGGAATAGAAAGGAAACCGCCGCAGTTAACTTGAGCTGAAGGACTATCATATAACAGGCGCACTTTAGCTATAAATTGGTCGCCTAAACCAAATCGTTGCATTATGGTAAAAAGATACTCCCACTCAATACGGTCAAATGCTTTTTCGGCATCCAAAGAAAGGAGTAGAGCATCGGTAGCAAGATTTTTAGCTGACCATAAAGCATGAGAGAGAGTACGTAAATGATTTCGAGATGAACGACCAGGAACAAAGCCTACCTCTGAATTGTGGATTAAAGAAAGTAAAACCTTACGAAGACGTGATGCGAGAATACTCGCAAGAATCTTAACATCAGAGTTTAAGAGAGATATGGGGCGGTAACTACCACACAGCAGAGGATCTTTACCAGGTTTTGGTAAAACAGCTATGATGGCCTTGTTGGAAATAGAACCAAGAGAAGATTCCTCTGTGGCTTCTGCAAATGCGGCATGTAGAGAAAAAACCATACTCTGACCAGTCCACTTGAAAAATTCAGGGGGAAACCATCATCACCTGGTGCTTTATGGTATGGTAAGGCAGTGATAGCTGAGGAAATTTCCTCCTTCGTAATAGCTCTGTCAAGTAGAACTCTACCATCATCAGAGAATCGTGGAAGATGTACCGTATCCCAAAAAATGGACATCTCTGACGTATCTATGTGAGTGCTTGGTGAATAGAGAGATCTGTAAAATGAAGCAAATTCATCAACGATTTCTTGTGGTCGAGTAAGCATATCGCCAGAACTTGATTTGATAGCCGGAATTGCCATAGCAGCCTCCCTCTGACGCAGTTGCGCAGCCAATAGCCGGCCAGCCTTTTCACCCTGCTCATAGTGACGACCTTTCATCTTTTGTAAGGCATATTCGGCCTTAGAAGTAAAAAGACTATTAAGAGACATGCGTGCCTGCTCCAACAATTTACGATTTTGAAGGGTTGGTTTTGAAATATATAATTGAGAAAGTCAGCAAATGTCTATTTCCAGATCAGCCTGTTTGGCAGCGTTTTTCTTGTTATATGGAGCAGCGTCCCGCATAAGTTGACCTCTGATAGTTGCCTTAGCAGCTGCCCATACCGTTCTTTTAGAGGAAATTGAGTCCTCGTTATTCAAAAGGTAGTCACGCAGGTGTGACTGTAGAAGAAGTTTACCTGTTGGTGTTTTACATTTATTGATATTTAAACGCCAGGACTTGCGCCCCGGACTGGAAAGACCCAAATCAAGAGACAAGAAAACAGGGGAATGATCAGAAATGGCTGCTTCTAGAATTTTTGATTTTGTAACTAGCCAGACTGTATGTTGAGAAAGAAGAAAATAGTCGAGACGGGAGAATGTACTGTGAGTAGAAGAAAAGAATGTGTATTCTTTATCTTGAGGGTGACTGAGTCTCGCGTGATCAACAAGACCAGTATCAGTAAGAATGTCACTCAAAATGGCTCTATCGGATGCATTGACTGTATCAAGGCAACCTGTTCTGTCAAGGGCAGGATCTGGAGCCAAATTCCAATCACCTCCAATGAGAAATTGGGCAGCATTTATTTCTGTGAGGAGGCGATTGAGTCAAAGGAAAAATTGCTTTTTGGAACCTAATGGAGCGTAGACAGAACCAAGGCAATTGAAAGAGTTTCCAAGTTTCAACTTAACAAATACATACCGACCATCCGGATCAGTCCATGTCTTGATAATCGTAAAAGGAAGTGACTTTCGGAAAAGGATGGCTACACCACATTTACGAAAAGGGTTGGGATTAGTGGGATCCGGTTTAGAAACACTGCTATGAATGACTTTACCAACCCAATCCCTGCTAAGTTTACTGAATTCGACATCGTCCAAATGAGTTTCCTGTAGTAAGGCAACGTCTACATGTTTAGAATGCAAATAAGAAAGAACCTTCTTTCGTTTAATATAATGGGTGAGGCCATGAACATTCCAGGAAATCACCGACAACGGATGGGTAGAAGACATGACAATAAAATTGAACAAGTAGATGATAAAGAAAAGAAAAAATAAATAAATAGAGATAAGAGAAGACGTTTGTTACTCTGGGTAAGGAGGAAAAAGGGGGAGAAGAAAAAGAAAAGGGAAAGTAGATTAGAAAGGCAGAGTGAAGATTGGAACAGACAAAGCAAAAATAAATAGAGAGAAAAAAAAGTATTAAAGATGTAAAGAAGAGAAAGAAAGAGAAAGAAAAGAAAAAAGAAACCTAGACTGTTAACTACGGGTCTGGGTGCACCTAGAGCACCACCAAGGGAGGCCGGACCTCCTTAGAGCAAAGAAGAATGGGGATTCGGGGAACAAGTGATAAAACTGAATATGTAAAACACATTTAGAATATGATTACAACAAGAAAAACATGGAAAACCATATACCATTATCTTGAAATATAAGCAGTAACATGGAAAAAAAAACATGGTATAAGAACCATACAATAAGAATCACAGGAAGAGAAAAAATAAAAGCAAGGGAAATGAAACAAGCATTGGAAATGCAATAGGTCTCGCATTAGAAAAGTTGGAGCTGTTGGTCTTGTAAATGACAAATATTTTATTTATGTGTTGGTTTTTAAAATAGCTAAATTGATAGCTTTGTCATTTACAATGCCAATAGTTATAACTTTCGCGAATGTGACACCTATAGCCTTTGTAATGCAACATGTTTTGTATTTACGTGACTTAGATGGCAGCTCTGGTCGTTAGGCCACATCTCTAGAGAGATGTACGAAGTACTGATGAAGACAAGATAAACTGCACTTCGATAATGATGTCGAAATTAAGTTAGTACCTCTTTGATCGTTTTACTGCAAAATTTTGAAAATTATGAGACTCTAGTTCAGAACAGTTTGAATTTAGCTGTAGGACAAGAAGTGCCAGTGCAAAGTGTTGGAAGTAACTGTGGCCAAGCATCTACTGTAAACAGAGGCCACGTTGTCAGTAAACTTGGGAAAATATGTAGCCTGGCCCAACATTAAAAGTGTTGCAGTCACTGGGTGTAGGCCGTTAAAAAAACAAGAACAGAACATCTTTTTGTGACATTTGTAATAAAGCTTGAAACATTGAAAGAACATATTTGAACCAGTTGTTGAAGGGAGGGCGATAGAGTGAGGGCGATAGATAGATAGAGTGAGGGTGATAGATAGATCGATAGATGGTTGTGTGGGGGGGGGTTGTGTGTGTGGGGGGATGTATGTGGAGGGGGTTGTGTGTGTGTGGGGTTGTGTGTGTGGGGGGGTTGTGTGTGTGTGGGGTTGTGTGTGGGGGGGTTGTGTGTGTGTGGGGTTGTGTGTGTGTGGGGGGGTGTGGGGGCTCTGTGTGTGGGGTCTGTGTGTGGGGGTGTGTGCAGGGGGGTTTCTGTGTGTGGGGTTGTGTGTGTGTGTGGGGATGTGCTTAAGGGGTTGTGTGTGGGGGTGGACGATCAACAGATGAGAAAGGAGAGAGCGAGAAAGAGAGAGAGAGAGAGAGAAAGGGGGGAGTGGGAGGAGAGGTATAAAGGGAGGGAGGGAAATAGAAGGAGGGGGAAGAGAGAGTGGGAGAGAGAGAAAGAGATAGGAGAGAGACAGAAAGAGAGTGAGGAGAGATAAAGAGAGAGAGGGAGGGAGAGAAAGGGAAAGACTGAGAAAGAGAGTGGGGAGGGAGAGCTAGAGAGGGCAGTAGAGAGAGCCAGAGAGGGGGAGAGAGAGCCAAAGAGAAAGAGAGCGGGAGAGACAGAAAGTGTGAGGAGAGATAAAGAGAGAGAGAGGGAGGTAGAGAAAGAGAGAGATAGAAAGGGGAAGAGTGAGAGAGAGAGGGGGAGAGAGAGAAAGAGAGTAGGAGAGACAGAGAGAAAGAAAGAAAGAGACTATGCGCCCTGGTGGGAGCTGTGGGAAACAGGTTCAAACAAATTCTGTTGAAAAGAAAGGGTGACATACGTAACATTATTAGATGGATTCTTGAAAAGCACCCCGGCTTCTTGCCTGGGCTCTCAGCAGGCATCAGCTTTACACATGGTGTTTTTTTTTTTTTTGCCTTCCTAACACAGAGCACATAAGGTGTTCAAATGGGGGAGGTGATGTTGTTTAAAGGGGAAAACTGCCAATGAACGAGTTTGAAAACTAGATTTTAATGTCTGATTGTGCTTAATAGCCTGTGATTGTGGACGTATTCTTATACACACCAAAAATAAATATGACCTAAAGTGGAGCTACGCTACTAATTTATTTGTGTATAGCTGCAAACACATTCAGTGACAGCCGCCGTACTAGTGCTTAATTTGTAACAACGGAAGTGCCGGTGTTGTGATCAGGCAGCAGCTTCATACTCTATAATTCTTTTGTTAGTTTGCGTAACAGGGAGAGAGCACATAAACTGAAATTTAATAATGACTTGGCTACAGCCGCTTTCAAGTGGCTGTAGCCAAATTACTAGTAGAATTCGGTTTATGTGCTCTCTGTTACGCAAATGAAAAACGTAAGATGGGGGGGCGGTTAGAGAGATGCGTGCGAGAAAAGATGCCGGGAAACAGAAGGAAAGAGGGAGGAGGGTAGAAAGGAGGAGTCGAGGGAGACATGAGCGCCTGGAGCGGGGCGGCGAGGCAGACATGCACGAGGGGCACGGGAAGAGGAGACGAGGGGTCAGAGAGAAGTTAAAAGTAAAATTAGAGATAGGGTTAGGGTGGGAAGAGAGAGTGAGTGGGGGGAGGGCGAAGGAGACGTACACAGAGCACATAAGGTGTTCAAATGGGGGAGGCGATGTTGTTTAAAGGTGAAAACTGCCAATGAACGAGTTTGGAAACGAGGTTTTAATGTCTGATTGTGCTTAATAGCCTGTGATTGTGGACATATTCTTATACACACCAAAAGTGAATATGACCTAAAGTGGAGCTACGCTACTAATTTTATTTGTGTATAGCTGCAAACACGCATTGACAGCCGCCGTACTAGTGCTTAATTTGTAACAAAGGAAGTGCCGGTGTTGTGATCAGGCAGCAGCTTCATACTCTATAATTCTTTTGTTAGTTGTTAGTTTGCGTAACAGGGAGAGCGCACATAAACTGAAATTTAATAATGACTTGGCTACAGCCGCTTTGAAGTGGCTGTAGCCAAATTACTATTAAAATTCGGTTTATGTGCTCTCTGTTACGCAAATTAAAAACGGAAGATGGGGGGGGGGGGTGTTAGAGAGATGCGTGCGAGAAAAGATGCCGGGAAACAGAAGGAAAGAGGGAGTTGGGTAGAAAGGAGGAGTCGAGGGAGACGAGCGCCTGGAGCGGGGCGGCGAGGCAGACATGCACGAGGGGCACGGGAAGAGGAGACGAGGGGTCAGAGAGAAGTTAAAAGTAAAATTAGAGATAGGGTGAGGGTGGGAAGAGAGGGCGAGGGTGGGAAGAGAGGGTGAGTGGGGGAGGGCGAAGGAGACGTACACAGAGCACATAAGGTGTTCAAATGGGGGAGGCGATGTTGTTTAAAGGGGAAAACTGCCAATGAACGAGTTTGGAAACTAGGTTTTAATGTCTGATTGTGCTTAATAGCCTGTGATTGTGGACATATTGTTATACACACCAAAAATAAATATGACCTAAAGTGGAGCTACACTGCTAATTCTATTAGTGTATAGCTGCAAACACGGAGTGACAGCCGCCCTACTAGTGCTTAATTTGTAACAAAGGAAGTGCCAGTGTTGTGATTAGGCAGCAGCTTCGTACTCTATAATTCTTTTGTTAGTTTGCGTAACAGGGAGAGAGCACTTAAACTGAAATGTAATAATGGCTTGGCTACAGCCGCTTTCAAGACTTATCTGCTGCCTTAATGCCTTCTAGTATACTGATGCCAATATCCAAGTTTCGTTGTTGTTGGAATAGATGCAAGTTCAACAAGTGAATTAACAGGCAAGCTTCTGTGTTCTGCGACACGGCGGGCAGGGGAGGGGGCGGAGCGGGGAGAGGTGCGACACGGCAGGCAGGGGAGGAGAGTAGGAGGAGGAGGGGGGAGGAGAGTAGGAGGAGGAGGGGGGAGGAGAGTAGGGGAGGCACGGCCTAGCGGCCGTGCAACCAAGAAGTGAGGGGGCGGAGCTGGGGGAGGCTGTGAGAGAGAGAGTGGGCAAGGCAGGCGGCTGGGGGCATTTGCACGCGCTTTTAAGCTCAATGCGCATGCGCATTGAGCTTAAATTTCACGGGCACTGCAAGGAATCGCCACGATTCCTTGCAAGTTGGATAAAGACTGTTTAAGCCCCCATAGTCTCGCAAGCTCGATGCGCATGCGCATCCAATAGCGAGACCTAATAACAAGCATTGGAAATGCAATAGGTCTCGCATTAGAAAAGTTGGAGCTGTTGGTCTTGTAAATGACAAATATTTTATTTATGTGTTGGTTTTTAAAATAGCTAAATTGATAGCTTTGTCTTTTACAATGCCAATAGTTATAACTTTCGCGAATGTGACACCTATAGCCTTTGTAATGCAACATGTTTTGTATTTACATGACTTAGATGGCAGCTCTGGTCATTAGGCCACATCTCTAGAGAGATGTACGAAGTACTGATGAAGACAAGATAAACTGCACTTCGATAATGATGTCGAAATTAAGTTAGTACCTCTTTGATCGTTTTACTGCAAAATTTTGAAAATTATGAGACTCTAGTTCAGAACAGTTTTAATTTAGCTGTAGGACAAGAAGTGCCAGTGCAAAGTGTTGGAAGTAACTGTGGCCAAGCATCTACTGTAAACAGAGGCCACGTTGTCAGTAAACTTGGGAAAATATGTTGCCTGGCCCAACATTAAAAGTGTTGCAGTCACTGGGTGTAGGCCGTTAAAAAAACAAGAACAGAACATCTTTTTGTGACATTTGTAATAAAGCTTGAAACATTGAGAGAACATATTTGAACCAGTTGTTGAAGGGAGGGCGATAGAGTGAGGGCGATAGATAGATAGAGTGAGGGTGATAGATAGATCAATAGATGGTTGTGTGGGGGGGTTGTGTGTGTGGGGGGATGTATGTGGAGGGGATTGTGTGTGTGTGGGGTTGTGTGTGTGGGGGGGGTTGTGTGTGTGGGGGGGGTTGTGTGTGTGGGGTTGTGTGTGTGGGGGGGGTTGTGTGTGTGGGGTTGTGTGTGTGTGGGGGTTCTGTGTGTGGGGTCTGTGTGTGGGGGTGTGTGCAGGGGGGTTTCTGTGTGTGGGGTTGTGTGTGTGTGTGGGGATGTGTTTAAGGGGTTGTGTGTGGGGGTGGACGATCAACAGATGAGAAAGGAGAAAGCGAGAAAGAGAGAGAGAGAGAGAGAGAGAGAGAAAGGGGGGGAGTGAGAGGAGAGGTATAAAGGGAGGGAGGGAAATAGAAGGAGGGGGAAGAGAGAGTGGGAGAGAGAGAAAGAGATAGGAGAGAGACAGAAAGAGAGTGAGGCGAGATAAAGAGAGAGAGGGAGGGAGAGAAAGGGAAAGACTGAGAAAGAGAGTGGGGAGGGAGAGCGAGAGAGGGGAGTAGAGAGAGCCAGAGAGGGGGAGAGAGAGCCAAAGAGAAAGAGAGCGGGAGAGACAGAAAGTGTGAGGAGAGATAAAGAGAGAGAGAGGGAGGTAGAGAAAGAGAGAGATAGAAAGGGGAAGAGTGAGAGAGAGAGGGGGAGAGAGGGGGAGAGAGAGAAAGAGAGTAGGAAAGACAGAGAGAAAGAAAGAAAGAGACTATGCGCCCTGGTGGGAGCTGTGGGAAACAGGTTCAAACAAATTCTGTTGAAAAGAAAGGGTGACATACGTAACATTATTAGATGGATTCTTGAAAAGCACCCCGGCTTCTTGCCTGGGCTCTCAGCAGGCATCAGCTTTACACAGCGTGTTTTTTTTTAGCCTTCCTAACACAGAGCACATAAGGTGTTCAAATGGGGGAGGTGATGTTGTTTAAAGGGGAAAACTGCCAATGAACGAGTTTGAAAACTAGATTTTAATGTCTGATTGTGCTTAATAGCCTGTGATTGTGGACATATTCTTATACACACCAAAAATAAATATGACCTAAAGTGGAGCTACGCTACTAATTTTATTTGTGTATAGCTGCAAACACGCAGTGACAGCCGCCCTACTAGTGCTTAATTTGTAACAAAGGAAGTGCCAGTGTTGTGATCAGGCAGCAGCTTCGTACTCTATAATTCTTTTGTTAGTTTGCGTAACAGGGAGAGAGCACTTAAACTGAAATGTAATAATGGCTTGGCTACAGCCGCTTTCAAGACTTATCTGCTGCCTTAATGCCTTCTAGTATACTGATGCCAATATCCAAGTTTCGTTGTTGTTGGAATAGATGCAAGTTCAACAAGTGAATTAACAGGCAAGCTTCTGTGTTCTGCGACACGGCGGGCAGGGGAGGGGGCGGAGCGGGGAGAGGTGCGACACAGCAGGCAGGGGAGGAGAGTAGGAGGAGGAGGGGGAGGAGAGTAGGAGGAGGAGGGGCGCTTTTAAGCTCAATGCGCATGCGCATTGAGCTTAAATTTCACGGGCACTGCAAGGAATCGCCACGATTTCTTGCAAGTTGGTTAAAGACTGTTTAAGCCCCCATAGTCTCGCAAGCTCGATGTGCATGCGCATCGAATAGCGAGACCTAAAAACGAGACATATTACATAATAAAAGAGGTGCAAAAGATAGAGTGAAATAAATATGAAAGTTAAATGAGAGGAATAGAGAAATCCAGCACCATCATAAAGAGGGGGAGAAAAGGAAATAAAAAATACAGATAATAATACATGGGAATAAAAGCATAGGAAAATACCAGAACCTATTTTACGAAATATATGAAAGTATCCAAAGCGGAGTGTCCACTGAAGGAAATGAATATTGTCACGTTAAGCAATGAGTACATTTTCATAGGGAAAGGAATGCATTGGTAAAAGGACCACCATAGGAAAGGTAACAGTTTTGAGGCAAGCCTGCAAACAGAGACATGCTCTGAGGAGGCTGGACACGTAGTGTAAAACCATAAAAGAACAGGGAGATAAAAGACACAATATGAAACAGAGAACAAAAGTTATCACACCACAAAAAGAAAGACGGCGTGAGAAATAAAACCTAGACGAGAATATTAGGACAAGAAGAAGAAGAAGAAAAAAGACGAAGAGGAAACAAACCAACAATGGCACATAAAAAGAGGGAAAGATAGCATGTAAAGACAAAGAGGGAAAACCATAAAATCATGCAATAGAAGAGAAACAAAAGAAAATGATCAGAAACAATCTAAACATAGAAAACAATGAAACAAATAGACATCACCAAAAGTGGAATAGTTAATAAATGAAATATTTAGTGATTACCTTAACAACAATAACAGCACTATAGTAGGGGGAATGAACAGGAAGAAAGAGAGACTACCTGTGGGGAGGAAACAGCCTTATAGTATATAATAAGCAAAACCTGAAAATAATTAAATAACTGTAAAACTGAAAATCACATATTAATAGCAAATATAGAATAACAGTAAGGCATAAGGCACTATACATTTAGAGGAAAATACAACCCCTCATGAAAGAGGCAATAACCAAGCAATATATAAGAAGCAGAACCTAAAAATGGATAAGTAGCTTCAAAACTGAAACTAATGCATTGGTGGAAAATATAAAATAACAGTGAGGTAAAGAGCACTATGAAAACCTGTAGCAGAAGTGACCACATTATACAGTGCATCGGATTTGCAACTGGCAGATCAAGCAGCAATCACACTACCAACAATAAGACTTGCTACAAACGTATGAAATAAGAAAAGAAAACAGTAGAGAATAAAAAGGGGAAATTCAGTCAGCATCAGGAGGCTTCTTGAGAGGCGATCTAGACTTGTCCCTTTGCTGTGTGTTAGTGAGGGAGGAGACAGAATGTAAAGCTGAGTCCCTGTCTTCTTGAGAGCGAGGCAAACGGGTGGGATCTCTACCACGTTGCCTAGAGTCAGTAGAGTCCTTCAAGGGAGATGTTGACATGTTTGTAGATGAAGTCTTGGATTGAGAAGGTTGAGCATAGGAAGAAGATTGAGTTTCCATATCATCGGACTTGATATCATCTAGAAACTGCTGGAGAAGGGCAGGATCATAAAAGTCTTTAGACTCTCCATTCCTGGTAATACGAAAACGTGCAGGCTCAAATAATCCGTACTTGATGTCCATTTGACGTAGCTGGGGCCGTAGGGAGAGAAACGCCTTCCTCCGCTCATTTGTTTCCTTAGAGAAGTCTGCAGCCATGTGGATGGTATGACCTTGAAATATAAAGGAGCCCCGTGAACGAGCCATTGATAAAATCTGTCTGGTCTGTTCATGCCGAAGAAAACAGGCAATAATTGGCCTGGGTCTTGCAGAAGCACCAGAACGTGGTGGACCCAGTCTATGAGCAAGTTGGATCTCAAGAGGAGGAACAAAAGAGATACCAGTCAAAATGGGGAGGGCATTACAGAGAAAGGTCTTCATATCTTGCTTTTCAATATTTTCTGGAAAGCCGAAAAAACGGATATTGTCTCTACGACTGCGATCTTCCAAATCGATGATCTTACTGTGTAGAAAGAGTAGGTCCTGATCCGAACCCTGAACAGAATCCAGTCGGCTTTCCATATCCAGTATTT
Source organism: Lissotriton vulgaris (assembly GCF_964263255.1). Taxonomy (NCBI): domain Eukaryota; kingdom Metazoa; phylum Chordata; class Amphibia; order Caudata; family Salamandridae; genus Lissotriton; species Lissotriton vulgaris. Next base: position 1,258,936,462 of record NC_141691.1, read on the forward strand.
TAGAGTCAATGGTGTCAATCCTTGTGTGAAAAGTAGCGAGTTCTGCCCTAATTGACTTAGTCTCTGCAGCCAATGATGTCATGGTAACATCCAGACCCTCGAATCGGCGGTTAACACCAGAAAGTTCTTGTAAAATGCGTTGCATAGTGTCAGACAAGGACTTGTCGCTCTGAGGTGATGCAGCATGCGATGAAGGAGGCGACGCAGAGCCATTACTTTTAGTTATCGAAGTAGAGGGTTGTTTTACCACGTCAGTGAAAAGTGTCTGCTTAGGTCACGACCACCATTTCTGTTATTAGACATGTCGGTGCACCTTTGTATAGACGGTCTACAATAGCGAATATTGGAATATGAGGCAATGATGGGACCAATGACGCATCGAATAGCAAAGAGGCAGTGAAACATATGTAGCAAGTAAGTGACCACTACACTCAGCATGTAATTAATGCTTGAAAGTGGAAAGCATTACAACATTGCCACGAAACACCAAGTATTATTTCATTAAACTGCACAACACTGAAGTAACAAATCTTGCGCGCCAAAATTACCTCAGAAATAAAGCATGAGGACGCAGTAAGTGGAAGCGTCAACAGACCAGTAATGCCATGGTGATGAATTAGTCTGTACTCAGGAAGAGCATTTGTTAAACTGAAGGTGGTATATGAGAGAGCAGAGTCATGCAAAACCACCAAATGTAGTAATAGAATCCAATGGAGGGGTTAATTTGTTGATACCGACTGCCAGTTAGAGGCAGCATAATGAAGTTTATTTGAAGAGATTCCAGAAGCAAAAGCAAGCTGAGGCAGAGTAAAAATTCCCTGCATGAAATACTTCAAAGCCTCCAACATATGAAAGGTACCGTGAAAAAATGAAATATCAAAGTACTTCGCCACAGAACTGCAAAGAAATCCTCTTATTAAAGCATTGAAAGAGGGCGCCGTGTGTTAAGAATGCACACAATGTTAGTCACAGCATGCTCATGGTTAAAGGAGCTCGGCCTCGTCGTCTGGGGGGTGCGGCCTAAGGCGTGAGAAAAGCCCGGCCCTGTAGTTGCAGGAGGCACGGCTTACCCTGACAGGAAGCGCAGCGTCAACAACGCGCAAATTCCGATGTGCACACCGGAGGAGGCAGTCACATCTTCGCCTCGCCGAAGGTCAGAGGAATTCAGCGTTGCCCCACAGAAAAGACCGCCACAGCGTTCCTCGCAAGTTCCGCTGTCATATGAGCACCAAAAGCAGGATCCAGGCTGCCTGGTAAGAGAAGGAAGCTCGTTAGAGGTCCGTCCCTCGGCAGAGCTCTTCCGTCAGGCGGCCATCTTCCTGCGTGGCCAGACCACGCCGACCCCACCATATTGTTTTTTAACAATATTATATGTTGCGCACCCATCTTCCATCTCGTCTTTTTCTTCCTTTCTTTTCACCAACCTCCCTCTTTCTGCCACATCTGGATGTATGTTTTCTTTTCCAATTCATGCTGCTTCTCTGTGTATGCCGTCTCTGCTCTACTGCATTGTCACTCTCCTTAAATCCCCCCTCTTTTTGAGTCCCTTGATAAAGCCTGCTCCACAGATACATACCTTTTGTAAGAGTGTTGATGCTGCCTTCACATTTTCTAGTTCACAGAGGCAGTGAAAGTCCCTGGGTCTCTGCCTGCTCCAGCACTGAAGGACGAAGCCTTCTCACTACCTCACTTGCAATTATTTCACCTGTTATAAAATAAGTGTTTTTGACAGTAGTTTTTTAACTACTCGATCTAAATTTCATTCTAGGTTTGTAGCTCGTTTAAATATTACCTGTGGTTATTGAACTCGTTAATTAGTATGAAAGCCCGCACATCTGAGACTCCTTTCATGGTAGCGATTTGTGGCACAGTATAGGTCGCTTATCCTTCGTCATAGCAATTTTTTTTACCACATTATTAACAAGCATTTGCAATGCAATAGGTCTCGCCTTTGCGAGAGTTTAAGCTATTGATACTGTAAATGACAATGTCTTTTATTGATATGTTTTGATAATAAATCATAAATAAAAGGCATTGTCATGTACAATGCCAATAGCTCAAACTCTTATAAATGAGAGACCTATTGAAAGAAGCGGCCGCTATTGTCCCGGGCTGCTTAGAAAGTGAATGCACGCATGACGCACTGAATGTTGCAGAAAAACATGTTGTGCATGCAGTAGGAGAAACTATTTAAATAAAATAGTGCTTATCGACAAAAAAGACTCACTGTGTAACCACCAAAGTAAAAGGATGATGCGGGAGCCCACCCCGCGTTTTGCCGCCGCAGCCTGACCTGTTCTGGAAGCCTTCTCCGGCCCCTCTCAGCGCGACCCTGAAGTCAGGCAACCCTGCCTGGGACATGGGCGGGGCATGGAGCGTGCGGCCAGAAATGTCTGGGGGTCCCGTGAGCTGAGGGAGCCCATCGTGTTGCAGCCCGCGTGTAGGAGACGCGAGGCGAGAACCCACCCCGCACTGGCCAGCAGTAGAGGAAGTCTGGCGGGAGCCCACCCCGCCTTCGTGAATGCCGCATGGTGCGGCCGGAGCAGGATTTCAGGTGGGGCTCCTGTGAGCAAGAAGGAGCCCCGCATGTTGCTGCGCCACAAACAGTGACCGGGTGAAGAGGCGATTCCCCCCTGCCATCGAGGAGACCAGCCGGGGAGCAGCGCAGAGTCCCCACAAGAGCCGGTAAGTGGGGTTGAGCGGGAGCCTGCAGGTGGTTAAATATTTTAAATACCGGCTGATAATGCATGCAAGTGCCACCGCCCCTGGACAGGAGATGTGCATGCGTATGGAGCGAGCAGGCGTTGTGATAACGCCGCGAGCCGTAGGCATGCACATCTCCTGTTTGTTAAGCTTCGGCACAGACAGTACATGTGCACGCGTACAGCTTGAGGCGTTATTACAACTCCTGCTCTAACCATACATATTCACAGCTCCTGTCCAGGCCTTGCCGTACGCGTGCACATGTCCTTCTGACCCAAGTCGACAACAATAGATCTCGCTGATAGCGAGCAGCGCTTTGCACTGCATCACTAGGCGAGACCTAAAAATGCACCTTTTTCCAAGTCAGAACAGAGTGCAGCACAAGTACTCTGTGGTACTGTGTACCTTGCTGCCCCACTGAGGCAGATCCCAAACTTCTGTGCTTCTGTGAATGCCAGCCATTGTCTGCTCCTCACCTGCTGCACCCTCGCATGTAGGTTTACTCCAGATACTCCTGACTCCGGCTGTGCACAGCAGTGCGAGCTTCTTCACATTTAAGTAGGCCTTAGTCCTTATATCTTTACCAGGAAAGTAGTTACTGATCGCTCTTCAACCAATGGCTGCTGAGATGGGCAATTGCCTAAAATGCACGGAAACCTGCTGTTCTAGGGAAAAAGGTTGAGAAAACCTCTTTGCAGTGCAAATGCCTTCCTGTCTAGAAACTGCTTCCCTGGTTAGTAATGCTGGTACTGGTTGCTGAGATTATCCTTAGCTAGTCAGTGCCGGAAGTGGAAACAGTGGCCTGCAGTGAAGATTTCTCCTGCTGGGAATAGGCGAAAGGTCTCTACTGCTGCCCAGGTTCATGACCCTGACATTCCAACCCTCCTAGCCATGAGAAACGGTCAGCCCACGCATAAGTTTGTCGGTTCAGCAAAGTTTACAGCACCAGCGAAATAACGACAGTGATTAAGACCTGAAAAAGCAATTCTTGCAGGTTGTTTGGTTGACTTAGGGCTGCTGTAGGCCATTACATTTGCATCAGCAAATAGTTCTCATAAAGTTTCAGTGAACTTCAGGACATCTAAGAATCTCCATGGGGTCCATGTGTTTGTAGGCCACTGGGATTCAACAATGGCCCACTGAAGGCTGGCTACTGTGGCCTACTGACGCCCTTTTACAGCTTTAAACTGTCATCCCTCAGCAGACTATGCGTAGACACCAGTGTGTTTGCATGAAAGCTGAATTTCACCGGGCCTCTGAGTCCATATGTTTGCAGAGCTTTTTAGTTTAACACAGAATCCTCAGGCTCAACGAAAGAAAACAGCTATGTTAAAAGACTCGCAAAGATACAATTTGTAAAGATGTACAAAGGAGATTCAAGATGTTGTAACTCTTTTCTCAGTCTAAAAAATGGCTCCTATAACGTCCATCTTTTTTCAGTCTGTAGGTCATGAAATACCAGTTTGTTTGTACTGCATTGTCATGCCACTGTTTGGGAGGGGTGGAGTGAAATTAGACTTGATAAATAGGACCTGGGACGTCTTCCTACAGTACAACAGGCGGAGTAGTTTTGTAGCATTTCCTAAAGCAAAGTCTGATTTTTCTTCTGATCTGTTTTACCCTCTTATATACACTCCTAATGCACTTTCAGGAGCCACCTATGCCTGCAAAGTCAACCGTGGGATATTAAAACCATCATATACAGACAAGAGGCAAATTATAAGCAGCAAAAGTGCTGACTTCTGCGAAACAGAACAATTAGGATTTAGGCATCAGCATTGGAATCTCCAGAAGATTTACAGCAGAGCAGGCTGCGGTGCATAACACAGACTCCACACTTCCCCAGTGTCAGCTACTTTCATACACATATGCCAAGCAACAGAGTGGGTGCGAAGCAGGTACTGGTAACTACGCACCCCTTTTGGCAGGTGATAATCACCCTGTCTGCTAAGTAAATTCAGGGTGACCCCATGCATTTTCCTAAGTCTGAAGTGAAGCCTATAGAAACTCGAGAGGAGCCATCAGGTCAGAGCTGTAAAGATGGGCATGAATTCTGTGCTGTCTGCAGCACAAATTTAATCCAAGACCTGGGTGGGTGGCAACAGTACTCATGAGCAAGAAGTAGGTGGGAACAGAGGGGGCTACAGAATGTGAGGCAGATGGCTCGTAAGAACAGACTGTGCCTCAGAAGCATCTCTGTTGTAGAATTTGCTCAAACAGTGTTGTAAAGAAAGGTACGCGGTAATCATGTTCTAAGATTTTTTGAATACAGCCCCACAGGGAGTATCTTCAGTTAGGTTCAGTAGGAATGATGACAGTTGGGAACAGGGGGAGAGGAGAGGAGGCATTAGAACGTTGGGAGAGCCAATGGGAGGGGGTATACACAAAGGATGCTCTTGCACAGGAGAGTCCAGGCAGTTACTGTCACACGGTGGCAGAATCGCGTGACAAGAATGCAAGTTCTTTTTTTTTTTTTCTTTTTTTTTTTTAAAACCTTTATTTACGAATGCACAATACACAGCGTCTGCCTACAACCCCGCAGGGCCGGCCGCTATGACATAAGCAAGCTGAGTGAAAAGTAGATTCTGAGACAGTACGTTGCTGAAGCAATCCATCAAGTCCACATTGTCAGTGAGAGCATAGTATCATACAAGTAGGATAAGAGAGGTTTAATTTTATGTTTTTGTCGAAAGAACACCAACACACAAACACATGGTATCATAGTGGCAAGGGTTGCTGGAGGTGGGGGGGGGAAAAGTGATGTAGGAGAGGGGACGCTAGCAAGGGGGGGGTGACACGTGCGGGAAAACAGAGCATGCAGTGGAAGTAGAGAAGGAACGTAAATCATGGGGAGGAGGGGAAAGGGACCACATAGTCAAGCGGAGGGGCACAGATATCTCCGCGGTAAGTATTCCACTGAGCCCAAACTCTGGACCACTTCCCTGGACGCCCTCGTGCCTCATACACAGTCTTCTCTCGGAACATGGACCAGTCCATGTTCTCTTTCCAGGCGCTTAGCAATGGTAATCTAGGGGAGCCCCAGAGCTGTGCGATATCTCTCTTTGCTACAATGTTGCCCAGGGTAACCCAAAGTGTCTGGGCAACATTACAATCAGACGGTTCCCACATATTCAACAGACAACGACGTGCTTCGGGAAGTAGTGGGATCCCCGTGACACGACTCATAACATCATGCACTCTGGACCAGTACGCTGCAATCATCGGGCATTCCCACAGAATATGAAGGAAGGTACCATCCATCCCACACCCACGCCTGCATCGTCCATCCGAAACCAAACCCATCCGCACCAGACGCACCCCAGTCAGATACACACGGTGGAGGATCTTCAACTGGACGAAACGAAGCCGCGCCGGGATAGCCACCTCCTTAGGGGAGGACACAGCTGACTGCCAGTCCTCGTCGTCTAATTCGAGACCGTCAGCCGTCGAGGCAGCCCGGAGCTTCTCAAGCTGGTCAGCCCTGTTGTTAATAAGCTTTTTGTAGATTAAGGAGATGGTACTATCCGGGACGTGGCCGTCTAGGACTCGATCCTCCAGGGGGGAGGACTGCGGTATATCGGAACCAGGTGGAAAGACGGAAGACAAGGCGTGTCTCACCTGCATGTACCGGAAGTGCTCTCTATCATCGAGCCGGTATTCCAGTTTCAAGGACTCAAAGGACTTAACTGCGCCCCGTGCCCACAGGTCCTCCACCGTGCTGATCCCAATCATGTCCCATTTCTCAAACCCTTTCGTCTTCCACAGGTTGCCTAGCCGTTCCGAATCATACAGTGGCGTCTTACGTGTCAGCCTACCACCCCAGCCCGTGGCCACGGTAGCATCTCTCCATGCCCGCACTGCACATTTCGTCGGGCCCGTAAGGAGTCGAAAGGGTGCCTTTGAATACAGAGCCCTATTAAAATTGCCGCCAGGTAACAGTAGTTTATCCAAGGCGAAGGCGGGAGCGGGCTCCGGAGCATAGGTCGCATGGTTGATGGCGCTCAGGTGTGAGGCCCAGTAGTACCGTCTAATATCCGGCAACGCGATACCCCCATCATACCAGGAGAGCGTAAGCTTGGACAAGGAAATGCGAGCACGGCCATCCCAAATAAGTTGTCGCTGTAAACTCTCGACTTCACGGAAATAGCGAGCCGGAACAGGGTCGAAGAAATTTTGCAGGGTGTAGAGAAATCGGGGGAGCGACATCATTTTAAAGAGTGCCGCCCGGCCCAATGGAGATAGAGGCAAATCGCGCCAACGTCGAACGTCTTGCTTCAGTCTACGGAGCGGAGCGTACAAATTTCGCTCGTAGCGGACAGAGGAGGTCACGGATACATAGATCCCCAAGTACTTAAAGCCGTCGGCCGCTACCAGAATGGGAAACCTGCGGGGGAGAGGCGGCAACGTACCCACTATGACATAGACACAGGACTTGGTCCAGTTAATGACAAGTCCCGAGTTCTTACCGAAGGACGTGAGAACGTCAAAGAGAACGTTGAGCGACTTCTGAGGGGAAGTGAGATAAAGGAGGATATCGTCCGCGTACAAAGAGACACGATCCTCGAGGTCTGGGGACCATCGGATCCCTTTGATAGAAGGTTCCCACCTGAGCCATGCGGCAAGGGGTTCGAGCGCTAATGCGAATAGGAGCGGGGAGAGCGGACAGCCCTGACGCATGCCACGGCCTAAGGAAAAGGGGTCTGAACACCTACCATTCACCGCGACCTGAGCAAGTGGCCGTTCGTAAAGAAGCTTGACCCATGCGATGAAATTAGGGCCAAAGCCGAATTTGGCGAGGACCGCCCATAGGTAGGGCCATTCGATAGTGTCAAATGCCATTGTGGCGTCCAGGGAAGCGACCACTGCCGGCTCGGCGAGGATTGGAGCTCTCGCGAGAACGCTGTGGAGTCTACGCAGATTGAGGGCAGTGTTCCTATGGGGGATGAAACCGGATTGATCCGGATGAATCAGGTCGCAAATAACCTTAATCAACCGATTGGGCAGTACCTTAGCAAGGATTTTGGGTTCCGCGTTGAGGAGGGAAATGGGGCGGTACGAGGCGCAGCGGTCACGAGGTTTGCCGTCCTTATAAATGACGACTATGGTAGCGAGGCGCTGCTCAAGGGGGAGGCATCCAGCCTCAACCGCCTCGAGAAGCATGAGACGCAGGTGGGCGGCCATCTTGTCGGGACAAAGTTTGTAAAGTTCAATGGGGAGTCCATTAGGGCCCATCGCCTTTCCCGAGCGAAGGGATCGGATTGCGAGGGCAATCTCGTCAACAGTAAAAGGGGCCTCCAGGGCAAGGCAGTCATCATCCGACACAGTGGGCAGGGCGATGTCACGAAGCAGTAGCCTGGAATCGGCCTCATCACGATCGCTAACAGGCGCGTAAACCGTTCGGAAGTGGTCCACAAAGCATTCAACAATTTCACCCGGATCAGTAACACTCACACCAGATTCACGAACAATGGCAGGAACAACACGACTCGCGCGTTCAGTCTTATCCAGCCACGCAAGAAGCTTGCTAGCCTTGTCACCCACGTCATACAGTCGGCCTAGTTGATTCGCCCGCATCAATTTAGCAGCATCCGTGACACATGCTTTATAGTCTGCCTGCTTCAGTTCCAAAGTGTGTAACAGTGCAGGCGTGTCATTCCCACCCAGCTCACTTTCAAGCGCTGTAATTTCGGTTTCAAGAGCCACAACAGCCTCCCTCTTGACCCTACGCTCTGCGGCAATGAATGATAGGGCGGAACCCCTAATAACCGTCTTGAAGGCCTCCCAAAGAACAGTGGGGGAAGTGACCGAGCCCACATTCTCAGAAAAGTAGCAATCTATTGCCTTAACCAAATCTGAGCGGAGCCGGGGGTTTCGAAAATGCCAGGGAGGAATCGGGGGGACCCTGTTGCCAAGTAAACCGCCCACAGAAATCGTAATCAGCAAGGGGGAGTGGTCAGAGATACCCCGGGGAAGATGTCGTATCTCCCGAACAGTGGACAGAGTGGAGGCTAACATAAGAAAATAGTCGATACGGGAGAGGCTACCATGTGCACCAGAGTGAAAGGTGTATTGCTGGAGTGTGGGGTGTAGTGAGCGCCAGACATCTACCAAGCCAAAAGTATCAGCCATCTCACTGAGCCACATCTGGGACTGCAACAATACCCTAGGGGGAAACCGATCACATTCACCGGACATCACAGAATTAAAGTCCCCACCCAAGATCAACAAGCCGTCCGGGAGCCCAAGGAGAGTTCTGCCAAGATCAGCATAGGTGGTAGCCTGCAGTCCAGGGGGAATATAAACAACAACAAACACGATCTGTTTACCCTCCCACCTCCCAGAAACAGCAGCATACCGCCCACGGTCATCAAGGATAACCTCGTCGATGGCAAGAGCAAGGGAAGACTTCACCATGATACCCACACCCCGAGAACCTGAAGTGAAACCAGCGTGTGCAACCAGGCGATAACCCCGGCGGTCTAAGGCCTTACAAGCATTTCCAATCAAGTGGGTCTCCTGAAGGAATACAACATCTGGGGTGTGGCGCCTCAAGAATTGCAGTACAATGCCCCGCTTAATCCTATCACCCAACCCGTTTACGTTCCAAGAAAGAACCCGCATTTCACCCCCCCCCATTGTGGCCAAGACATTCCACCCCCACCCACCAGCAGATCCCACAGTTGAAAGTCATTGCAAAATGTGAAATACCATGAAAACCAAGACAGAACATACTAAACGAAACACAACCAAGTCCCCAGAAACCAACCCCAAAACCAAAACCCGTTACAACACCCCCCTCCCTGCACCCCTGCTGACTAAAAAGCCACCCCCAACTGCAGTGTGCCTGTCGCCCCATATTATCTACACAAAGAACCCCCCGAGGAGGAAGGGAGAAATCACCCGTTCCCGCACCGTCACGGGCAGTAACATAAAGCACAAAGTTAATTTACACAGTACGTTGCATAGTCTCAATTTTCTCTATGTGTCGCGCACGCCAAGGCGCTGTACCTATTCGGGCGCCGCGGATGGACGAATAGGTCCCAGGAGGAACCAGGCCGAACTACTCGGTCTCTTTCTCTGCCAGGCGACCCATGAGGCTTTTTACATAGAAATAACAGAAAAAGCTTGAGGGAATCCCCCTCTAACAGTTACAGCGCCTTAGCGTGCGCGACACATAGAGAAAATAACAAACACTCACTTAAAATATAGTTTATTATAATTTTGCACTTTTCACTCTTCTCTTTGGTCCTGAGGAAAGCCAGCTTACAACAAAAGGCACTGGCTGAAACATGTAGACCACACTGGACGCTGGAGGTCATTGTAACTCTCCCTTAAAACGTCCTATTGCCTTTTTAACCTGCTAACAGAGGCCCAGTTTATTAAATATTGCTAAACCCTCGGGTGCTGGGACCTCCTGGATAGCATTTTAATTACTCACCTTCACATCCCTTCACTGGACACTCAGCAAAATACCAGCTCCGCAGTCACCTGGCGTTGTAGCACACCCGGGGCACATTCGGTGCCACTGTGGTGGGCCCGATGATGAAGCGTGCCACCGACTAGGTCGGTGGGTGAGGGCTTTCAAAGGAAAACAGTGTTTTTTCCACATATTGTTACTGCTGACGTACCTGAGTCTCCAAAATACCTCCCTTAAACTAGCTAGCCTTTATTGATTGATAGATATTTCTACCAAACCTTCCTATGGGACAGTGGTGATCTGATGCGACCTCAGTGTCTGAGTGGGGATCGTTATTGGTCCTACCAAACCTGCCCCATAGGTGCTGACTGTCAGATGCGACATCGGAGTCAGAATATGAATCACCCTCGCCACTCCGATCAAGCTCAGGAGCGCGCAAGTTGATATCCTCAAACTGGTCCGATGAACAACACTGTGGAGTCAGTGCCGAGGGCGGAGTGTGATCTTCACTAGTGGAACAGCCTCTATTGCTACTTGACATGTAACTATGGGCGTCAACATCATCACCGTAACCCACCCACAGATCTTTACCTGTACTGTTGGATTGGCTCAAGCCTGAATCATCTCTGGTGGTTCTAAAGGACTGATAATGGTTGAGATAATTTCTAGTGGAATGACATTTAGCTAATCTGTTCAAGTGCCAAACTTTCCCATTGCTGAGTCTGGCAGCGTTGTTGTATAATTTGCTGATGTGCAGGGGGGAAGTGAATCTACTTTCTCCCTTCCTAGTTTTCCTTTCCAGGCGAACTTTGACAAGGTCACCAATCTTGAAGGAAGGTTCTTTGACAGCATGCCTGGAGTCATACCAATCTTTGTAGCTCATCTGTGCTTTTTCTATGCTGTTCCTGATGGTTTCAGGTGACCATTCGATTTGTTTGGAGGCTGGCATCCAGCCTAAATCTTTGCTCAAGGGTTGTCTGCTTCTCATCAGGACAAAGGGTGCCAAGTTGGTGCTGGCACATGGGGAAATTCTAAACGCCCATATGAGTTTGAAGATTTCTTCTTCCCAGTTGAGATTTGCATTCCGGGATAGTTGTATATGTCCTTTAATGACTCGGTTGAAACGTTCAACACGACTATTACCTTCAGGATGATAGAGTGAAGTGGTGAGGTGGGTGATACAATTTCTTTCTAAGAACGATTTAAAATGTTACAGATGAGAACTGAGGGCCGTTATCAGTGAGCAAGAATTTGGGCAATCCCTCACTCAGAAATAGCTTGGTAAGAAATGAAATGACTGAAGAACTGTCGGTGCATGATACAATTTTGATTACAGGCCATTTTGAAAAATGATCCATGACAACCAGGATATACTTGATAACTCCATCATGACCTTCAATGGGTCCGGTGATGTCCAAGCCAATCCTTTCCCATGGCATTGTTGGTGGCTTGATGGGAGACAGAGGAACTCTTGAAGTTTTCAGACTCTTGTCTGAGTCATTGCAATCCACACAATCTCTGATTAGGATTTCTACCTGCTTATCAATTCCAGGCCACTAATAGTTGCATCTGACTCTATGGGGCTCATCAGGATGGCGGACGGAAGTGCGTCCGCAGCCCTGGAGTATGCGGAACAAGCCTTTTCTGTGTCCGCCTGCCGCGGACACTCCGTCCGCCATATCAGGATAGGAAAGAGTGTCAAAATTCCGTCCGCGACGGAAGAGCACGCACCGCCGCCCAACTACACCCGACCACGCGGCGGACGTAACCAATCCAGAGACTCCGCCGTACGGACTGACGTCTACGACCGTCCTCCAAATCAAGATGGCGGAAAATACACATAAAAGCGCTGCGGAAAAACAACCTGCCTGAACACTGTGGATGCCCCACTGCGAAGATACCATACATAGCTGAGATACCCACCACGAGCTGCTCGCCGACATGGACCCAGCACTACACGCTTACCCGATACTCTTCGCGATCCACCTCGTCCTAGTCTTGGCCCACTATCGAGGACGACGCAGGTACGCTACAAACCATTCGCTGTCTGGAGGGGAGTACCTGCAAGGGTCGTGACGTTGGGAGGGGGAGTGTCATGTATCTGAACCCACTGATTTGAAGCAAATCCAAATACACACCTGTATCACACACGCAGGAATGACTACGACAAACCACGACACATGATTGACTTGCTTTATTACACATAATCGGGGTATAATCACAGTGTATGCTTGAGCATGGGCATTGTGGCCACCACAGCTGGTACATCAGAGGCAGCACATGAGGTCAGACAGCAGTATCACCACAGCAACAGGGCATTGTGGCCAACAGAGCAGGTACATCAGCGGCAGCACATGAGAGTGAAAAAGTGCATCAAGAGTCCATAGCACTGAACAGGTACATCAGAGGCAGCACATGAGAGGGCAGACTGCAGTATCACAACAGCAACAGGGCATAGTTGACACCAGAGCAGGTACATCAGAGGCAGCACATGAGAGGGCAGACTGCAGTATCACAACAGCAACAGGGCATAGTCGACACCAGATCAGGTACATCAGAGGCAGCACATGAGGGGCTAAGTGCATCAAGAGTCCATAGCACTGAACAGGTACATCAGAGGCAGTACATGAGAGGGGCTAAGTGCATCAACAGTCCATAGCACTGAACAGGTACATCAGAGGCAGCACATGAGAGGGCAGACTGCAGTATCACAACACCAACAGGGCATTGTGGGCATCAGAGCAGGCACATCAGAGGCAGCACATGAGAGGGGCTAAGTGCATCAATAGTCCATAGCACTGAACAGGTACATCAGAGGCAGTACATGAGAGGGCAGACTGCAGTATCACAACAGCAAAAGGGCATTGTGGGCACCAGAGCAGGCACATCAGAGGCAGCACATGAGAGGGGCTAAGTGCATCAACAGTCCATAGCACTGAACAGGTACATCAGAGGCAGTACATGAGAGGGGCTAAGTGCATCAACAGTCCATAGCACTGAACAGGTACATCAGAGGCAGCACATGAGAGGGGCTAAGTGCATCAACAGTCCATAGCACTGAACAGGTACATCAGAGGCAGCACATGAGAGGGCAGACTGCAGTATCAGAACAGCAACAGGGCATAGTCGACACCAGAGCAGGTACATCAGAGGCAGCACATGAGAGGGCAGACTGCAGTATCACAACAGCAACAGGGCATAGTCGAAACCAGAGCAGGTACATCAGAGGCAGCACATGAGAGGGGCTAAGTGCATCAACAGTCCATAGCACTGAACAGGTACATCAGAGGCAGTACATGAGAGGGGCTAAGTGCATCAACAGTCCATAGCACTGAACAGGTACAACAGAGGCAGCACATGAGAGGGCAGACTGCAGTATCACAACCGCAACAGGGCATTGTGGGCATCAGAGCAGGCACATCAGAGGCAGCACATGAGAGGGGCTAAGTGCATCAACAGTCCATAGCACTGAACAGGTACATCAGAGGCAGTACATGAGAGGGGTTAAGTGCATCAACAGTCCATAGCACTGAACAGGTACATCAGAGGCAGCACATGAGAGGGCAGACTGCAGTATCACAACAGCAACAGGGCATTGTGGGCATCAGAGCAGGCACATAAGAGGCAGCACATGAGAGGGGCTAAGTGCAAGTCAAGTCAAAAAGTGCTTTATTCGAGTTGTTACTCATAAAAGCATATTATACACAAGAATTTAAAAACAAATTAAATTTACAATCCAGCACAATGACGCAATACATAGATTACATATAAAAATTCATTCAGTTAAAAGAAGAATTAAAACATTTGATAAAAATACTTTCCAAGATGAGAAACGCTGGAGTCTAAAAACAATTATACAAATGCAAAAAAACAATTATCAAGACAGAGAATAGTTGATTAACTAGCAGTCTCTATCTTGATACATGGTCCATGATAGATAAAAAGCAGTAATGTCGAATTCATGAGGGCTAATTTGTCACACAGAGAATAGTTATTTAACTAGCAGTCTCTGTCTAAATTATCGGGCAGAGAATAGTTATTTAACTAGCAGTCTCTGCCTGAGCATCCATGCCCAACCCAGGTATTTTGCTGTAGCTATCAGGATCCAAGAAACTTGAGTCGTACAAATAATTCGCATAGCTACTGAACTACTTGATGTCCCAAGGTTCCTGCACATAGGAGCTAGCCATACTCGTCTTGGAATAGCATATGATCCGCATGAAAACAGAAAATGACCCAGAGACTCATCCCCCAACCCACAAGCTGGGCAGGTGCTACTCCCACCTGAACCCCATTTAGCTGTCAATATTTTTATAGGAAGTGCACCAGCTCTCAGTTGGAATAGAAGCTTCCTGTCACCTGGTTTGGAGATGGTATCCCAATATGGTTCCAAGACTGGATACATTTTAGCTTCAAGAAAATGCGAAGACATGGACCCAGAACTTGGAGCATTTAAAGTTTTGGTAGCAATCCATTCCCAAAAAATGTCTTTTAAGACACGCTTAGCAGGGAAAGATGTCCCAGCAGGGTCCTGCCATAAAGAACTCAACCCCAGCTCAAACAATATAGATTTCAATGATTTAAGCCAGCTTATTTTGTGAAAGCCATCAGCTTTGATCACATCCACAAAACCCGCGGCATAATGTGAGAGCTCAGGAGTGGTCCAGAGTCTGCGCCAATACAAGATCGGGCGTAATCTGGCCAAGTCCTTGATTTGTTTCCTTCCTAGATCGTATCGGAGAGGCAACAACGGAGTACTTTTAGGTGTACCGGTAAGAGTTCTTAAGAATTTATTTTCAGAGGCTTGCAGAGAAGTAAGATTTTCAAAGCCCCACATTTCAGCGCCATAAAGTGCAGACCCAATAGCCTTTGCTTCATATACCAATAAGGCTGGTTTAACAGGTTTGGTTAGCGATTTCCTGTGTTCAGAATTAATTGTGCCAGCTATTTGTTTGTGTCGCAAAATAGCAATATTTATATGCTGGCTCCACCTATGGTCATCAGTTATTTGGATACCTAGGTATGTGAATGATTTAACTAACTCTAAAGGCCCTCCACTCATCATAATTTTGGACTTAAAGCTACGCTGCGGCTTGAAGCTCATTAGTTTAGTTTTCATAGTATTCACCTCCAGTCCATGTTCCCCACAAAAGTTCTCAAAAATTGTCAGAGCACGCTGTAGTCCACTAGGGGTTTTTGATAGAATTAGCGTGTCATCCGCAAACATTAGTATGGGGATTTTTAGTCCAGCAAGAGAAGGAGCATCAACATTCGCAGTTACCAATCGAGAAACTACCCCGTTTATAAACAATGTAAATAGAGTAGGAGCCATTGAGCACCCTTGTCTGACCCCTTTTTCAACACGGAAATCAGGGGTGACCATCCCGTGGCCGCCCCACTGAATTTTTGCATAGTTAGACTCGTGGAGGCGCAGTATCAGGGTTAGCAACTCATCCGAAACCCCCAAGCTATGCAAGACCTGCCACAGTTTTGCACGTGGGACCAGGTCGAATGCAGCCCGCAAGTCGACAAATGCCGCAAACAGGCTACACCCCCCCAGAACCACGGTTTTCCACTGCAATAATTGGAAGCGGAACACTTGATCGATCGTGCTTGTTGCCCTTCTAAAACCTGCTTGGAATGGAGATAGAATATTAAAATCCTCAGCCCAGTCGAGAAGCCTATTGACCACCACGCGACCCACGATTTTTTGCACAGTGTCAATAAGGCTAATAGGCCTATAGTTACAGGGCTGAGCTCGGTCCCCCTTCTTATACACGGGGATAATAACTGCACCCCTCCATGAATCAGGGACATCTGCTCCTTGGGCAATTGAGTTTATAAGCAAATGTATATATTTGCTCCAGCGTTCACTATCATTTAAGAATATATCAGCGGGTACTCCATCTTGTCCAGGAGCTCGCCCGCGCTTTACTGTACAGATTGCAGACATAATCTCTTTAAAAGTAAAATTGTCATCTTCAAAAAACTTCATAGCTATACTGTCATCAACTGAGACCCGGGTATTAAGAGTGTATTGCAAACTAAAGAATTCAACCCATGCCTCCTGTGAGACGTTGTTACTTGGTGACGCTTCAGCTCTCTCAGAACCCCGTTTTACAATATTCCAGAATACTCTGGAATCCTTCCTGTCACTGGCCATTTTCAGTTTGCACCAGTGTTGCTCGTCCCAATCCTTCTTAGCTTTAGCAATGCATACTTTATATTCTTTCCTAGCTAGAGAAACAGACGCACAGTCTCGCTTCTTGATTGCCCGGCCAAGGTCTAGTCTTGCCTTCCTGCAATCAGAGTTATACCATCTAGCATCTTTTCTGGTAGTAACCCCCTTATGTTTATCAGGTCTTAGAAAATGCGCCTTGATCTTACCAAAGAGGGTATCGTGTATTTTGACCACTTCACCCAGATCCTTAGGAGAGGCATTAGCCAGTTCCATAGCTAGAATGGCTTGATCAGTTTCACTATTAATAATATCAATATCCTGCTGATTTCTCGCTACAGTGTCCCAACGTAGCCTACGCATATTGTTCTCGGGGACAATGGGCGGAGGGACGAATTCATTCATACAGCTAGAGTTTGATTCAGCAGGCCACCATTTGTGAGTCACACTTAGGGGGTTATGGTCACTCTCAGATCTTATAATGACTTCCATATCACAAAGGGCAGGCCACAAATGCAAACTGCAGATCACATAGTCAATTCGACTTTTGTGCCTCCCATTGTCGAATGTTGGTGAGCCAATTCTATCCCCAGCTGTTCTCCCGTTCATAGCTCTCAAGCCTTTTTCAAGACACAGTGCATTAATAGCTATAATGTCCTCTGTCCAACGGGAGACTGGTTTCAGTTGTAATTCAGGGATGCCCCAGAGGGAATCCTCATCAGCACCAGTGAAAGCATCACCCACAACCAATGGCTCAAACGTCCTATTAAGGTCTCCTGCTATAACAATGTTATTTTTAACGGAGTGCTCCTCGATGAGGTCGGCCAAGGTTAGTAATGTTTCAGACCGACCTTTGGAACTTCTAATATAAACATTGTAAATGTCAAGTGACCCTGTACTGTCATTTGAAATCCTAATAAGCTGGATATCATTGTGTCCAGTAGCTATATTTTTAACTGAGAAATTTATTGCTTGTCGAATCCAGATAGTAAGCCCCCCCATAGGTCTACCTTTCGGACCCTTGACAGCTGGCACATAAAAATTCAGATAGCTTAATACAAAGACAGGGTCGCAGGCCCAAGTTTCCTGGAATATACAAATATCAAATTGGGTAACAAAGCCAAGCCAGTCCCCACAATCGAGCTTGGATGTCAGACCAGCTATATTCCAGCAGAGTAGGTTAGCAACTCCAGACAAACGACCCTGGCGTAATCCAGGAAAAGAATTTAGTACACAGGCCTCACCCTCTGGTTGGACAAC
This sequence comes from Lissotriton vulgaris, assembly GCF_964263255.1. Classification (NCBI taxonomy): domain Eukaryota; kingdom Metazoa; phylum Chordata; class Amphibia; order Caudata; family Salamandridae; genus Lissotriton; species Lissotriton vulgaris. The sequence continues at coordinate 1,258,954,020 of NC_141691.1, forward strand.
CAAGTTATTTGACAAATCATTGGTAAGGCAATTAACATTCTGGGTAGATAAGCTATCCGAATTTTGATCCCCATTTGCTAGTGGTACTTGACTTAGATTTATAGAGAGTCAATCACAGGCATCAAGATTGGAAAGTGCTGAAAATCTATTCTCTAGATTTAGACTCCTCTCTGGTTGCCTCACTTCCCTCCGCCCTTTTGTTGGGACAACGTTCCACTTAGTTTTTAGCATTGTTTTATTAGAGACCCTCCCACTACACTGATAGAAAAAGTCTAAGGTGAGTGGAATGATTTCAGTCGATCTCCGCTGTGGAGGTAGAAGGTTGGGTAGAATATTGGCCAAAACCTCTGGGTCAGAAAAATGTAGGATGACGCAGTCACCCATAAACTTCTTTGTACTATTACCTATCCACCTCACCCTTCTAGCCTTTACTATTTCGTCAGCCAATTGGTGCCTACCCCTAGGAGTTATTACCATGTTATTTGTTAACCAATAAAGTGCTTTAGACAATAGGGATGAGGTAGATTCTTCCTGACCAGACTGCAAAAGAGGGACATTGGCTAAAACCAAGACCAATGGAGAGGCCTCAACTATCAACTCTACCGAGCCATTTGCAGATTCTGGGGCGGAGGATGGATCCGAGGGAACATCTTTATTCTCTGCACTATCTAGAATGGATATCAAGGGAGCCACCGGAGGAACTGGTAGTGAAGAAGCCCCGCCCCCCACCAAAGAAGAAGAGACCTTACTGGACTCAACCCTACTAGAAACAGCATCTGGTAGTTTGCCTACTTCAGATAAAGTTTGATTCAGCAAACCCCCAAGGCGATTCACTTCCTTAGTAAGTTTATCAATTCTACCTAACAGCGGATTAACAATGTCCTTTATCTTAGTGTCTAACATACTCAGTAAGTTCGTAAATTGACCACTAGTAAGAGACATAGAAACGTCATCCAGAGTGATATCTTCTTCCCTTGCTGATTTGCTAGGGGGCGATGCAATCTTTTTGCGGCTTGATCTGAGCCCAAAACGTTTCGGCTGTGGCTGTGGCTTTTTAGCCCCTCTGGTGGATCGTGGAGCGGGCACCGGAGTGGGGGCTTTGTCCTCGAGTAGTTGTTGCTCTGTCTCCACCTCACTCTCGCTGTCTAACTCAATCAGGACCGACCGGTTCATTACAGCGATATCAGCTTGGTCAGATTCACTTACAGGTGGACAGCAGGAGGTAGGTTGCTCCGTGGATTCGGCAAAAGCTGAAGTCGGCGAAGTTGGTGAACCCAGGGCAGACGGTGAACTCAGGCCAAGCGAAGATCTCCTGTCACTATTAATTTTGGCAACTACCTGAAAGATATAGTTGTCCATAGTGTTTTTTGCAGGGGATAGCTTTTTGCCGGGCATAATTCACTAACAGACGATGCTTTTCATAAGCACAGGATAAACAGGTGCTTCAAGAGGCAACAATTCAATAAATAACCCCCAGCTATAACACAGGCTCACCTCCTTGAATCAGGTTTTTTAGCAGAGTAACGGGCCCAACCCAACCTTGTCCAGCCTCGGACGGCCTCAGACGGCCCGCCCTTTGTCCGGGCTTCATCCGGGCGTCCCGCTCGCGTCCCCGACGCGGAGGGAGCAGCGCTTTTCTAGCGCCTCAGGGCGCGATGACCCCGCTGGAATGGATCCGGGTCGCTGGGCAGGCTGGGAGTTGTAGTCTCCCTCCTCTCGGCGGCCGCTAAGGTAACAACAGCGGCGGCGGGAGGGAGACCGGGCACAGCAAAGCAGGAAGAAAGGTCGAGTCTGGGACGACCAGCAGCGCAGAAGTCTCCTCTTCAAGGTCAGGATTCTTATTCATATAGTCATCAAAGCCCATGACACAGCATCCGTCCACACTGGGGTCAGCTGAGGCCTTGTCTGTGGCGCTTGAGGTCAGCGCCTTCTGATGACCAGCTACTCTCGAGCCTCCCACAAAGTCTTGCCCTTGGGTGCTTTCAGCTGCTGCACTTACTGCGGCCTTGGCACAGTTCCTAGTTGCCGCGCTGTCTCTCCTTTCAGTGTTGAGATGGTGCAACCTTTCACGGCAGGGCAGCCGTGTGATTTATTTTATCCAAAGGCCCGAAAGCTTAAAGATGCACACCCAGCAGCTGTCACCAAACAGACTTTATTTTCTTCAGAAAACCGGCATTTCGTTTCAGGTAATATTTCGTTTTCTTCTGCCTACGCGTTTCGAGGACACAGCTTCTTCTTCTTGGGCTGCTCAAAATAATCACACAGGTGCTCCAATTTCCTGTTTTAGATGCATCACATGAGAGGGGCTAAGTGCATCAACAGTCCATAGCACTGAACAGGTACATCAGAGGCAGCACATGAGAGGGCAGACTGCAGTATCACAACAGCAACAGGGCATAGTCGACACCAGAGCAGGTACATCAGAGGCAGCACATGAGAGGGGCTAAGTGCATCAAGAGTCCATAGCACTGAACAGGTACATCAGAGGCAGTACATGAGAGGGGCTAAGTGCATCAACAGTCCATAGCACTGAACAGGTACATCAGAGGCAGCACATGAGAGGGCAGACTGCGGTATCACAACAGCAACAAGGCATAGTCGACACCAGAGCAGGTACATCAGAGGCAGCACAAGTACGTGTTCCAATCAACCCGTCCCAAGGACCACAACAGTGCAAGTCTGTTTACAATCGACAATGTACATACCATGTGCAATGACATGTGAGTGAAGTGAACAGCACCTCACATCACACTATCAGGTGGATTGCGTGAACTACCTGCCTCGGACAGACTGCCAGCACCAGAAACTGGAGTGTGAGACACAGCTACAGCTCGAGTGACTGACACATGAGCCACTGACCCAGACACAATGCCAGCACCTGATACAGGACTGTGAGACACAGCCACAGCTCGAGTGACTGACACATGCGCCACAGACCCAGACACACTGCCAGCACCTGATACAGGAGTGTGAGACACAGCCACAGCTCGAGTGACTGACACATGGGACATAGACCCAGACACACTGCCAGCACCAGAAACAGGAGAGGGCACAACTGAGACAGTGCTACTACATGATGCATGACAGCAAATAACAGACACAGTGCCACTATCTGACACATGCGAGTCAACTGCACCTGCGCCACTGGGACCACTGAAATGATGAGCCACAGGGCTGTATGGGCAAGGAGGCAGGGTGGCTCTGAGAGCTGGGGATAGTTGCACTTGAGCGACATCGGGGTGGGCATGTGTCAATGGTGTGTGTCTACGTCTCTTAGGGATATGTGAGTGCACCCTGGACAGGACAGGACTGGCAAGCGGTTCGGACTGAAATGAAATATCACCCACCATAGGTGGAGCATCTGCTGCCGGGGGTCTGGTCTCTGGGGACGTGCTGGAGCCTGCTTGTCGTTTGCTGTGTGTCTGCCTTCTGGCCTCTGCAACATGTGTCATGGGGGATGCTACAACAGGGTCCACCTTCCTCTGCTCCTGACGGGCCCTGATGGGAGTGGACGTAAGGGGTGACTCCACCGCGGAGACATCTGTATTCCGTTCCCTCAACAACATCAGCCTCAGTGCAGCCAGGGGTGATGTATGCCTGTCCTTGATAGCGCCAGTGTCAATGGGAGAAGGCTTGTCCCTTGGATGTTCCTTTTCCGTAGGAGGAATGTTGTCTCTGGACTTTCCCTGTTCCCTGGATGGTGCCCTGTTCCTGGCAGCAGACTTGTCGTCTGTGATGTACCTGTCTCCAGAACACACCTTCTCCCTGTGTGTGTGCCTGCCCTTGGGAGTGTCCCTGCTCTTTTGAGGTGCCTTTGTCTTTTGACTGTCCTTGTCCCTGCCCTTGGGAGTGGCTACTGGGAGTGGCTCCTTCCTTAGTAGTGTCCCTGCCCTTGGCCTTAGTAGTGTCCCTGCCCTTGGGAGTGGCTCCTTCCTTAGTAGTGTCCCTGCCCTTGGGAGTGGCTTCTTCCGTAGTAGTGTCCCTGCCCTTGGGAGTGGCTCCTTCCTTAGTAGTGTCCCTGCCCTTGGGAGTGGCTCCTTCCTTAGTAGTGTCCCTGTCCTTGGGAGTGGCTCCTTCCTTAGTAGTGTCCCTGTCCTTGGGAGTGGCTCCTTCCTTAGTAGTGTCCCTGCCCTTGGGAGTGGCTCCCTCCTTAGTAGTGTCCCTGTCCTTGTGAGTGTCCCTGCTCTTTTGAGGTGCCTTTGTCTTTTGACTGTCCTTGTCCCTGCCCTTGGGAGTGGCTCCTTACTTAGTAGTGTCCCTGTCCTTGTGAGTGTCCCTGCTCTTTTGAGGTGCCTTTGTCTTCTGACTGTCCTTGTCCAGGGAGTGTCCATGGACCTGGGAGTATCCCTTGCCTTGGGAGTACCTTTAGTGTGGGATGCCTGTGTAGCATGTGAAGGCATTTCCCCCAACACCACTTGTGGATCCTGTGTGTGAACTCCAGTGTATCTGACGTTGTCTTTGTGAACAGACTTTGCTGACCTAGGGGATGGTGTCTGTGCCCTCCGTGCCCTGACGTGCTGTCTGACGCTGCTTCTAGTGCAATAACCTGTATTTGAGTCCTGGTCAGAATATTCACTCCCCCCTGAGACATCCAGTGGTGTAGATGGGGAAACAGAAGTAGCACCCAGTCCATGCGACTGTACAATGGCAGACGACACACTGCTTGCCAATGACTGAACTGTCTTGTGTAGACCAGCAAGATCGCTATGCATCCCTTCCATGAATGCCACCACCTGCCCCAACTTCCTATCGTGGTCTTGGAATGCATTTATCATATTGGTCTGCCCCACACACAGCTGTCGCAGCAGATCAACAGCCTCAGCACAAAGTGCATTTTGGGTCACCGAGGCTGGGGCAGCGGTGCCTGTACCGAACGCCACTCTGCTCCCCCTACTCCTGCGTGCACGAACAGTACATGGTGCAGTTGGCGGCAGTGTGGGCCCTGTGTGCTGTGTCCCGACTGAAGGTGTTGATTGCCCACTCCCAGTCTGTGACGACAGTGCTGACTCATCAACACTGTCGGAAGATGAGGACGATGGTGTCTCCACATGCGAGTCCTCAGGGACGGACCTGTCCCCCTCTCCGGCGCTGCCCTCTTCTGTGTCAGTCTGCGTGTGCGCGAAGTCTGATCCGGATGCATTGCCTCCACTCATCTCCGCCGTCTGTGGCTGAGTGCCCTCTGCCAAAGCTGTAATGCACAGAAAAGAGGTGTAAGTCATGGGCACACTCACGTACAGTAGGACAAGGAATCCCCAATGCCATTGCTGACAAAGTACATCTAGCCCCCAACCTGCACACGGCCCAAACCTACCAGTCATCCTCACATGAAAGAAGCGGTGTTGGCCGTGAAACATGTACAGCATGCGGACAGGCCAGGAGCACGTACATCTGCACACATGTCTTGCCATGGGGCGACGGACCACTACTGCATGTGCTTCAACACTCAACTGCTAAGCAAGTGGCGTGTCAACATGCCGGACCTGGAAGTCACATTAGACTCCGCCAATGGCACCAACATGCCATTGCAACGATACATACGCAACACGGAAGTCACTAATGTGTCTGAGCAACAATACATGCATTGCACTCCCAAGTAACATACACAGACAGTCTGCTTACCGCTAGTTTGCTGTTGATCCACACGCAGCCGTTCGGACAGGTCAGGATGCGTCACAGCAATGATACGGTGCATGAGAGGGGTCATGGAGCGTCGGGCCAGATGTGGCGTTCTTGGAATCATCCCCAGTGTCACTTCCGCTACATTCTTGCTCAGCCGGGAAATGTCGTCCCAGCGTTTGTGGCAGTGTGTATGTCGTCTATTGGACACCCCCACTAGCCGTACATCATGTGCAATGCTCCTCCACACGTCCTTGCCCGGGCCTGGCACTGCGGTAGTGGACGGGGCCTGAAACGGCGGTGGTTGACATGGCGGGCACGCCGGTCCTGGGCCGGGCCTGGCACTGCGGTAGTGGACGGGGCCTGAAACGGCTGTGGTTGACATGGCCAGCACGCCGGTCCTGGGCCGGGCCTGGCACTGCGGTAGTAGACGGGGCCTGAAACGGCGGTGGTTGACATGGCGGGCACGCCGGTCCTGTGCCGGGCTGGGCCGGCCGGTGTACGGTGGATGATGCAATGTGACTGTAAGGGGGGTCATGAACTGCCATGTCCATTGACCATTGACATCAGCTCAAGGATGTGTTGGCCTGCACCTCCCCCGCCGAATACGTGCCCCGCCATGGTGGCGCCAGTGATTGTACATTGTTGCAATAGAGGCATCCGTCCCGGAGGCTTGCACATGCGGTTGCCGATGTGTGACCGTGACGGCCCGTGCACATGCAGACAATGGGAAGAGGGAACGGGGCCCGCGTATGCCCATTCGTAAACAGCCGAAGCAGTGCACCGCCATGGCGGCGCCAATGATTGTATATTTGCAGACGATGCACCGTGGTGTATTGTCTGCAGTTGCGTTCTGACGGTTGTGGGCGTGATTGCGTGACTTCATATGTCATGCTCTATTCCATGTGTGTCCATACTATGCCCATCGATGTGCACACAATGTGCAACACATGTGCATGTCGACGTCGGGTATTTCCCTACACACGTTTCTAGTTCTTCACATCTACACAGTACATCCTGGCTGTATCGCCACATTCTGAATCTGTAGTCAGTGTGTGGTTTATGTGAGGTAAAAACTATGGTGGGGGTACACATGTATTCAGTGTATGTGTGTTGCCTGTTGTGTCACCATGCATGTAATGTCCGTATGCCCACCATTATTGGTGTTGCCATTGGTGCATGATGAGATGGTGCGTGTGTAACTTTATCGTTTGTGTGCATGCACTTGCATGTGTGCCTGTGATGTGGCATCTACACATTTGGGTCATGACACATGTCTTGTTGGCAGTCATGTTGACCTGAGACTAAGTTGCATTGCACATGTTGAGACACATCATGTTGCTAGTGGCTGCACATTGTTGCTACGGCACTCCATGTTGTAGTGACAATCAGAGATGTCACACATATGACAATTGTCCACAACATTTTACTTGTTGGTAGAGTTTGTTGACATGTGACTGAGTTGCACAGCCATGCGTTGTTTGTGAATTGACTTCCATTCCATCTACTCCCACACAGGAGGGCTCCAAATGTCTATCGGCCATACACTGTGCTGGAGGATATGGTTGACGAGGAGGTGATCAGGAAATTCCGGCTTGATCGACGTAGATTGATGGAGCCTGCAGCCACGAAGAACCTATCCAGGTTCCATTACACCCACAGCAAAGGTGATGGCGGCACTACACTTCTTTGCAACTGGCACCTTTCAGTACACAGTTGGACATGCCGGGGGATGTCACAGTCCATGTTCAGCATGGTACTTCGGGATGTTCTGAAAGCCATGATGCTGTACAAGGATGATACATCCATTTCCCACAGCCGGCAGAGTTGGCAGCGGTCAAAGCAGACTTCTATGCACTGGGTCAGATACCACACGTAGTGGGTTCCATTGATGGCACACATATCGCTCTCATTCCACCACGGGCACGTGAGCAGGTGTATAGGAATCGGAAGCACTTCCATTCCCTCAACGTGCAGGTGGTGTGCCAGGCCGACAACATCATATCCCATGTGTGTGCAAGATTTCCAGGCTCTGCACATGACTCCCACATCATGCGGAGCAGCATTGTCCCCCAACTGATGGCAAATCTGTGTCCAGCACATGCGTGGCTTGTTGGTGAGTATGCTGTGGGGACAGGAGTGATATCTGTGTGGCATGGGGTGCCCACCAATTCTGGTAGTGATATTTCTGTCTCTCTCTTCCCTCAACATAGGCGACTCGGCTTACCCGAACAGGCCTTGGCTGCTGAGTCCCATACATAATCCAACTACAGCGGGTGAAATGCGATACAATGATGCCCATGGAAGGACACGTAGAGTGGTTGAACGTACTTTTGGACTGCTGAAGTCTAGGTTTCGGTGCCTGGATAAGACCGGAGGGGCCCTGCCTTACTCACCAGGCAAAGTATGCAGGATCGGGATTCCCTGCTGCATGCTCCACAACCTGGCTGTGCGCAATAACATAGAACTGCTCTTGGACCCTGAAGAACAACAAGTTCCTCGCCCTCCCAACCCACCCATGTCGACTGATGAGGATAGTGGTGAGGAGGAAGGTGTGGACCAGAGGCGCCAGCTCATTGATCGCTACTTCCCTTGAATGTGAGTGACCACCTCTTGTGCTGGTTGACTTTGCCTTATGTATGTTTGCTGGTGTTGTGTGGTTGTGGTGTGTATCATCTGTGTGTTCTGCTATGTGATGTTTGCATATGTGTGTGTTTATTTATTTGGACATGCAAGTCTCCATGATGTGTGTCCTCTCATCCAATGATTTTGTGATGAGTGTGGTTTGTGGAATGTTGCACTGCAGTGTGTTGTGATGGGTGTGATTCTGTTTCCTGATGTGTCTTTGCTGTCTCTGTTTTTCCCTAGGTCACTCCCGCTGCGGCATGATTATGTACGACTTGGATCCCTGCACCTGGTAATGTCTGTTTCTGATACAATCATGTGAATAAACAGGGAGGCAACACATCATTGAGTGAGTAAGTGGTATTTCTTTACAGGTTGTGCATTGGTGCTGGTGCATAGTTACAAATAAGTGTGGGGTGGGGGAGTGGGAGTTGAAGGTAATGTCAGATGAAATGTCCGTGCTGACACCACATTGGGTGGTGTCTGGCTAGTCCAGCAGACCTGTGCCAATGATTGGCTATGTGGGACTGGATAGTTTGCTGGGTGAATGGCTGGCTCAGGCAGTGTCTCAGTCATTGACGGCCCCTCTTGGGGCGTGTGGATGGAGCATCCCCACTGCTCTCCCCCACTTCCAGCCTCGGATGGCCCCTCCGTCTTGGAGGCGGGACAGAGTCAGCTGGGGGGGCAGGTTGCTCAGGTGCCACATCCGTCGCCAGGGGCGCAGGTGGCGGTGGTGTTGCTGCCCGTGGCGTTGGTTGAGGGGGGGTAGGGGTGTTGCGGGCTATCCATCCCCTCCACATTGTTGTCTGCTGGGCCATGATGTCCACTATTTGCCCAAGGCGGCTGTCAATGGCCCGCAACATGTTGGTGTTGTCCACTGATTCCTGGTGGGCATGATCTTCCTGTGCCTGGCCACGCTCGTAGTTAGCCTGGACCCTGGCTAGGGCTTCCAGTGACTGTGCCACAGCATGGGGTGGGTGTCCTCCCTCTGCACGACGTTGTGTAGAACTCCTGCCTGGCTGATGTGGCCTCGGCTCTCTCGTTTGACGCCCACTCTCCCTGCGTGGCTCGGATGTTGTAGGCCCTGGGTCGTGCGGTGGGTTAGGCAGGGTGGCAGAGGCAGGAGTGGTGGTACTGGTGGTGGTGAAGGTGGCTGTGCAGGTCACTGTGGCCGGTGTAGCAGGAGTAGCACAGGCGGCAGTAGTCGGGGCTGGAATTTCCTGGGAGCCAGATGGCCCTGGCAGCCCGCTTGGGCCCGCACCATCCTCCGCACCGGAGCTGGCTGTGGCATCGTCCCCAGAGAGTCCTGTGTGAGGCGAGTCTTGAGGCCGGATGGTGGTTCCACCAGTGAGATTACGATCACCTGGGGGGGAAGATTGAGCAGATCAGTACTGTGGACATTACGTGTTCATTTCAAATTGATGACATTTCAATGTCCAGTCGCACACACCCCACCCACCACCACCGCCCTCCCTGTGGACATGGGGGCCTGTTGGGAGTTGTACTAGTGACCTCTCACACACCCCACCCACCACCACCGCCCTTCCTGTGGACATGGGCGCCTGTTGGGAGTTGTAGTGCCATCCTCTCACACACCCCACCCACCACCACCGGCCTCCATGTAGACATGGGGGCCTTTTGGGAGTTGTACTAGTGACCTCTCACACACCCCACCCACCACCACTGCCCTCCCTGGGGACATGCGGGCCTGTTGGGAGTTGTACTAGTGACCTCTCACACACCCACCCACCACCACTGCCCTCCCTGTGGACATGGGGGCCTGTTGGGAGTTGTACTATTGACCTCTCACACACCCCACCCACCACCACCGCCCTCCTTGTGGACATGGGGGCCTGTTGGGAGTTGTACTAGTGACCTCTCACACACCCCACCCACCACCACCGCCCTCCCTGTGGACATGGGGGCCTGTTGGGAGTTGTAGTGCTATCCTCTCACACACCCCACCCACCACCACCGGCCTCCATGTGGACATGGGGGCCTGTTGGGAGTTGTACTAGTGACCTCTCACACACCCCACCCACCACCACCGCCCTCCCTGTGGACATGGGGGCCTGTTGGGAGTTGTACTAGTGACCTCTCACACACCCCACCCACCACTACCGCCCTCCCTGTAGACATGGGGGCCTGTTGGGAGTTGTAGTGCTATCCTCTCACACACCCCACCCACCACCACCGCCCTCCCTGTGGACATGGGGGCCTGTTGGGAGTTGTAGTGCCATCCTCTCACACACCCCACCCACCACCACCGGCCTCCCTGTGGACATGGGGGCCTGTTGGAGTTTTTTACACGTTGGTGAGTATGTGGACTGCATGCATGGTTTGGAGCCTGGGAGATGTGTCTTCTGAGTTGTGTGAGGCACACCATGTCGTTGTGCTCATGTCGCTTGGTTTGTACTTACCAGCCTCTTCTCCTTCCTCAATTCCTTCAAGGGTCTCTGGGTGCGTATGCCCAGCACCTTTTCCTCCCAGTCGGTGTAGGGTAAGGGCTCCGGGGGGGTTCCGCCACCAGTGTGATGTGCCCGGAGATGGTTTTTGGCATGAATTCCTTTCACCCTGGTTTTAAGGTCATGCCACCGCCTCTGTATCTCCTGCTTTGTCCTCGGCACGGTCCCTGACGCATTCACCCTAGTAACTATCCTGTCCCACATGTGATTTTTTCTAGCCAGGTAGTCTGCTGGACTAGGGCCCCGAATAAGTGGGGTTCAACACGGATGATTTCATCCACCATTACCTTTAACTCTGTGTCCGTGAATTTAGGGTTCTTTCTGGGTGCCATGGTGTGTGGTGCTCAGGGTGTGGGTTTGAGTGAGTTGGGAGGTGCAGGTATGTGGTGTGTAGGAATGGTGTGGTGAGTGTTTGTGTTGTGGGTGTTTTTGGGTGGTGGTTGTGTTTCTTCTATAGGTGTGTGCTGTAGTTAGTCTTGGGCCTCTTGCTAGCAGCTATGCTGTGATGCAAAGGATTGTGGTAGTGGGTGGGAGTAATTTTATAGTCTGTGTCTTGGTCCTGTCTCAATGGTTATTGGCAGTCAGGTGCTAGGTGGGTGTGTTGACTAGTGTGCATTATTTGGTACTTGGGGGTGGGTCATTGTGTCTTGTGATTGGTTTTGAAATTTCATGTGGGTGGTAGTTCTGTTTCCTGTGTTTGCTATTTACTTCCGTCGCACTTTTTGTCATTGGTTTGACGGTAGGGATGTTGTTTGTGTTGGCCTTCTGCTGTGATGCACGGTTTCTCGTTGCATTGTTACCGCAGCGGACGTGGATTGCGGTGCGTACCGGGGTACTTGCGGAGTTATCCTAATCGCGGACACGGAGCCTCCGCAGGTATAGCGGGAGATGTGGCTGTTCACGCGGTCATGTGCGTACGCGGAGGCCGGTGTTTCATCGGTTGCGTCCGCTTGCGGCGGTCTCAGGTGTACTCCGACCGCCGCGGACGGAGTTTGGTGTGCTCCGTCCGCCGCGATCGGAGTTTCGTTCAAATATTATCCTAATCGCTATGGCGGTTTATCCGCGGACCGGTCCGGAGTATCTTGCCACCTTCCTTGGCGGACGGAACACGTTTCTGTCTGCGATCCTAATCGACCCCTATGTTTGGTCTTTGAGATACATAAGTGACCTATATGGCATAAATTGAGTATTTTGTTTCTGAGTGTGAACAGGGCTATAGCTTTACCAATTCTGTACAACACCCCATTTTCCAGACTAAGTTAATTCCTTATTTTCAAAAAAGGCTTTGGTATTATCGTCCAGACGCTTTTTCTCAGGCCAGGAACTCTTGATATATTTGCACACTGTAAGTAGAGTGGGGTCTCTTGACATGTGTTCTTTCCATTCTTCTGACGATATTCCATTAAGTTCTGAGTCGAATAGCAAGGCTACTTTCTCAGCATCCTCTTGCTCGTTCATGACTTCTTTGTGGGGTAGGAGTAGCCTGCTTAGAAAATCAGCTACCTTGTTACTGACCCCAGGCCAGTATTCGACCGTATAGTTGAAGTCCAGTAGTTTGACTGACATTTTGCTGACTCTGGGGGAGGCATTCTGCAGCCCGGATGCCGAGAGGATCTTGATCAATGGTTTGTGGTCAGTACGCAGACGTATGTTGAACTCCCAAATGTACGCTCTGAAATAATTTAGAGCCCAGGAACAGGCAAGCATTTCGCGTTCAATCACCGAGTACCTTTCTTCAGCTGAGGTGAGTGATCTTGACGCGAATGCTACGGCCCATTCTTTGTTCGCAGCGTCCTTTTGAGCTAGTACAGCTCCGAGTCCCTTGTTGCTGGCATCAGTTGTTACGATTATTTCTGCTTTGGAGTCAAAACCTTTGAAAAAAGGTGCATTACTAATTTCCTTTTTAATGGAATAGAAGGTGTTCCGACAATCAGTAGACTATTCAAATTTACTTTTGTTCTTGAGTAGTTGCCTTAAATTGGACGTCTTCTCAGAGAAGTTACAAATGAACTTGGAATAGTATTCGTTTAGACCCAGACAGGCCCTAACATCCTCTTTACTAGAGGGGCATGGAGCTTTGAGAATGGCATCAACTAAACCTTGCTTCGGTTGGATACCCTCATGACTAATCGTGTGACCCAGGTACACAACTTTATTTTAGAAAATTTGCATTTGTCCAATTCAACTGTTAAACCATGCATTTTCAAGTTTTCTAGAACTTGCTTGAGTTGTGTGTCATGTTCCATTTGGCTGCTGCCCATGACCAAGATATCATCTTGGAAGAACCTTACCCCAGCAATTCCCTCAAAGATGGATGACATAACTCTTTGGAAAAGTTCTGCGGCTGAGGCCAGTCCAAATGGTACTCTCTTGAAGCGATAACAGCCGAAAGGAGTATTGAAAGTGGTGTACTTTCTGCTATCTTTGTGTAAAGGTACCTGGTGGTACGCTGATTTTCAGTGAATTATTGAAAATATATGCATGTCTTTAGTGGCATTAAACATTTCACAAATAAGAGGCAAAAGGTACTGATCAACAATTACATTCTTGTTTAAGTATCTGAGATCAATAAATAGTCTAATTTTTCCGTTGGGGGTGTTTTACGACCACCAAGGGAGAAACTCACTCTGCAGATTCTACCTTTTCAATAATTCCTTTGTTGACCAGTCTGTTAAGTTCAATATGTTCATCGTTTCTGACAGAAACCGGTAGATGTCCAACTTTGTGTATGCAAGGCGTAGCAGAGTCTTTAAGCTCTATTTTATGTTGGAAACTGTTGAGAAAATCAACTTTGCCAGAGTAGACTTCAGGGTAGTCTTTATGAAGAGAACTTTTGCATGTGTCATCAATGGACATGATGGGGTCATCCCTATTGGGATTGAGGATGATCCCTAGGTCAGCCTGATCACACCATCCCAGGACAGAAGGACCTTTTTTAGCCACAAAGAGTTTGTAGTACGCTGTCCTGTTCTTGAATTCGAATTTTAGTTCGCGAGTTCCTAAAAATTCTATGTTATCACCTGTGTAACTCCTAGCAATTACGTTGGACTTCAAGTGAAGCACCAATTTAATCCACAAATTGCTTCTTCCATACACTTTCGTTGACAATGGTGAACGGAGAGCCAGAGTCGGCCATTATGTTCAAAGGTACCCCACCTAATCTTATCTCGCACATGGGTTTTTTGATTTTGGTGGGAGCTAGTTCTAGAATGTCATATTCAATGGAGAACACGTAATTGATGTCATCAGATTTAGAACTGTCTGAGTCTTCCGATTTGGAGTCATCTTCTTCTTGGATGTGTTTTACAGGTTTGCTCCGTCTCAAGGATTTTCTGTTGCATACTTTGGCGAAATGCCCTATTAATCCACAAGACGTGCACCTCTGAGATTTGCCCAGGCACTTTTTGAAATCTGCAAAATGGGAGGAAGACCCACATCGATAGCATCTACAGTCAGTGTCGTCGCTGTGCTTTTTGACCTGTTCAAATTTCTTCTTGTTGGTTTAACTTTTCTTGTGAAAATCATTAGTATTCTGTCGGGAACTTTCCTTGGATCTCATTTTGTTAGCATTGGATGTATTGACAACCTTCACAACATTTGGTTCGTCAAGAACCGCTTTGGCACATGTGCCAGTCAGTTCCGCTTTTTTTACTAAGGCAACCACATCTTTCAGAGGAGATTCACCATTTACCCACAGTTTGTCTTGGATGTTGGGGTTGCTAGCGTGCATAATTATTTGATCACATATGAATTCTTCTTCTAATTGCCTACATCTGCATGTTAAGGCTAAGTTGTTCAAAGCGGAAACATATTCATCAATGCTTTCCTCTTTGCCCCGTTTCCTTCTTGAAAATTTATAGCGGTCGACAGCAACACAAACTATGGGTTAGAAATGTGCATCCAAGTCATCCAAGGCATGCTAAAATACATCATCACCCTCCCTTACTTTTTTTCCATCCTATTGTACGTTTTAACACCACCTGGACCCAAACAATACAATAGAACTTTCTTCTTCTTCACAGGAGTGAAATCATCATCTTCCACCGTTTCTATTTAGTTGCAGAAATATTCTTTCCTCTCCTTCCATGGCATGTATGGTTCGCCTTTGAGTGGAAGGAAAGCTTGAGGTTGTGATAGATTCAATGAACTTAAAGCGCACATTGTGTGAAACGTAGATGCGTAAGTAGAAGGTGGTTGCTGAATAAAGTGTCTGTTGTAACAAAGGGTACACAGGAGGTACAGATTCTTTTCACACAGGCCACTGGAGTTTTCCAGCTACATATGAACTAGGAGCAGGCTCGCTAAGAGAGGCAAGAAAAGCGAACCAGTCATCCAATAGAGAGCCACCATATCTGTTCTCGCAATTGACAATACATTAGAACTGTTTCCTCAGCCAGCTCCAGGACGGCAGGTGCATGTTAAATGTCCACTTTTCTTGTGGCAATGGTAATAAAGCTGCACACAAGAACATGAACTGAGTAAAGAATGAGGAAGGAAACCATGTGTCATGTCTGTGACTTAGACCCTTTTTCATTATACACCAATGCAGAAAGTCTCCTAAGTGATGCGGTTGGGCCATTTGATAATAGAACATATAAAGAGCTCCAGCAATGATGTCAGGGGTTGCTTGTGTTCCCATCGGAGGGAGTCATGCCTGGCAGTTCGAGCTGAACTCTTTCTATTGGAGGAGGGCAAATGCTGATTTGCATAAGGCATGTGTGATGTTCTTAGATTGTGTATCTCCTGTTCTAACATGGAATCCTGATGATAAAAGATTCCTAGTTTGTCAGTTATAGCTTGGTCTTGTGATAGCTGAGGTTGTTTAATAAAGACCTCCTGTTTCTCATCTATTTTGTGAGAAGTCACCTTTATTACACTGGAGACGATCGCGGAGGACAGGGAAAGGTGTACTTGAAGAGGTGGAAGAAGTGGAGCATTATCAAACTCAACATCGAGACGACGATTTAAAAAAAAATTAAAGAAACGCGTTGAATTACCTGGAACCCATCAAGGTTGTATATCTTATAACTGCTTACTGGAGAGTGCTTCGGAACTTTTAGAAGAATGAATTTTATTTTTTATCGATAAAATTCTGTAACCCAGTGATGTCAGAGCTGCGCGAGTTGTTGTGCGAGGAATCCTTGATGTGGTAGAGGTATTGAAGTTCAAGCCTCGTTTTCGTATGTGCGTAAAGGATTTTGGGAAAAAACAAGCTCTATTTGGAAAGAAAGCTGCCTTGTGTTTCAAGCCTCATTTTGAAGAGTCAGTAAAAAAAACCTTACCTTTGCCTGTGGTCAGTGTACGTTCTTCTTACAGTGGATATATGTGTTTTTAATATGTATTCAGTACATTTCTCAATGTAATTGTTTCCCAACAGAATCATTGTTTTTTGTTTAAATTACCCACCCTGGTTCTGAGGGTTACTGGGTTACCCCATTTCTTTAATGGGTTAATCCATTCATCTGCAAGACTTTTAACACTTTTCTCATTGTACAATCGTTCTTTTCTTGTTTTGCCCACACGCATTATATCATCCTGGCAAAATATAACACCAGGTAAATCCTTCAATAATATATACAATAGCCTCTGAAAAATCGCTGCAGCTGAGGCCAATCTAAAAGGCACTCTGTGAAATTGTAAATTTCCAGATGGTGTTCTGAATGCCCTTTATCTTTTACTCTTACCGTGTAAGGGTATCATGTGATATGCTGCTGTTAAATTTAGAGTGGAAAAGCATTTAATCCATTAGTTATTGACAACATTTCTTTAATTGTTGGCAGGGGAAATCTATCAACCAAAATATTTGTATTAAGTGCACTTAAATCATCACACAATCATAGTTTACCATTTGCTCATCTTGCCACAACTAAGGGTGAAATCCTGTCAGTTGATTCAGTTGCTTCTAGTATGCTAGCTTTCTTCAATTTATCTAGTTCATTCTTTAAAAAAAACTTTATTTATCCTTTCATTCATTTATAAACAGTACATTAGCCATATTTGTGCTATTATATCACATGTTAGGAGGAGAGTACATCAGCCAAAGGAAAATACATTCCAAACAATATTGAATGAGGTAATAGATACTTGTGTCAGTGGGGTACAACCAACAATCACAAGACACCTTACATATTAAAGGTAGGAGGATTAATATGGATCACATAGCATCTCCACATTCCCCTTGAATGCTGTACCTCTGAGTGTACCCGGAATACGTGCGGTCTTTGCGGGGCAGGAGTGTCTATATTTTATCTTCGGGTACTAATCTTTCCTCATTTCAACCTGCTCTCCCCTTCTCTCTTCGTTGGCTGCCTTGTGACTATGGTATGCTTGGTAAGGTCCCCATATGTTCTGTGGTCTGCTGCGTATTGGCATGAGGGCATTGTAATTGTCCGACTGCGTACTGCAATAAGACAGGCAGATGCACCATTCCGATAAAGTGAGCAGTGGTAACCTTCATCCATCGCATAGCTACTCTCCTACTTGCGAGCAACTAGCCCAGCACTACCAGTTTTCAGGATGCCCATGGCAAGTCTTTGTCATATCCCAGAACAACAACTAATGGTGTCTCAGGTAACAGTGTCTTCAACATGCCTTGTAATACCTTGAATACTGCAGCCCAGAACGTGTGGATCCCAGGCAATCCCAGGCAAACTGAGTGAAGTTAGCCCCCACAACTCCACATTATCTAGTTCTTTCTTATCATCTCTCAAAGAAATAGGGATAGTCCTCATCTTGAGTGAACAAGGTTTCGCATCCTCCTTCAAAATAATTTTGTGTACAAAACCACTCAACATACAAATTATTCCTGACCAGGGAACTCATTCCAAAGTTGTCTTTCCATCATTATGCTCTTGTGCACTAACAGCACAGGTTCTTAGCTGTAAGGGTCCAATACCATGTTAAGTGCCCCAATATCCCTCCAACCTAATATAACGGTATACTAGCACCTATATAAAGTTTTCTTTTTGCTTTCCTATTTTTAAACTCAAATTCCAATGTTCTGAATCCCAGTAATTCAGTTGGTTCTCTTCCAAATGTTGTCCCAATTCCTTGACATATTTGTCTCTCCAGACATTTTTATTTACTATAGTGTATGTTGAACTTGAGTCCACTACAATATTCATCTTGACGCACCCAAAATTAATTTTACAAACTGGTTTTTAACACTTTCTTACAAACCATTTCAATTGCTTCTTTACTGGCTTTCAGCACACAGTCTCCTTCCTTACAATCACTTTTTGAATCGTTCTGCTTATCATCCTGTACACATTTAGCCTTACAATTGCCTTCAAATATCTCCCCATCGACTCTTCTACTGCACACACACTCAAAATGTCCTACTGCCACATCTTAAACACTTTTGATTGATAGCTGGGCAAATCTTCTTATAAGGAAAGTGATTTTGATTTTCACCCCTTTAGCACCAACCACACGTTTTCCTATTAGAATATCTTCCTTCATATTCACTATCTACATTGGCATTCTTCTTTTTTCATCATTACCATTATTAACTTTAGGATCTTTTATTTTCCCCACCTCTTGCTGTTCTTTGCCCCCCACAACTTCTTTAGCACATCTATTCGTCAATTGAGCCATATGATCAATTGCTATAGTTTCCTCCCAGGAGCTCCTCCATTGACCCACAACTTATCTTGAATGCTAATGTCATTAGTGTGCCTAATGATCTTGTCTCTGATAAGTTTATTGTGAAAATTACCAAATCAACAAATTAACGCTAAATGTTGAAGCACTGCTAGTTAATTGTCTATCCTGTTAACCTTCCCTTGGCTCCTCTGGAAGAAGTTAAAGCGATCAATCTCAACACACAGTTGAGGGAAGTATGAATGAAGATCCTTCAAGGCATTACCTTCTTGTCGAAGTTTCTTTTCTATTCGTTGGTATATTTTCAAACCTCCAAGATCCAAGCAGTGTAATAATAGTTTAATTTCCAGTGACAAAACTTATTCATCAAGAGTTGAAATGTAGTTCATGAAGAGATTTTTCCACTCCTCCCATTTCATGGAAGGATTGCCAGATAATATGAAGGATTATGGTGGAGTAAGATTTATTCCCTGAGTGTTGCTCACTATATCCAAAAGCATAGATTACTGAATGTTTTCAATAACCTTAAAAGTTGACAGATTACTCAGAAAATGAGTATAAAATATACTCATTATGGGCAATGAATAAATAAACCCAAAGAATAAATGTCATTTATCAGTGTTACAAGTACGTTTTTTGTTCCTATATTTCAGGCATAGGGTATGTCTTCACCAAGTATACAACAACCACATTGCGATTTTAAAAAATAAGGCTCGTAAGGTCACTTATGTGGGACCTTAGCCACTGACCTCAAACGCAAGTTCACCAAGATGTACGTAGAACGTAGAAGCAGCGATACTAGAAGAAACGTCAGGCCACTCCTGTATGAGCGATAGTCACACAATTCAAATTGTGGCACTGGCTAAGTAACAGCACTCAGTAAGCACTAATAACATCAATAGCTCCAAAATCATTGTATTTCCGAGCAATGTACAGTACCATAGCTTGTTATCCAACACGATACACACAGTTTAGGAACTGAAGAGTCATATTGAAGAGGCACAGTGACAAATGTTCCACGATTATGGTTTGGCTCCTACTTAATTCCAGTTCTTAAGGCCAATGGGACTCTC
Organism: Lissotriton vulgaris; assembly: GCF_964263255.1. NCBI lineage: Eukaryota > Metazoa > Chordata > Amphibia > Caudata > Salamandridae > Lissotriton > Lissotriton vulgaris. The sequence goes on from NC_141691.1 coordinate 1,258,973,401, forward strand.
ACCAGGGCTGCCCCATCCTCATCACCAACTTTGTAATGGGTCGTATTCCAAGTTGCAGCCCCAGGGACACACAGCTGACTCCTTCTGTAGCTTCTGCTCAATTGACCATGCAATTCATAAGGACTACCTAGATGTCACCAGTTGAGCACAAGCAGCCAAGCCAACACTTATTGTTACCTTCAGTTTTGAGTTTCAGCTCCATGTTTGGCAAATATTTTGTCACCCTAGTTTCTTTTTTTAGGTCTCACCTACAGACACAGGCATATAGCATCCATTGGTGCAGCAGATGCAGTGACACTGGGTCCCAGAGACCTGATGGGCCAGCTGAACCTTGAATATTGCTGAATTTAATCATTCAAACAACAGGTAAGGAGCCGGTTTCCTTCCTTTCTGTAGGGTCCATGACACACTAGCAATACTACTGTACCGACAGCTTTTAGAAGTTGCTGAAAACCTATTGTGGACACTAATAATATTTACAGTGAACTTTGGGTTAGTCCAGTGCGTACCATTGTTCGGCGCTTTCTTGCTAATTCCATCAATTTCCTTCCTATTCTTGTGTTTCTCCCTATTATAGCTTCTTTACCATCCTTTTGATTTGATTGTAAGTAGTGGAAGGATACAAGTCGCCCATTCAGGAAGCTATGTTTTTCTTTTTTTTTCCACACTCCACAAGTTTTCTTTTTCTTGCACTTTTCCTCATGTGATGCTCTGCACTGACATCACTGCCCTTTGCACTCTCCCTCTTGCACCTCTGTTGCTTATTACTGTGGCTTCTGCCATTAATCAGCTCTTAATCCAAACTCCTGCCCCCACTCACCACTCATTGTTCCTCCACTTCTCATATTTTTAAAGACATGTTCTTCTGGCAAGTCTGGCAGCTGCAACTTTCTTCCAGGTTGCTCCTTTACAAAGTGGTGCAGTTTGTTATATGTTTTTTTTAATTCACTTCTACAAGATGGGCTTCTGTCATTTTTTTGTTTAAATAGCTACTTCTTAAGTGCACCTGTGGGTGGTGTGTGTGTGTTAATGCCGGGACTTCCATAGTGTATTAAGCATATGTGTGCATGTCTGATGCTAATTATAGCGTTTGTATCATTGCATTTTTTTGCCAGTGCTCTTCATCAGTAAAAATAACTATTTTCAGCATTGACAAAAGCATTGGCAAAGGAAAACAGTTAGCACCGGCTAAGCCAAAAGACCGGACCTTTTGGTTTCGCCATTTATTTATTAATTTTGTTGTTGCTGCCAAGGTTTGAGTTATTTTTTTTCTAGACAGCGAGTCATAACATTGAATGTCTAAATTGTTAAATGCTGTTTTTCCTTCTTTTGGAAGTTTAAATACCCTCACATATTTCGGAGTCAATGACAGTTATGACAAAAGAAAAAAGATGTATATAGCTAAGAGTGGTTAAATGAGTATAAGTATCCCTAAAGGATATCTTCTAATATCATTTATATCTCCAGCTGCTGAAAGTAAGAATACTAGCATATATACTCATGGACGTTATTTAGCTGTCACCAGGGGACGGAGCTGCGATCCTTGGCTAACCCATTGCGACCCCTGGCCCTGAATTTGTGACCCCTGACCTCCAAGATAGCATAATCAGTGCCAGGAAGACAGTGGCAGCTCCTCCTTATGGACATCGGTTGGTGCTCCAATAGCCTTGTCTTTATCAATTTTTTATTACACTAATAGTGAATTATATATTATGATTCACTATTAATGTAATAAAAAATGGAATTAAATTACCTGGAAATAAGACCCTACCTGATAGCAGAGGTAGGTGAAAAATGCTTTTAAATGTATGCTATGCGCATGCTTGCAGGTGACAATGTCTTTATGTGAGAGAGAGTGTGTGTATGGGTGATTTTATATGCGTAAGCATGTGTGTGGGAGAGAACGTAAAGTTCAAATGTTGTGTGATGTCATTTGCGCTACCCCTGACTTTTTAATGAATTAACGTTCATGTACTTATACATATATTATGCTTATGCATAGTACAGATTGATACAGAAATATATCGTTTAGGGATATTTTTTCTTGAAAAATGTATATACCTACTCCTTATGCTTTTACAGGGTATATCTTTCACAATTTAACAAAAGTTATGAGTCGGGAAAAGCGGAATTGTCGTGATGTATGTTTTTCTGCACTGAGAGTAAACTGTATGGCAGAGAAGTTATTAACATTTGTAAGAGCCCCAATCAGGATAAAGATATTGGAGGGAAGGATGCAGAGAGATATTAACGGGGAGCCCCTTGACATCTGGTAGTTTAATAATACTCCTGGGGCTTTTTGATGGGAAGTCATAATGTAAGCACAATGTATTCTATGAATGTCTTTGACTGTGAGACTTATATTCTATAGCTTTTTAGGTTTTTCCAGGATTGAAAAACTTCCAAAAATGGCTTCCATGAAGCACCGGCTACTGAAGCCTTTTGCTCTTGACTTTCATTTGGGAACACCTCTGTAGCTCCAGGGTTACAATCGTAATTGTGGGGCGCTGCCATCTCTGGGCTCTACAGGGTTCCACAGAGTGTGAAAAGTTGGCCTGGCATATGATGTCCACTATTCTAGTGGGCACCTTGCACCAGTCAAAACGACCCTTATTGATGGTAGGTTTAAAGTCAACCTTATAGAAAGCTATCCTAGTGGTAGCTGTGGAGAGCAGCCTTCAGGCTAAGACTTCGAGGTGAGTTAAGCAATTTGTTTTTACCAGTCTACAATCTCTTGAATGATCAAATGAAAGTACACCGCACAAGGTATATATCAAATATATATGCATTTATTCTAAACACAACCCCTCTGGTCTCTTTATGAGGTCAGAGGTAAAAGTACAATACAAGGAACTTAATTAGCATGCGATAAGTTGCACAGTATAGGTTATGCCCTAGGGACCTCACAAACCATATACTAAAATAGTGGTATAAGAACCACGTGAGGATTAGAAAGCAGGCCTAGGGCCTTTAGAACTGGTGGGACAACCAGGAACCACCCAAGGTAGGGACACAGGAGACCCACGGGGGACGTGTGCAGTGTCTAAACACAGCCGCAAATCTCCATTGACGTTCTATGAGAACAAACAAGTTACAATTTTAAAGAATGTGGACACTTAGAGGTGAACTACGATGGAACCCTTTTAGACTAGGACACTTCGAGAGTCAAGACCCATGGGAGCACCAGAGTACTCGTGTTACTTCACCCGGGGAAGCCGAGTGCATAGGTGTCTTTTGGTGTCAGGTTTCGTCGTCTATTCCAATAGAGAGCTGCGAAGAAATGCTGCAGACGACCAGAGGAAAGTGTCTGGGTGGATCCAAGGTTGGATCGGCGATATGAAGAACCTGAAAGCAGAGGGGACAGAGTCTGGGTCACTAGCCAGTGACCAGGATGGCGACAAGAAGGTGCCAGCTGATGTCGGGTGTTTTCAGGTGAAAGAGGTGAAGCTTGACTCTTCAGCCACGAGGACCAGGAGGCGTCGACGACGACAAGGAGTTGGATTCGAGCTGTCCCATAAAGGATGTCGAGTGCGTCAGAATCAGGATCGGACCCAACAAGCCTTGGCAACAGCAACCCATGCAAGATGACAAGATTGGCTTTGGTGCAGACCAGCAAGGTCTGAGGGACTTCTCCTTTGGAGGGGAGGCAAAGCACGCCTGGAGCAACCAGGAAAGCTCAAGAAATAAAGGATTTGCTTTTGTGGGGGCTCACTAGCCAACGGACTAGGAAACACAAAGGAGCCTCGAGCTGCGGTGAAGAAAGGGGGCTCACGGGTCACTCGTGGAGTGCTGGCCTTTGTACTTCGGTGCAAAAGGTGCTCGGGGCAGGGGCTTCAAATACCCTAAGGCACAACTTCGGGAAGTAGGTGCAGTTGCAGGATGTCCAGGAGTTCCGGGCCCAAGTCTCTTGTGTCAGCTACAGGTCTCAGCTCTGCTGGGAACTCGTGTCAGCTTCAGAGATGTCTGGAAGTCCGTGTCCTGTGTCACAGATTCTTTGGGATCCGGCAGGAGCCTCGAAAATGCAGACCGGCAAAGGTGCTTCTTTGGTGCCTGTTTGAAGAGGGAGGTCACTCCTGGACTTCAAGGGAGATTCTTCAGTCTTTCAGTCGAAATGAAATGTCGAAGTTCCAAGATTTCTTCTTCAGAGTTTTGTCCCGGGTAATCTAAAGTCCTAGGGACTGGGTTACTATACTTATACCAAGTTTAGGGGTTGGACTAACTCTAGGGTCCCACCTATGGGAGGACCTGGGGAGGGGGTGGTTACACCCCTTCCCCTTTTCCAGTTTCGTGCCAGAGCTAGTGCCCCAGCAACCGGTTTGAACTGGGAAATGCATGGAGCACCTTGTGTGCCCCAGGCAGTGTCTTAAAAGCATTCACTGAATGCATCCCACCCTGCCCCAATACACTAAAGTCTGTCTGGGAGGTGCTGGCACCTCCCTGGACAGGAAACCTATTGTTCAGACCTCCCCTGCCGGAGTTTCGTCCAGCAGCAGGAGGTCAGACTTGTGTCTGTGGTATCAGCTGCTGGGGCCACAGGCTCCAACACCCACACTTTCTGTCCTGGCTGCTAAACAGTCAGTACAGCCTTTTGGTCATGCCAGGCTTGTTGTCATTCCTGGCTAGCCTCAAGGTTTTTAGTTGCCTATTTCATGTACTCAGCCATCCGAGAGCGGAGACCAAGTACATAGTCCACAATATCCTTTTTAGGGGGTTTGAGAGGTAACTCCCATCCCTCCTTCACCAGACAAAGTTCAAACGGAACCCCCGCCACAGGTAGTGGTATAAGGGGGGCCTTTGTAGTGCCACCTGCTTTACCACTGGCTTGGCAGATTACACAGGAGCGACAAAACTCCTTTGTGTCTTCAGACATGTGGGGCCAGTGAAAGTGAGGAATAATTCTGTCCCAAGTCTTGTTCTGGCCAAGATGTCCTGCTAGGGGAATATCATGGGCAAGTGTCAATAGGAAGACCCTGAATGCCAAAGGTATGACCAACCTCCTGGAAGCACCAGGCTTGGGGTCTCTATTCTCTGAATACAAGAGTCCATCATCCCAATATATTTTATGGGTACCACTAGCGTTCCCAGCAGCCTCAGCAGCAGCTTGCTGTCTGAGGGGTTCAAGAAAAGGGCAGTCCAGCTGTGCCTGACTCAGATATGCCCTGGAAGGGCCCCCTGTCTCCAGAAACTCAACCTGATCAGGCTCAAGCTCTTCTGGGACAGTTCCTTCCTCAGGCTCACAATCAGCTTCCTCAGAAGGCTGATCCTCACTCTGAGTCAGGGGGGAAGGCACTGTCTTAAGCCTACTGCTCCTTTTCTTGGTAGGTAACTGGTCCATTATTCCAGAATCCAGTGCCTGTTCAGTGTTAGACTTTTTGACCTGTGACCTAGTCACTGCAAGAACATGTGCTGAGATTCCTAACATTTCTGCATGTGTCATAAACTCCACTTCAGACCAGGCTGAAGTCTCTAGGTCATTGCTAAGCAAGCATTCAACAGGGAGGTCTGCACTGATCACAACTTTCTTAAGGCGAGTTACCCCTCCCCCGGAGAAATTAACAACCGCCATACTATGGTAGTACTGATATTGCTGGCATTGGTCACTTGGTAAGTTTCACCAAGTATGACTTGTCCAGGGTCCACAAAGTTGGGTAACACCATTGTCATACTTGCCCCTGTGTCCCTGTAGGCCTGAGCCTTTTTCTCATTAATTAAAGGAGTTTGTCTGTACTTGCCCGGGTTACTGGGACTCACAGTAGAGGTCATATCCATGCCTCCATAACAGATTAAAACAGCTGAGTTGGCACTCTGACTAGGCCCGAGTCCATCTCAGTTCCCAGGGTTCCCTACTACACCCTTCTGCTGAGAACCACCACTTGGAGCTGAACTAGGGGGAACAGTTGCCTTAGGGGCAATGGTGGCTGGAGCGGTCTCTGTCTTGGTGCATTCACTAGTCCAGTGAGTGTTATTCATAAACACCTTGCACCATGGTTTCTTTGGGCCTTCTTTCTTCTTAGATTGGGGACCCCCACCATTAGAAGCTTTTTGGGGACCTTGTGAAGAATTCTGGTCTTTTCCTTTCTCCCCACCCTTTTGATCTTGCTTCTTTTGGTAACCACCTTGGTTCTGTACCTTCTGCTTCACCCTGGTTCTGACCCATTTGTCTGCCTTCTTTCCCAATTCTTAGGGAGAGGTCAGGTCAAAGTCAATCAGGTTGCTGATGCAACAGCTGGTTCTGACAGTTATTAGGAATCTGTTCTCTCATGATTAGATTATACAATCCTGTATAGTCACACACTTTACTGCCCAGCAACCAGCCCTCCAGAGCCTTAGTAGCACAATCTACAAAGTCAGTCCAGTGCTGAGTCTGTGTCTTCTGGGTATCTCTGAACTGCAACCTATACTGTTCAGTGGTTAGGCCAAACCCATCTATTAGAGCACTCTTCAGGACATTGTAATTGTCAGTACCCTCTTCTCTTACAGTGAGGATCTTGTCTCTACCTTTGTCTGCAAAGGAGAGCCACAAGATTGCTGCCCACTGCCCCTGGGGCACCTGCTGTACTTTGCAGGCCCTCTCCAGTGCAGTAATCCATTTGTGGATGTCATCCCCAGATAGGGAAAGACAATCTTGCTTAGGTTTCTAAGGTCATAAGACCTATCCCTACCACTAGGGATGTTGCTGCCACCATAGGACTCTAGTCTCATCTTTTCTCGCTCTCTCTCTCAAGAGCTAGGGTCTCTTTTTCTAAGGCTACTTCTTGTCTCCTTATCCTAAGCTTGGCTTCTCTCACCCTAGCTTCATGCTCCATCTTCTCAGGAGAAGTTCTCCTCCTATGAGCAGAGGCAGAGGATCCTAGAGATGTACCAGAATGGTTAGATTCCACTGAAGGTGATCTTTCACTTCTAGGCACACCACCAGGTCTACGTGGGGGGATGGAGGGAGTCCCATTATGGCCTTCTTTATCTCCAAGTAGGCTTGGATTCCCCAGGTTGAGTCTACTGACATCAACCTGGTCTGCATCATCATCATCAGAGTTCTGGTGGGGCAACCCACTAGGATCCTCTTATGATTGCACCCCATCCCCATTTCCCAGTCTATCAGGATCTAATGATTTTTCCAAGTCATCTAACACTAAGATATCTATCAGGTATTGGGTGGTGGGAATTTTGCCCTTGATTTTCTTATGGCACACAGACCCCTTAACTCTTGGAAGGAGAATGTTTCATACTTAGATGACAGCACTAGGCTGTCATCTGGCAGAGACCCACTAGGTCCTGTCTTTAAAGCCATGACTAGGGAGGTGTGGTGTATGCAACTACCTACACTACTTGGTTTCCTACGGAACATCTCTAGTAGTTGTAGTCAGGGTGTGCTAAGCCCTTAACACCTACAACTTCTAAGTTCAGTAGAATGTATTTTAAACTTGATTTATATGTACCTACTGGTACCATAAAGTGAATTTTCAAATGATATTCTCAAGATTATCTGGTAAAACAATGCAAGGTGTAATCCCACACGCTGCACACCAATGTGAGAAGTTGGCCTGGCATATGATGCCCACTATTCTAGTGGGCACCTTGCACCAGTCCAAACGACCCTTATTGATGTAGGTTTAAAGTCAACCTTATAGAAAGCTATCTTAGAGGTAGCTGTGGAGAGCAGCCTTCAGGATAAGACTTAGAGGCGATTCAAGGAAGTTGTTTTACCAGTCTACAATCTCTTGAATGATCAAATGAAAGTACACCACACAAGGTATATATCAAATATATATGTAATTATTCTAAACAGAACCCCTCTGGTCTCTTTATGAGGTCAGAGGTAAAAGTACAATACAAGGCACTTAATTAGCATACAATAAGTTGTACAGTATACGTTATACCCAAGGGGCCTCACAAACCATATACTAAAATAGTGGTATAAGAACCACGTGAGGGTTAAAAAGCAGCCCTAAGGCCTTTAGAACTGCTGGGGCAACCAGGAACAACCCAAGGTAGGGACACATGAGACCCACGGGGGACACATGCAGTGTCTAAATACAGCCGCGAATCACCATTGACTTTCTATGGAGAACAAACAAGTTACAATTTTAAAGAATAAGGACACTTAGAGGTGAACTATGATGGAACCCTTTTAGACTAGGACACTTCGAGAGTCAAGACCCACAGGAGTACCAGATTACTCATGTTACCTCACCCAGGTAAGCCGGGTGCATAAGTATCTTTTGGTGTCGGGTTTCGTCGTCTATTCCAATGGAAATCTGCGAAGAATTGCTGCAGGTGACCAGAGGAAAAGAATCCAGGGGGATCCAAGGGTGGATCGAGATGTGAAGAACCTGAAAGCAGAGGGGACAGTGTCTGGGTCACTAGCCAGTGACCAGGATGACGACAAGAAGATGCCAGCCGATGTCGGGTGTTTTAAGGTGAAAGAGGTGAAGCTTGACTCTTGAGCCACGAGGACCAGGAGGCGCCAACGACGACCAGGAGCTGGATTCGGGCTGTCCCACAAAGGATGTCGAGTGCTGTAGCATCGGAATCCAGATTGACTCAAAAAGCCTTGGCACAGCCACCCACGCAAGATGACAAGATTGGCTTTGGTGCAGACCAGCAAGGTCTGAGGGACTCTTACTTTGGAGGGGAGTCAGAGCACGTCTGGAGCAACCAGGAAAGCTCAAGAAACAAAGGATTGGCCTTCATGGGGGCTCACTGGCCAACGGACTAGGAACCTCGAAGGACGCTCGATCTGCAGTGAAGAAAGGGGACTCACGAGTCACTCGTGGAGTCGTGGCCTCTGTACTTGGGTGCAAAATGTGCTCGGGGCAGGGGCTTCAAATACCCCAATGCACAACTTTCAAAACTTTGGGAAGTAGGTGCAGTTGCAAAAATGCAGGATGTCCAGAAGTTCCGGTCCCACATCTTTCATGTCAGCTAAAGTTCTCAGCTCTGCTGGGAACTCGTGTCAGCTTCAGAGATGTCTGGAAGTCCGTGTCCTGTGTCACAGATTCTTCGGGATCCGGCAGGAGCCTCGATAATGCAGACCAGCAAAGATGCTTCTTTGGTGCCTGTTGGAACAGGGAGGTCACTCCTTGACCTCAAGGGAGATTCTTCAATCTTTCAGTCGAAATGAAATGTTGAAGTTCCAAGATTACTTCTTCAGAGTTTCATCCAGGGTAATCTAAAGTCCTAGGGACTGGGTTCCTATACATATACCAAGTTTAGGGGTTGGACAAACTCCAGGGTTCCACCTATGGGAGGACCTGGGGAGGGGGTGGTTACACCCCATCCCCTTTGTCCAGTTTCGCACCAGAGCTGGGGCAGAGTGCCCCAGCAAACGATTTGAACTGGGAAATGCATGGAGCACCTTGTGTGCCCCAGCAGTGTCTTAAAAGCATTCACTGAATGCAACCCACCCGGCCCCAATACACTAAAGTCTGTCTGGGGAGGTGCTGGCACCTCCCTGGACAGGACACATATTGTCCAGACCTCCCCTGCCGGAGTTTCGTCCAGCAGCAGGAAGTCAGACTCGTGTCTGTGGCATCAGCATCCATTTTGTGATGTTGGGGCTCTGTTTAACATTAACCGGGTATACCAGTGTGTACATGTCTTCTTCCTCTAGAAGGGTGGAATGCTATCCCTGCTGCCCGGAATTGCAGGGGGTATAGTATTCCAAAGTGTTTGACATCAAACATGACATGTTTTTTTAAAGCCAAACCAAAGTTAGCATTAACCGCGAGGATTATAATGCACTTAAGAGTATATGGTATGGCTATATCATGGAACAGCTACAAGGAGATATTTCCGAAAGCTGCAGAGGTGCTCAGCTCATGTGTTAGGGCACCCTCTCACACAAAACCAAGCACTCTGCCTTCAGGATTGTCAAGGCCTGCAATAGGAGTGACTTATAGGTTAATATGTGTCTATATGTAAAGGTAGATATAGGTATACTATATCTACGTAAGGGGTGCTTACACCACCTTAGCCAGGCTGCAAGTGCAAGCCTGTGGTGCCATTTTGGAAGGCTTCACAGGGGTGGCATAATATATGCTTCAGCCCCTGGTAGGCCTCTGGGGTACCTATGCCCTGGGTACCTAAGGTACCATATACAAGGACTCACAAGGGTAACCCAGTAAACAATCTGGTATGTACCTAAAGTACATGGTATCAATTTAAAGAGAGAACAGCTAGGCTGTGGTTCTGATTAGCAGGGCCACAGCCATACTAAAGTCAAAACTCCAGTGAAACACAGCAAAAAGTGGGGGTAACCATAGGAAGCAGATCCTACTCTCCTACAGTGAGGATTTAGGGATCCAGGGGCCATATGTATGAAGCATTTTTCTGGTCACAAAGGGGCGCATTTGGAGAATCGACCCATTTATGACTGGAAAAATGCTTTTGGGGATGTACAAAGCCAAAATTGCGATTCAGTAACTTGTTATCAAATCACAATTTGGGTTTTGTGATTCAGTATTTGGAAGGGGCGTGTTGAGTCCCTTCTTAATAGCGAATTGGAATGGTATGTACAAATGTTTTGCGACCGAAATGTGGTCTCAAAACATTCACATTTTACCACCAACTCAAAGTTGATGGTAACCCATTTGCAAATGGGTAGGATTCCCCTTGGCACCCGTTACCTTTTGGGACTGTTTAAAGATATATATTTTTAAGAGCAGGCTGTGCTCTTAAAAATTAAACTATTCATTTTTAAATGCATCCCATTTTCCTTTAAGGAAATCGGACTGCATTTTAAAAAAATGATTGCTTTATTTAAAATCAATCACAGACATGGTGGTCTGCTGACCTCAGCAGGTCACAATTCCTCAGATGTCTGTGAATCGTAGTGCGTAACAAATTGAGACATACTCATTAATATTCATGAGTTAGGTCTATTTTTGACCCACTACGAATTGCTAATGAAACTCAAAAGATTTTCATACATTAGTAATAGCAATTTCCTAATTGCGGGCCGCAAAAAAATAGCAATTTGGAAATTGCTATTTCTAACTTTCACACATCTGGCCCTAGATCGTGTACTGCAGCACTCCAGCATTTCTTGAATGGTTTACGTACCAGCATTGCAAACACCCAGGAATGATGTCACAAGGAAAAGGGGAAGGAATATGTACTAACAGTGTCAGTATCTTAAAGACCAAGGGCCCAATTTAGGTGGCCATTTACCGGCCGGTAACGGCCGATTTGGGCCGTTACCGACCGGTAAATGGGTTTTTGGGATGTAGGGGGCCAATTTACCCGATTCGGTAAATTTACTGAATCGGTAATTTTACCGAATCGGTAAAATACCGAATCGGTAAAATACTGAATCGGTATTTTTACCGATTCGGTAACTTCCAGATGTAGGTGGGACTCTTCTGAGTCCCAAAGGCCTTTCAGATTCGGTATTTTACCACCCAATCCAATTGGATGGTAAAATACCGAATCCAGGTGTGCATGCACATGTGTGCTTGCACACCTATGCCATGTGACAGACAGACATGCCCTTAGGGCATGTCTGTGTGCCACATGGCACACATGCCTGTATTTGGGGTGCTAGGGGGTGTCAAAGTGACACCCCCTGCACCCTTGCTGGAATCGGTATTTACCGAATCGGTAAATACCGATTCAGTAATGCCCATTGATTCCAATGGGCTTCAATGCCCATAGGAATCAATGGGCATTACCGAATCGGTATTTACAGAATCGGTAAATACCGAATCTTAACGATTCGGTATTTACCGATTCTGTAATACCTACACCCCCCCCCACCCTCTATTTTACCACTTCCTCAATACCTAATCGGTAAAATTCGGTATTTACGGAGTGGTAAAATAAAATTACCTACATCTAGCCCCAAATGTGTTGATATCTGCTAAGGAAGGTGATTTTTAGATCTGTCTACTGAGAGCTTCAATTTTTGGAATACCTCATCTTATCACTTCCTCCAAATTGTACAAGTAGTTCAAAATGTCAGCATCTATCTGCCAGAGTACACGTTCCTGAGACCCTATGTTTGCCACGAAGCCAATGTGCAATACGTTTTGTTTTATGAAACAAGCTCCAAAACCAGAAGCTGTTTACAGGAAATAAAAAAAAAAGTGGCCCTGATGCATAGGGCGTTTCTGTGTGTGTGTGCGTGCGTGCATGTGTGTCTGTGTGTTAGGATGGCAGCCACTGCGCATTTTCCCAACCACAGTCACCAAGCTTTGGATGGCGGACCCAGGTAAGGAAAGCAAGTGATGGTCTCCTCGCTCTAAATGGGGCAGAGTGAGCCCCACTGTGACCTTATGGACCAGTGGTGGATGGGCTTCCTGTTCAAGGGTTTATGACAGCTGTCAGCTCGGCGAATCCTCAGGAACGGTTTGATGCCGAAAGGGGCCCACCTCTCGATAGTCCGAACCCTGGATGCTAGAATAGCACAATCGAATGGGATGATCAAGCGGGGGAAGGAAAGGAAGGGGTCAGCAGGGAGGGAGATCTGAAAAGCAAAAAAAATATTGATAAGCAAATGTATATATACTAATTCACTTATCTATGCAAGTGAGACGCTCATACCTGTAAAACAAATAATAAGACTTCATCCATTAGGGATAAGTAAGGAATGAACAGTTCTGTGTCGCAGCTCAGTAATGGTAGGCATTGCGCTAAGAAAGGGATAGAGGCACAAAAGTTACATAAATTCTTTAGCCCAAACAGACACACAATGGTGTCTCAGAATACTGTGTACCAAAAGCCATATACACCAGTACACATACACTGTTCTACGTCACAGGGGAAGTGCAGAAGGCCGCCTCTTGAGCCCCCTGTTAAAGGTAAAGCAAATAATAATCATCAAAATACTCCTATTGATCCTGTATATTATGTACTTGTATAATGTCAATCATATACATATGCGCAAACAAATCCAGTACCACTGAGCCTATATACCTAAAACAAGTTGTGGTATCCGTGGCAGGATTTAACGTATCCCACACATAGGAGTTGTGATCAAGAATACTTTGGCTTCAAAACCTCAACCCAGCAATCCCAGATGGCTGAGTCACACAGTCTCAGATAGTTTGTATGTCCCCAAACAAAAATTGATTATATCCAAACAAAGAGCAGTATCGGGGAGTTTCACGATTTCGGTGGTGCAAGTGCACCCTTGCCGTACAAATGTCTGGGCAGGAAATCTGCAGTGCATGGGCGCTGCACTACGAGTGAATAACCAGCAGCTTCTTGCTCCCCAGCAGGCTCCTTTAACCAGTCTTTCACATCCAGTTCAAATTCCCACATGCTCCCGACATTCGCGGTCACTTCCGCTATGCCCCATGGGAGTTGTTGTTTTTGAGTCCCAGATCGGGACGCGGACCTACGGGTGTGCCTCCCTGTCCTTGAGCCGTCCACAGAAGAAGGGACCCCGGTATGTGACCACCACCCTTCGAGAAAGGCGGGGCCGGCATCGGCCATGGCACAACTATGGCGGGCGCATCGGCACCCCTCCCTCTATCGGGGGCAAACCTGTCGCGCCATAATGACGCAACAGGCGCGCCTCCAAGGCAATTAGTCCCTGGGCCTCCCAGTGACCCGGAAGTGATAGAATCACTTCCGGGTCACCAGAGGAGCAAAGACCAGACTGGTTGGAACCGTCCTGGCAGGTAAGAGGTTAAAAGGCCGGGGAGCGCAAGAGTCTGCCTCTTTGACTCCGCGCTCCACAGACTGCCTCACCAGCCTCTAGAGAGTCTGTAATTGTTTTCTTTACTTTTTGGTGCAGGTCGGTTTAGACAGAAGAAGGCGAGTCGAAGGCGTCAATATCGCGTCGGCAGTGCAGCTGGATTTCCTTTGTTTTATGCCTCTGCAGGTGTGCGGGCAAGACAGTCGAGCTGTTCGAGAGAAACGTTCTGCGTCCGATACCGGAAAGAGCGTCAGCTGGCGATTTCTTTCCTTTGTTTTATCCCTCTGCAGGTGTTGTTTTATCCCTCTGCAGGTGCGCAGAAAGAGCAGTCGAGCTGTTCGAGAGGAACGTTCTGCGTCGGATACTGGAAAAAGCTGCAGCCGGCGATTTCTTTACCAGAGCGCGGCGAGAGCGGGAGAATCCCTTTGAGGAGCCGGTCCCGCCCACGCTTCTTTTTTCAGGCTGTTTGGTGTGGGAAGGCGCACATGCGTGCCCTAAAGGTACCGCAGGGAGGGGGTTTTGGTGGCCACGGTTTTCAAATCCGGCTGAAGTGGTGAGAATGTCCCCATTTTTGATTTTTTTTTAAAGATAAGACGAGCCGATTTGATAAAACGAGCGCGTAAGAGAACCCGGCCCCTGCCTAGCGGTGGCAAACAGTGCAACTCTGATTTGTAGCAGGCGGTTTTTAAGGGGCACAATAAATCGCTGTATTTTACATACGGTCTTGGGCGCAATTAGCCGAGGTTCTTGGGCAAGAAGGGCACATTAAGCAGCCGGTTTATCGCTTTGGGGGGGGGCAGTCATAAAGGGTCTGCATACTTTCTAAGGGGCACAATAAATTGTTGTGTTAGCAGTGGTAAGGCACATAAACCTGCAATTGTGCTAGGGGGGCAATTATTGTGTGCATCAGTCATTGTGGATAACAGCAAAGTGACTCATTCCATACTGTTGGGGCACAATTAATTGTGGTTGTTTTCTTGCACAGAATATTGACTTTGTCAAAAAGACTCACCGCCTCGGCGCAACGGAGGGGGCACGAAGACATCAATCAAAAAAGGACACAGACAGGCCTGCATTTCACTGCTTCTGTGGGCCGCACGAGCTTGAGGTTACTCCCCTACCCCCCGGTTAGCTGGTGTGGCGCGGCTCCAGTTGCGTGGTGCTTACGGCCAGTATGTGTACCTCCAACAAGGCTAAGGTAAGGACCTGGTCAACTTACCAGGTCGGTGAAATATTGTGGGGTCTCTCACAAGCAGAGGTAATTACTTAAGTGTGGATAGCATTGTGTATACAGTGTTATTGTTAGCATTTTATAAGTAACCCTGGAAGAGGGAACAGGAGCTATGACAACCAAGTTGAAATGTGATGAGAAGCGCTCCTGCATGGAGCACATGATGGAAACGATGAAGCGCAAGATGGTTACCATGGATAGAAGCTGGAAAAAGGTGGATAAGATAGGGCAGTTCTTAGGGGACCTCAGATAGAGAGAGTTGAGGGTCAGAGTGGGGCGGTTGAGAGACCTAAGCGCACCATAGTGCCTCCCAAACCCAGAGGGGAATTCTACCCACTTCCCAGGAGGGCTAGGCCCAAGAAAGGGAAGACTCTGCCAAAAGCTCCTGTACCAGTCCCCCATCGGGGGGGGGAATACCCGGTCCATCGGGTGCGGTTCCTTCGGGGGGGGGGTACCTCTGGGGTCCCAGTCCTAGTGGTCCCTGTGGGGGTTGTCCCGCAGGGGGGTTGTCACCTGTCCCAGCGATCCCTACGCTTGTCCCGGTGGTCCCCGCACCTGTACCGGGGGTCCCTGCACCTGTCCCAGTGGTCCCTACACCTGTCTCTGTTGTCCCTATACCGGTCCCAGTGGCCCCTTTGCCTGCCCCAGTGGCCCCTACACGAGTCCCAGGGGTCCCTACACCAGTCTCATTAGTGTCTTTAGGGGTGGCCCCGCAGGGTGAGGTCCCATCAGGTGCCCCTGCAGCTGCCAATCAGGTCCCGCAGGAATTAGTGGCACAGCTAGCAGAGGTTCTTCCTTGGTTAGGGAGGGCGGGGATGTTGCCAAATTCAGTGGGGGCAAAAGAAGTAGGGGAAGACCCATTGGCTGAGGCAAAAAAGATGTTGGCACAGATTATTGCAACACCAGGTGGGACGCCAGGTGGCGGGCCGGGTACTCCATCTCTTCCCCAGCCAATTGGGGGGGTTCCTTCATTAGGAATC
Organism: Lissotriton vulgaris; assembly: GCF_964263255.1. Taxonomy (NCBI): domain Eukaryota; kingdom Metazoa; phylum Chordata; class Amphibia; order Caudata; family Salamandridae; genus Lissotriton; species Lissotriton vulgaris. Next base: position 1,258,989,251 of record NC_141691.1, read on the forward strand.
AGCAAAGATGTACCAGTGAGCAGCCCGGGGAAGGACAAGCTGACGGAGCCAGTGGGAGTGATTTCAATAGGTAAGGAAGTGACATTACCCCTACTGGTCGTGGGTGAGTCACGCACCGGGAGGTTTAGCCAGACATGTAACGCGGGAAGTAAAAGAACTTGTATGGGCTGGTAGTTACGTTAATATGTTCTCCCTGCTTGTGGACGAAAGGGAAATGGAGTATTCAAGGAAACAGAAAGATTGGATGCTGCCTAGTGAATGGCGTAGTGAATTGTTGAAATTCAGGGTGGAGATGAATTTGAGCAACTGGATTAGGGCTTTCTCAGTATTTATGGCAATAACAGCTGAGAATTCTCCAAACATACAGGCAGAACTGTCTTGTTACCAGAGTAGGATTACTATGTCTCATGACAAATATGGGGGCATAGGGTGGAAGGAATATGACAGAAATTTCAGGCAGGCTAGAGCAGCTGACCCATCCCTTTCCTGGGATCAAGTCGACACAGTTGCATGGTTGGACCAGTTTGGGCCAGGGCAGCATGCTAACCTAGTGCAAAACTTCAATAGGGGTCAAACATTTCAAGCTTCTCAGCCCTTTTGGCCACCCCAAACCACGGGCACGGCCCCTAGTCCATGTACCAGGGGGGACGGAAGGGGACATGTTGGGATTTTAATAGGCGGACATGCACCAGGTCCCCAGGCACCTGTAAATTCAGGCATGCATGCTTTATCTGCGCCAACCCATCTCACCCAGAATCCAAATGCCTAAAAAAATCAGGATATAGGGGAAAGAAGAAACAGGAGTGAGGAGAGGACACAACTGGTGACACACTCACCCATTGAAGTAGCGGCTATGACGCCTTGGTTAAACAAATACCCTGACCATGCCACGGCTAGGACATTGCAAGAGGGTTTTCTGTATGGCTTTAGGATTCCTGCAGTGGCGTCACTAGGGGGGTGCGGGGAGTGCGGACCGCACCCGGTGTCACCCCATCATGGGGTGACACGAACCTGGTTACGCTGGCTGCACTGCAGTGCACTGTGCAGCCTCACCTCTGCTGCTGTATTATAGTGAAAGCGCACGGTGCGCAGCCCACGCACCTGCTTACAAATTAAAACACTGCAATCAGTGCAGTGCATGTCGCAACGCTCGCACGTACCACCTAGGTGATGCGAAGATGGCGGCGTACCCAGTTTGTGGGTCCCAGGGCCGTCAATCTTTAGAGTTACCAATGACGGCCCTGGGACAGCCCCCGCGCACTGTGCTCCTCTGACGCGTCACGGCGGTCGTGCGCCAGGGATGGATTTTGAAGGCAGGGATTGAAGCTGTCAGTCAGGTGCTGCCAAGGACCGAGTACCAGCACTCCTTTAATATTAATGGGAGAGTACCAGCACAGGTGCAACAGTATTAACAGAGAGTATCAGCACTAAGTAGAAAAGAGGTAGGAAAACTGCTGAGCATTGACACTTTTATATTTCCATTTCAAGCGCTATTTGTGATTAATGCAGACAATCTGTATCTCATGCTAATGCAGTCTGGAACGTCTGTACTTGTTCTCTCTGGGGTTTGCATAGCCTCTTGCCTTGCATCCGTATGTAGACGACGCTGTAGTAGTCTATGCGAGAGATGGCATTGGCCACTGCGAGGACTAGGGCACGTTCAAGGATGCGTCTGCAGATGTTGTAGTTTGCCTCACAGGCATGCGAGGTTCACATTGTTGCTTTCCTGGTGAAAGCCAAACAGGGTGGAATTTTACTCCTATATTTTGACCGTGCCTGTGGGGGCTGCAGGAATCACACAGCAGGGGGCCAGTCAAACAACACTGTTAAAGCGGTGGATGATCCTGAGGCCATGAGGCTTTTCACTCCATTGAGACATAGCCACCGCTGATGAATCTGTTGATATATGTGTGCGAGAGGCGGTCTTTGGTGTCATTGCTGTTGAGATTCTTGGGGTCTTCATGAGCAGATGGGTGTCATTGTGTTCAGGTGAAGTATGTCGTTTGCTGATAATAATCTGTAACTGAGCCATGTACGACAACATTTATAGTGAAGAGTACTAACGGTGGGAACAGGAGACACATACTGTGGTTTACTGCTCTGATTGACACTTGACACTAGCCAGAACAGTGACAATAGCAAACACATTCACATGATGACAAGATGGCCTTTGTGTTTTTTAAAGCAAAGCACACAAACTGTGCTTCACAAACATATAAGTGTGAGAGTTCATTCAGACATCTGATTGGCAGCACTGCACATGGTGAGTGGTAAACAGAGTCTATTATTGGAAAACATCACGTCTCCACCTTATCTGTGGCACCTTCAGGCAGCACTGGCCTTCTAGCCAACAGGGACTTGTAGAGAAAGTGAAACTCCAAATTCTAGGATGTAACATGTGGATGGATGAAAAGCTGGACTGGCTGGCAGTGCTATCTTTGACATGGAGCCACGTGGCAACTTTTGAGACAGAAAGCAGGGGGTGGACTCCAGGATATCAGAGCGCTTTACAATTTGAGGCAAAGGTAACAAATCAAGCTTCCTAAAAGAACAGCACATATTTATTTTGTCATCTATTATTTCCATTCCAACCAGGATAATGGTGCCTTGTTCTGAGTCACTGTGACAGATCTCTGAGGAGCCCTTTATCTTTTAATGTGATTTAAGAGGGAAGGGATTATGTGCATTTTAAAAGAGTCCATCAACCAAAATGTTTTATGTTTTATTCTGCAGTCCCCTGGGACTTCACCTACGGCCTCTACACCCCACCCCCCTGCTCATCCTGCTGCAGGAAAATGTATGTTTTGCCCCCTTGGAGCTGCTTGCAGTGATCTGTCTTAAGACTGAGTGCCTCTGTTGGTTCAACAGGAAGAGGGGTTTGAGGCCGGACAAGACCTCTTGGAGTCCACCCCCTGCTTTCTGTCTCAAAAGTTGCCACGTGGCTCCATGTCAAAGATAGCACTGCCAGCCAGTCCAGCTTTTCATCCATCCACATCTTACATCCTAGAACTTGGAGTTTCACTTTCTCTACAAGTCCCTGTTGGCTAGAAGGCCTGGACTGCCTGAAGGTGCCACAGATAAAGTGGAGACGTGATGTTTTCCAATAATAGACTCTGTTTACCACTCACCATGTGCAGTGCTGCCAATCAGATGTCTGAATGAACTCTCACACTTATATGTTTGTGAAGCACAGTTTGTGTGCTTTGCTTTAAAAAACACAAAGGCCATCTTGTCATCATTTGAATGTGTTTGCTATTGTCACTGTTCTGGCTAGTGTCAAGTGTCAATTAGAGCAGTAAACCACAGTATGTGTCTCCTGTTCCCACCGTTAGTATTCTTCACTGTAAATGTTGTCGTACATGGCTCAGTTACAGATTATTATCAGCAAACAACATACTTCACCTGAACACAATGACACCCATCTGCTCATGAAGACCCCAAGAATCTCAACAGCAATGACACCAAAGACCGCCTCTTGCACACATACATCAACAGATTCTACAGCGGTGGCTCTGTCTCAATGGAGTGAAAAGCCTCATGGCCTCAGGATCATCCACCGCTTTAACAGTGTTTTTTGACTGGCCCCCTGCTGTGTGATTCCTGCAGCCCCCACAGGCACGGTCAAAATATAGGAGTAAAATTCCACCCTGTTTCGCTTTCCCCAGGAAAGCAACAATGTGAACCTCACATGCCTGCGAGGCAAACTACAACTTCTGCAGACGCATCCTTGAACGTGCCCTAGTCCTCGCAGTGGCCAATGCCATCTCTCGCATAGACTACTACAGCGTCGTCTACATACGGATGCAAGGCAAGAGGCTATGCAAACCCCAGAGAGAACAAGTACAGACGTTCCAGACTGCATTAGCATGAGATACAGATTGTCTGCATTAATCACAAATAGCGCTTGAAATGGAAATATAAAAGTGTCGCTGCTCAGCAGTTTTCCTACCTCTTTTCTACTTAGTGCTGATACTCTCTGTTAATACTGTTGCACCTGTGCTGGTACTCTCCCATTAATATTAAAGGAGTGCTGGTACTCGGTCCTTGGCAGCACCTGACTGACAGCTTCAATCCCTGCCGTCAAAATCCATCCCTGGCGCACGACCGCCGTGACGCGTCAGAGGAGCACAGTGCGCGGGGGCTGTCCCAGGGCCGTCATTGGTAACTCTAAAGATTGACGGCCCTGGGACCCACAAACTGGGTACGCCGCCATCTTCACATCACCTAGGTGGTACGTGCGTGCGTTGCGACGTGCACTGCACTGATTGCAGTGTTTTAATTTGTAAGCAGGTGCGTGCGCTGCGCACCGTGCGCTTTCACTATAATACAGCAGCAGAGGTGAGGCTGCACAGTGCACTGCAGTGCAGCCAGCGTAACCAGGTTGGTGTCACCCCATGATGGGGTGACACCCGGTGCGGTCCGCACGCCCCGCACCCCCCTAGTGACGCCACTGCTGAGAGGGCGGCGCCATTCTTGAATGGGGTCGCCCAAGGGGAGGGACAAGTGGTCTCTCCCAAAACTCCAGGGGCAGTTACAGCCGGTTGGCTAGATGGGCGCGGAAGGGGGAGTCACGCTTTCTCTAGGCTGGTTGGCATGCGCACTCCGACTGGAGGGCGTGGTTCATTGATAAGGTTCTGACACCAGTTAGTGACCTTGCCGTAGACCCACATAGGATACGCAGAAAAGTAAATGCTGTATGATTATGGATAATATGTTAGATTTGGATAGGAAATACCTTGTACTAGAATTATGTTAAGGTTAGCCATCTGACATCTGTATTCATCAATTGTAATCAATATCATGCAAAATGTTTTCTGCGTACTCATGTACATATTTGTTTATTTCAATTTTGTTTTATTTGTATGTTTAATAAATACGGCCGGGGGTTGTACGACCCCCGTTTCCAAAGAAATTCCACTCATATCATTTAATAAAGTTTGATAAGGGAGGGGGGTTTAGGTAGTCCCTGGCCATAGAGAAAGGCGGGACGGCATCGGCCACGCCACAAGTATGGCGGGCACACCGCCCCCCCTTCCTCTATCGTGGGGACAAGCCTGTCGCCCCATAATGACGCGACAGGCGCGCCTCCAAGGCAATTGGCCCCCGGGCCTCACAGTGACCTGGAAGTGATCAAATCACTTCCGGGTCACCAGAGGAGCAAAGGCCAGGCCGGTTAGAACCGGCCTGGCAGGTAAGAGGTTAAAAGGCCGGTGAGCACGAGGTCTGCCTCTTTGACTCCGCGCTCCACAGCCTGCCTCACCAGCCTCTAGAGAGGCTGTAATTGTATTCCCCACCCACCATCCCCTAAAGCAGATTATTGGTGTTGTGATTAAATGAAGGTTTTTTCGCAGGTTTGTTGCGTATGTAATGGATTACAGGTGTGTCGTACTAATATGTTTTGTTCCTTAGAACTTTATCCCGTTTACAAGTCATTAATCGTCGTATTTAGTGCTATTCCTTGGTCAGGCGGTAAGGTCATGATTGGTGAGCAGTAAATTTAAGTTCCTTAGAGGGCGGCGCCATTGTTTAATGGGGTCGCCCAAGGGGAGGGACACGTGGTCTCTCCTAGAACTCCAGGGGCAGTTACAGCCTGACCTCGTGTCGCTCCCCGCGCCACGCGGCTCCTCCTGGGTGCCCGTGTCTCTTGCCACTGCCGAGGGTTCGCCGCCCCTGGTGACTGTTTATTTACACTGTACTGTTATTCTTGTTTTTCCCCATCGTGTCATTTATACTTTTTCATATTTTGACTCTGTTCCTAGGCGCTCCTTTTTGCACCACTGCCCTCCATGCCCCCCCACCGCTGCTTTCCGCCGCTGCTCCCCTGCGGCCCACCCCCTTTTGCCTTTTGTGTCCCTCACCCATTGGCCGCCCGCTCCCGCCTCCCAGCTGCTCCTCCCTCCCACTTGGCCTCTTATGGAGGTCGCTGCGCGGCAGTGAGTGACCTGACCTCGGGTCGCTCCCCACGCCGCACGGCTCCTCCTGGGTGCCCGTGTCTCTTGCCGCTGCCGAGGGTTCGCCCCCCTGATGACTGTTTATTTTTCACTGTACTGTTAATCTTGTTTTTTCCCCATCTTGTCATTTGTACTTTTTCATATTTTGACTGTCTGTTCCTAGGCGCTCCTTTTGCCTTTTGTGTCCCTCACTCATTGGCCGCCCCACTCCCGCCTCCCAGCTGCTCCTCCCTCCCTCTTCGCCTCTTATGGAGGTCGCCGCGTGGAAGCGCAGCGGACGCGCGCAGTGGGCACGCCGCTGGTGCGCCAAAGGCGTACCAAAGGCAAGCCCGTCTGCCCCCGTCCACGCCCGTCTGCGCTTGGACAGCGCCCAGCACCAGGACCCCTGGACCCCGCAACACCAGACTGCGCTACAACTCCAGCACCTTCCACGCACTCAACACCGGACGAGACCACCCCTGCTACCGGGCAACCACGAAGCACAGCCAAGGGCCTTTCGCCTGCCGGAACTGCAGATTCACCAGCATCCAGCCCACCAAACCACCAACCAGAGAACCCAACCACCTCCGCTGCATCCTCCTCAACACTCGCTCCGCTCGCAAACACGCCATCGAACTCTGGGACCTCCTAGACTCTACCGCCCCGACGTCGCCTTCCTGACGGAGACCTGGCTGAACGCCACCTCAGCACCAGACATCGCCATAGCCATCCCACAGGGCTACAAGATCTCCCGCAGAGACCGCACCAACGGAGTTAGAGGGGGAATCGCCATCGTCCACAAAGACACCCTCAGAGTCTCGACCAACACCGACAACACCCTCACCACCGCCGAGCACATGCACTTCCAGATCCACACCGACCCCAACACCACCCTCAGAGGAACACTCATCTACAGACCTCCCAGGCCCCGGGCTCAGTTCAGCGACTCCATCGCCGACCTCGCCAGCACCCACGCACTCGCCTCCACGGACTACATCCTCCTCGGGGACCTGAACTTCCACCTCTAGAACAACAACGACACCAACTCCACCGCCCTGATCGACAACCTCGCCAACCTTGGACTCAAACAGCTTGTGACAACACCCACCCACGCTGCTGGACACACGCTGGACCCCATCTTCTCCACAAGCCCCTATGTCTCCTTCAACCACACCACCGAACCCAACTGGACCGACCACAGATGCATCCACTTTACCTTCAGGAAACCCACCACACACCATCGCACCCAACAGCTGCCACGCCGCTGCTGGGGCAAGGTCACCAAGGACCAACTGACTACCACCCTCGCCCAGAGACCACCCGCTGACCCCACCAACCCAGACACCGCCGCCGACACCCAGCTGATCATATCCCTCACCGAAGACCCCCACACCGCCAAAGCCACCTCTACAGAGGAATGAAGGCCGTAGCCGACTGGATGAAGGGCAGCAGACTGAAGCTGAATTCAGACAAGACGGAGGTCCTCATTCTCGGACCCACCGCATCAGCCTGGGATGACTCTTGGTGGCCCACATCGCTAGGCACTTGCCCGGAACCCACAGACCACGCACGCAACCTGGGGGTCATCCTCGACTCCAAGCTCTCCATGACCAGTAAGTCAACGCCGTCTCCGCGTCCTGCTTCAACACCCTCCGAATGCTCCGCAGGATCTTCAAATGGATCCCTCCCGACACAAGAGAAACCGCCACCCAGGCCCTCATCACCAGCAGACTAGACTATGGGAACGCCCTCTACTCAGGAACAACAACCAAGCTCCTGAGACGACTACAACGAATCCCGAACGCCTCGGCACGACTGATCCTCAACGTCCCCCGACGCAGCCACATCACACCCCACCTGAGAAGCTTGCACTAGCTCCCCGTCAACAAGAGGATCACATTGAAACTCCTCATCCACGCACACAAAGCACTACACAACACCGGACCTACATATCTCAACAACCGACTCAGCTTCCACACTCCCACCCGAAGCCTCCGCTCAGCCAACCTCGCCCTCGCCACAGTTCCTCGTATCCGGAAAACCACCGCAGGTGGCAGATCCTTCTCCTACCTCGCCGCCAAGACCTGGAACGCCTCCCTACCAGCCTACGACAGACTTAGGAGCTGCTGGCCTTCAGAAGACTTCTCAAGACCTGGCTCTTCGATCAGTAGCGCCCCCCCCCCCAGCACCTTGAGACCCTCACGGATCGTTGTATTTCTATCTAGGACCCTAATTCGATATTCCTGATTCATGCCTTATGTGGTTATAAGGTTATAACAAATAGTATCCTTATAAAGGCATAAGAATCATATCCATATTTAGTAATAGCCCATGCAGTCCAAAACACGGCAAGGCTACTCCCGTAGACTCCTAGAAAGCACAACGCGTTCTTTAAACAAACCAAGCCTCCAGCAGCCCGGGAATCCCCCCTGCTTTTGTTTTGATTTGCACAAGAACTCCTGGGGTCCAGAAAGAACTGTTAGTTCTTATTGACGTATTATGTCCAACCTTACGTCAAACCCGGCACCTTTCAGGTATAAATATACCAACGTTGCCTTTAGCAAACACACGGTGGTGTGGAGCAGAGCGGCTATCTACTTATCCGAAGCCCAGCTGATGCGAGAGCCGAAGGAAGCCGCCCCTCCCCTCTGACGCACTGGAGAAGCTGCCTTTTCTCATGCCGAGAAATCCAGCTCCGGTGTTCCCAAGTCACCCTCGCGGGTTGCTGGGTGATCGAGTCCTGAGAAGCGAGATACAAGACCTCCTTCATTCTATAACCAAGGTACGGAGCTGATTAAAACCTTAGAGAGAATTCTTGATTCCGATACTTGGCAAAAACCTAACTTAACTTAAGACTGCAACTTACTTACTCCTTCCCACGTATTAGGCTTCGGTCAGGTACACCGGGGTAGGCGTATCTTAGAAGCAGCAGTTGAGTTTGTTAGTCAATGTTTTTATGTATGTATATATTTTATCCATTTTAAAGTATCATATGGCTAAGTATGGGCGTAAAATCCGCTCCGCTCGCGGATTTTCGGGAAATTCGCAATCCGCGAGATTCGCGGATTTCCCGCAAAATCCGCTAAATTCGCACGCAGCGGATTTTTTTTCTGAGTGATACAATTTTTGCGGCGCGTGGCGTTCATCAGCGTTTGCCGAGTTGTTTTTCTCGATATTTTGCGAGTGCTGCGCCATTTTGGATCTTGCTGCGGGATCCCACGAGAATTTGGCGAGCGCGATTACGTAATCGCGGCTTGCCAACTTGCACAGCGAGAGTTTGTCAACGCGAGTACGCCGTGACCACGTATCGCGGGACTTCGCAATTGCGAGCTTGGAGATGCGGCGAGCAGCAACAATCTGGCATTCGCGAAAATATAAAATTTGCAATTCTGCACAAGAAATCCACCAGCAAGCAGCATAAACCTTCTGGAAATGGTGATTTTTATCTGAATAACTCCTCAGGTTGACATTTGCCTGCACTTTTTTTGCGAGGAGTCCATTTTGGGGAGGGGAGGGTGGGAGGAAGGAAGTGCCCCACAGTCTTTAACTTCCTGTTCCTGTCCAGCAGGCTCCTCCCAGTGCTTTGTCCATCTCCTGGTCACTTTTCATTTGGATCTGGAGCTGGAAGGATTACTTTTTGTGGATGCTGCTGGATATTTGGATTTGAGGCCTTTTTGACTTTCTTTGGATCACTTTTGGATTAGAAATTTCACAAGTCAGTTAGTTTGGGGCATTACAGTTGCTGCAACTACAATTTTGGAATTTTCGATTTTTGGGCTGTTTTGGGGCCTTTTGCCCAGGGGTACTCAGTGGTGGGTGGACTGAGTCTTTCTGTGGGGTGTCTTGAACTTAAACATCATGGAGGGCATGGATGGAATGAGATTGTGCTGATTTTTCAGTGATTTTCTTTTTTTGGGGCTGTACTTGTGGCCTTTTCACCAGGGGTAATGAGTCTAGCATGGGCCTAGTCTTTCTGTGGGGTGTCTTGAACTTAAACATCATGGAGGGCATGGATGGAATGGGATTGTGCTGATTTTTCAGTGATTTTTGTTTTTTGGGGCTGTACTTGTGGCCTTCTCACCAGGGGTATTGAGTCTTGCATGGGCCTAGTCTTTCTGTGGGGTGTCTTGAACTTAAACATCATGGAGGGCATGGATGGAATGGGATTGTGCTGATTTTTCAGTGATTTTCGTTTTTTGGGGCTGTATTTGTGGCCTTTTCACCAGGGGTATTGAGTCTTGCATGGGCCTAGTCTTTCTGTGGGGTGTCTTGAACTTAAACATCATGGAGGGCATGGATAGAATGGGATTGTGCTGATTTTTCAGTGATTTTCGTTTTTGGGGGCGGTACTTGTGGCCTTTTCACCAGGGGTATTGAGTCTTGCATGGGCCTAGTCTTTCTGTGGGATGTCTTGAACTTAAACATCATGGAGGGCATGGATGGAATGGGATTGTGCTGATTTGTCAGTGATTTTCTTTTTTTGGGGCTGTACTTGTGGCCTTTTCACCAGGGGTATTGAGTCTTGCATGGGCCTAGTCTTTCTGTGGGGTGTCTTGAACTTAAACATCATGGAGGGCATGGATGGAATGGGATTGGGCTGATTTTGCTGGGTTTTTTTCGATTTTTTTGGGGTGTATAACTGAACTGATGTTCCTCTGTCTTCCATTGCTTTTAGGTGCACAAGACTCAAGAGAACCACCAGTGCCAGGAAGAAGTCCTGCAGCGGTGTGTGTGTGTGCAGCATAACGTCACGTGACGTCACGTCTGGCCTCAGACAACTCCTCAATTCGTGCAACTGCGGCCTGCTGTCTGACCTGCTCTGAAGAAGATGGCCGCAAAAAAAGGTCTCCGTAGCTCCTCTAGCAAGAAAGTAGCTAGTAAGGAGCAGAAGAAGCAAGTTACCAAGGAGGCTGGTGTGCCGGCCGCCGCGTTTTTTGGGAGCAAAAAAAAAAAGTACGCCTACAGCAGCAGCAGGATCTGCTGGGGACCAAGCTGGGAGCAGCACCCCCGCTCCATTGGGTTCAGTGCCTCCACCACCACGCCAACTTAAGTCAAAGCCCTTGAGTGCTTCAGAGGCAGTCAGTGTACTTCTCCAATCACCATCGACCAGTGATGTTGGCTCATCGCAAGAAAGTAGCTGCAATGTCCCTGAATCAACACAGGTTGTTGTAACTCATCTGACAAGTGTTGAACAACCACAGCCGCAACAACAACACCATGTGCAAGTACAAGCCCAAGTACATGTGGAAGGAGAGGCAGCGCAAGGAGATGCGCAAGCAGAGGTGCATGGAGGGTCACAAGTGCCCACAATAGTTGTTCCTCCCGAAGTAGGGGCACATCAGGAAATCAACAATCAAGCAGAGGTATCATTGGAAGCCACTCCTCCTGATGATCATTCATTGTCTTCCACATCCCTAGCAAGGAAAAGATCAAGGTTGGTGTCTACATCTTCTTCAAGCCCACCTCCTTCTGATGAAACGGATCCCAATTGGGAACCAGCACCACTGCCGTCTGAGAGTGAGGCACACCATGATCTGACAAAGGTACCTAAGCGTAAAAGGAAGGTCGTCGAAAAACTCATAGCTATGGAGTGTGATGAGGCTCAACAAGAAGTGAGGGATACTGCTGCTGATGAAGCCTCTCACGATGACGACGAGCCAGTCATCATAAAGGTCACTGCAGCCCCAGCGGGCATGCAGCAAAGAGACATTTTGACCCTTCCAGAGAAGCTGCTGAGCGTGATGATGATGTCGACGAGGAGGCAATGGAAATGGAAACACAACAATCATTAGATTTGGAGTTAACTAGTACACCAACACCTACCGCTTCCATATTTCTTTCTCGCAAGAAGGGACCTCCATGCACCTCAACCTCAATTAGTGGTGGTGAAAGTGCAAAACGTACTGAAGTTCGGCAATCCACATCCTCCACTTCATCTGGCATTAGCAGCAGGACCACCACCACCAGTATCGCCGCCTCCTCCGGCCCCCAAATTTCAAGTCTGCAGTTTGGGACTTCTTTAGTGTTTGCCCAAAAAAGGAAAACATAGCCATTTGTAGCATTTGTAAGCTTCGAGTTAGTCGTGGTAAGTTTGGTACCAACTATGGTCCCGGAGGCCAGAGAGGTCATCTTGAGAGACAGCACGCTGTCCAATGGTTTGGGCACCTACAGGCGATCAAGGAAGCCCGAATTGCACGAAATGAAAACGTTGATGTTTCATCTGATGATGACAAGGAGGAAGAAGACGTGTCAAACACTTCACTTACACCCAGTACCCCTGTCAGCAGCACACCACATGTGAGCCACACTAAGAGTGTGGGAGAGAGTGAGACACCAATGCGAAAAAGTTCATCAGCGAGCGTAACTACGTCGAAGATATCATCATCATCATCCCGTAAATCCTTGGTCCAGGGCAACATTAAAAAGATGTTGTTTACAGAAGCGCAATATGAACGCAACCACCCACTGACGCGTCTGTATAACACTAAGCTGGCTAAAATGCTAGCTCTGGACCTTCTCCCTTTTTCTTTTGTAGAAGGGGTTGGTTTTCTAGAATTAGTGGCAGCGCTCTGCCCTAAATGGAAGGTTCCTAGCCGGTTCTATTTTGCCCGAGTTGCGGTTCCAGCATTACATGAAGATGTTCTGGAGGTGATTGGGGCAGCTTTGCAGAAGAGTGCTGTTCACACTATACATCTGACAACAGACATGTGGACCAGTGGCGCAGGCGCTGATTACATGTGCATCACTGCACACTGGGTCTCTTTTTCAGGGGCTAAAGCAAAGCTAAACACAGGTGTTGACCCGGACATTGTTTTTAAAGCTGCTCGGAAACATGCAACACTAGCCATGTTTGGTTTGGAGAAACGTCACACAGCACAAAACATTTTGGATGTCTTTAACACAAAGGTCCTTAACTGGCTGTCCCCAAAAAAACGCCAGGTTGGTTATGTTTCCACGGACAATGGCGCCAATATAGTTAAGGCCATGAAGCTGGGTGACTATTTCAGAGTGCCGTGTTTGGCGCACTGTATAAACCTGGTTGTCCAAAAATTCTTGGGTAATAAAGACAGTGCAGCGTACAGAGTAGTGGACACTTGCCGAAAAATGTGCAACCATTTCAGCCATTCTTTTAAGGCCCGGAAGCAGCTGAGGAGCCTGCTATATGAACGTCAAATGCCAGTGAAAGCACTCATCCAGGAGGTGGTAACACGTTGGAACTCAACCTTCTACATGCTTGAGCGTCTGTATGAGCAGTATACGGTACTCGATTACTATTTCTTAACACAGGGTACAGCTCAGAAGGAGGACCTGAGGATGGGTGCGGTGCAATGTAACATAGTTAAAAGCCTGTCACGCATGCTTCGTCCTTTTGAGTTCTTCACACGTGCAGTCAGCAAGGAGGACTGTAATTTGGGAAAAGCTATCCCATTGTTGTACATGCTGGAGCACCAATCTTGAAAAAGATGAAGAAAACCAAGACCCTTTTGTTCTGGCTCAGAAATTATTAGAGCACCTACAAGGTGATGAACGTCTTAAAATGATCCACTCAAACCAGCATTACATTTGTGCTACTATTCTGGATCCACGCTACAAAAAGGCGCTGGCAGGCCAAGCATTCTTTCCTTTTGCTGATGAAGATGTTACAAAGTACAAACAGTGGATAGTCTCCTCAGCCAAGAGGTTTGAAAGAGAACGGCAGCACATTGAAGGAAAAGGCAGTACATCAGCATCAGCAGGCCATCCCCAGTCACAACAATCCACTTCTGCACCTGTGGCTGCGGCACAAGTGACCTCTCAGCCGTTAAAGAGACCGGCAACCGGATCATCTGCACCACCAGACACAACAGTAACATTGGAGGCTGAAGAGGATTGGCTAGCTCGGCTTGGGTTTGGTTCTCAAAAGGTCACAGCAACAGCTAAGCAAAGTGGAGGAACCTTGGAGGAGAACCTTGAGTCGATGGTGAAGGGCTATCTGAATGACTCAACAGAGGTCTATGTTAATGCTGACCCATTGGCGTATTGGCATGGGAAAAAAGAATTGTGGCCACAGCTCACCAACCTGGCTTTAAACTACTTGTCTTTCCCACTCGCAAGCGTGTCTTCTGAACGTGTTTTCAGTGCTGCTGGTGGCATTGTAACTTCCAAACGGAGCCGCCTCTCGCCCAAAAATGTGGAGAGGTTAACAATGATCAAGATGAATCAGCACCTCATACCACCAGATTTCAGAGTACGAGAAAGCGCGCCGGATGAAGACGAGGTGGACAGCAACATAGATGAGGGAATTTCTTCTCTGTCAGGTGACACTGAGCTCACCCTGCCTGAATTCGCAGAGTATGATGACGAAGCCTTATTCTTATTCATGGACCGTGATACCGAGCCCTGCAAATGAGACAACGAATCAATAACTTTCTTTTTCGTCCTTATTCACTTTTATTCCTGTGTGTCTGTCTTTCTTTGTTGTGCACAGTTAATATATTTCAAACTTTAATCAGATAATCACAAAAACAAGCCCATCAGCAGAACTGTCTTCACTTGTTTGCTAATTGATTTGAAGGTGCCGCAGTCTGCATTCCTCAGGGTCACAAGTTCAGAAGAACATGCTCCTCTATCCTCCTCCTCCAGACTTCTATTTCCATCAAAGCAGAGGGCTGGTTTACGCCCAATGAAGAAAGACTCAGCACTTGTGGGGGTGTTGTTCTACCTCTTTGCGGGTGAGTTGACGGCTCTGGGGCCATTGCTGGGAAGCTCTAATACCGGATAAAAGTGGTTTGGACCAAATCCGAGGCAGAATTTTTTTTGTGTTTTTGCTGACTTGCTTGCCTTTGAGGTGCTCTTAGGGGGGGTTCCGTCTGTTTGTGGGTGAGTTGCGGGGTCTGTGAGCACTGCTGGGACACTCTAATCTTGATTGCATTTGCTTTTCAGGAAATCCGTGGTGGCAAACCGGACTTATGGCCTAGCTACGCAGCGCGTTTGGACCGAAGGCCAAGAAATATTATAAGTAGGAGATGTTGCTTTTGGCCTGTTTGGGGGTGTTATGCTTCTTGGCGGGTGGGTTGGCGGGTCTTGGGCCATTCCTGGGAAGGTCTAATACCGGGTAGAAGTGGTTGGGACAAAATCCAAGCCGATTTTTTGTTGTTGCTATTTCTGACATTTTGCTCAATGTAGCGTTTTCGGGGGCTGTTTGGGGGGCTTCCTGGTGTTTGTGGGTGGGTTTCGGGGTCTGGGAGCACTGCTGGCTATGGATACTTTACTTTGCCAGAGGTTTGAAGCAAATCCATGGTGGCAGAGGGGAGTTAGGGCCTAGCTGCAGAGCGCGTGCGGAGTGATTTGGGAAATTTGGAAAAAAATTACTAAGTCCCCATTTTTGTACTTTTGCTCTTTGGCTGTTTGGGGGTCTTCTACTCGTTTTCTCCTGGGTTGACGGCTCTGGGGCCATTGCTGGGAAGCTCTAATACCGGATAAAAGTGGTTTGGACCAAATCTGAGGCAGAATTTTTTTGTGTTTTTGCTGACTTGCTTGACTTTGAGGTGCTCTTAGGGGGGATCCGTCTGTTTGTGGGTGAGTTTCGGGGTCTGTGAGCACTGCTGGGACACTCTAATCTTGATTGCATTTGCTTTTCAGGAAATCAATGGTGGCAAACCGGACTTATGGCCTAGCTACGCAGCGCGTTTGGACCGAAGGCCGAGAAATATTGTAAGTAGGAGATGTTGCTTTTGGCCTGTTTGGGGGTGTTATGCTTCTTGGCAGGTGGGTTGGCGGGTCTTGGGCCATTCCTGGGAAGGTCTAATACCGGGTAGAAGTGGTTGGGACAAAATCCACGCCGAAAAGCCTTTTGGCACTTTTTGTAACTTAGGGTTCGTTAGGGTTAGCCCTAGCAGCAGGATTGCATGTGTTTCGGGGTGTTCTAGATTTTTGCAATTGAGTTCTGGGGTCTTAGAGCACTTGTGAGAATGTGTAATTTTTGTTGCAAGTCATTTGAAGAAAATCCATGGTGGGAAAGGGGGGATTTGGCATAGTTAAAGAAAGCCTTTGCCACTATTCTTAACTTAGGGTTCGTTAGGGTTAGCAGTATTTCTATGGCATGTGTTTGGGTGGGGGGGTTTTCGAGTCTTGGAGCGATGCTGGCTATGGATACTTTTGCTTGGTTGCTTGCAAGTGGTTTGAATGCAATCCACGGTGGGTAAGTGGGTATTTGGGCCTACTTTTACTTTCAAAGTACGTTTTGTCACCAGTTTTCTGCTAGGCCTCGTTTTTTGCGATTTGATTGGTGGTCTTCTACATTTTTGCGACTGGCTTTAGTAAGGGTCTGGGTGGGAGCACTGCTGGGAAGATCTAATTTTGTTCTAAAACACAGTTTACAGGACACCTAGCTTGAGGGGAAAGATCCGCTACATTAATTTGCCCATACTTATTTATCCTTCAAAAGGTGACTCAGACAGAGTACGCACTGTCAAAAATATTGTACTGTCTACTAGGAAAATCAAAGTGTGAGTTTTTGCACTCCACAGCCTACATACCTTATATTTATTTATCAGTGGTGTTGTAATATTATATCACTTCCTGTTTTTCGTTGAATAATTACAGGCCGGGTTTCAGTCTGTGCAATGGGGAAAAAAGGATGGAGTCAGGCTTCACATTAGCGAGCCGCAATTCAGCATCCGCCAGGCAGGCAGTGGACAGGGTGTCTTCTGGTCACCAACATTGATGGACGAAGCGTCAGATGGAATGGAGGAGTGCCGCTAATAAGAGGATTTTTTTTCTGCATGCAACTTACTTACCAAATTCAACAGGACAACTACAACAACATACAGATACAGTATCCATTGTGTTTTTCTAGGACTGTGACTGCATTTCTTGGATCTCTCTCTGCTTCTAAATTGATCCTTTAACACATCACTTAGTCCACTCCACTATTACATCTGCACCACACATAGTCATTTGTAAGTGCTCCTTCGTAATTCGCAAGTCGCAGCACGCCCCAGCCCGTAGAGGACTGGGATGGCCCCAATGATGAAGCATGTCACCAAGGGGCAACCCTGGTTAGTGAGGGGACACCTAGAAAAAGAGCAATTTCTCCTTTTCTATCTACTACACCTTCCAGACCAACCCCATTGAGTGTTGTGAATGGATTTATAGTGACCAGCAAGGCTCTCAGGTATCTGGCAACAGAGACCTTATGTTGAATATAGTTATCAATAATTCCACACACGCCCTGTACTGTCGCATTCTTTCTTCCACAGTTGTCGAAAGTACTACTTACTTTTCACTGACATGCATGCACTAGTGCATGCACTTTCAAAGATTGATGGATAGGTGTGTACCCAAAGATTTGTTTATGTTCAATTGTTTGTCCATGCTGTGCTTTTTTTACAGGGTGTCTTCTGGTGGTGACCAACATCGATGGACGAAGCGTCAGCTGCAATGGAGGAGTGCCGCTAATAAGAGGATTTTTTTTCTGCATGCAACTTACTTACCAAATTCAACAGGACAACTACAACAACATACAGATACAGTATCCATTGTGTTTTTCTAGGACTGTGACTGCATTTCTTGGATCTCTCTCTGCTTCTAAATTGATCCTTTAACACATCACTTAGTCCACTCCACTATCACATCTGCACCACACATAGTCATTTGTAAGTGCTCCTACGTAATTCGCAAGTCGCAGCACGCCCCAGCCCGTAGAGGACTGGGATGGCCCCAATGATGAAGCATGTCACCAAGGGGCAACCCTGGTGAGTGAGGGGACACCTAGAAAAAGAGCAATTTCTCCTTTTCTATCTACTACACCTTCCAGACCAACCCCATGGAGTGTTGTGAATGGATTTATAGTGACCAGCAAGGCTCTCAGGTATCTGGCAACAGAGACCTTATCTTGAATATAGTTATCAATATTTCCACACACGCCCTGTACTGTTGCATTCTTTCTTCCACAGTTGTCGAAAGTACTACTTACTTTTCACTGACATGCATGCACTAGTGCATGCACTTTCAAAGATTGATGGATAGGTTTGTACCCAACGATTTGTTTATGTTCACAATTGTTTGTCCATGCTGTGCTATTTTTTCTTGTCTCACAAAACCTTTCCCAAAAACCCCCGTAATCAACCATTTTTCAAACCCTAACCCTCTTCCCCCGGGCTGTGTGGTTTTGATTGATGTGTGACTAAATTACAGCAATAAATCCACACACTTGCTGGGGAGGATAAGGTGATACCAACAGGCTGGTGAAGAAATCCGAGGATATATTCTTACTCTGCTTGACAAAGACCCATGGCTAATGTCAAAGAACTTCAACCGAATTAGTAGTTATACTTTACCATTTGTTAGGCTACAATGTGGCACTGTTCTAGTGTACTGTCACCTGCTATATTCTCTATTGTACCGTTGTATTGCTCAGGAGGACAAACCAGATTTCATTTTCTTTTTTTTCATAGGCATGCAACTGCCACTGTGAGTGTCACACCTCTAGTACCACCGCTATGAGGTAATTTTATCCACCCAGGATTGCCAACCTTATTAGCTGTTTCCCGTGGAGCCAGCCCTGGGCCTATCCCTACTTGCAAACAGAAATTACAGGTAAGATAGGCGTTTGGTTGGAGGTAGTATAATGGAGTATTAGGAGAGATGAGAGATTGACGGTAGTACTACTAAAGTCCTAGGACTATTCAGGAAAACAAACTTACTGTTAAACCCCCACCCACCAGACTCAAAAGCATTAAAAAACAGGTATGGTCAGATAAAGTTTCAAAAATTATATTTTTATAGCCCTAACAAAATAATCTCCCGCAAGACCCTCCCTAACCCCAACGATTGTCCTTCAAAAGTCCCCAAAAAACCCAACTCCCAATTCCCACCCCCAAAAGTCTCTAAAAAAGGGGCAAGGGACACTATGGCAGGGTGCTGTTGGCTTTAGCAGCCAGGGCATCATGCTCCTTGCGGAGGGTGGCAAGTTCGAAGCGGAGGCCCTCCACCAAGTTCTTATAGTTCAGGACCTCCTGCTCCAGGTAGGACAGTCTGAGGGATAAGCGGCGCCGGTGTGCCTTGCAAATCCTGTGGGGGGCAGCTGCTGTCTTTGCTGCTCGGCGTTGGCGTTGGGCTTTGGTAGCCCGGCTCCGTACCGCTGGAGCACTGCGCTGGCTGGCAGCCCGCACGGAGGAGGATGCAGCTGTCCCCGTGGACGTTGTTGTTGTACCAGACTGCGTCTCCTCCTCCTCCAGGGCCACCAGCCGCCGATATTCCGCGACAGTGGCATCCAGCCTCCGTTGCCGGGCCATTCGAGCCAGCTCCTTCCTCCTTGATGGTGTCTTGGATTTGGAAGGAGCAACTACATGAAGAAAGAAAGACATAGTCTGTAACCAATGCTCCTTAAGATTAACACAAAATGATTGAGCAGAAAGTTGTCACAGTACAAGTAGCAAATTGAAAGCACAGTACATAACTATTGAGGACAGTATCTATGCAACCTCCGACTTCTTCATCCTTGCTCTAACATTAGTGGGAGTTTAAGGAACAAATTCTACAAGCACTATGGACTTCCATTACAGTCGACTATGACAGTACACCAGTCTTATTCTTCTTCTCTCTTGTTTAGGAAAATTGGTACGTTATCTTATGCAAGCCGGCATAATGCCAGCGCAGTGAACTTGCACCCGAGAAAAACAGATGCACACCATGGTGAGTGAGACAGACTTGCGTTACTGTACCGGTCCAGTACATGCAGGTGGTGAAACTCTTACTTTTCTATTACGGGTGGCACTGAGAATACTCTGTTAAAAGGGCTACTGCTTAATTAATTTAGCTTTCACCCTACAGTGCAAATGAGTATTAGAAAAGGAAAATAAAGAAGCTAAATAATCTGATTATCTATCACTTCACATGGGATGTATTTGATGACATATGGGATGACTTTAGGTGCTTTGCTTATTATGGAGTGAACAGTGATACCCCCACACATGAATGCCGTACTACTACTAAACTAAAGTTATTAAGAGAGGTAGGGAGTGTCCACCGTAATAACCGGATATATGCTGTGCTTGCAGTTGCAATACAAACTACTGCTACTATTCATGGTAGTATTTGGACAAAATTACAACTTCTTTTCCTTGCCTTTCCTACACTGGGACGGACGTGCAGGTGCGGTGTTACATGCTCTTCAAAGTAACACTAAGTTCATCCAGTGACCGTCTACTCTCTCTAGATACACATATGCTATCTAAGAGTCAGATAGTACCATGAATGATCCAGGCATCCATCCATTCAAAGTATATGCACACATACAGTTTCTGTTTCACCCACCCAGGCTGTTCTCCTTACACCCATCCTTGCTTCATCATTCACCCAGCCATGCACCATACCATATTCTTTCCTTCCCAGCCACCTCAGGGACCAAGCAAACACATATCATTCTTCTTTGCCAGTCATCATTACATTTCTCGTCCTTCCACACTTACTTACACCCTTCTTTCGCTTTTCGTTCATCCCTTCCATCAAGTTCACCTCAGATCTGATTGGGATTCTTCTCGCCAAAAACTTCACAGCTAAGTCGAAGTACATTTAGAGGAGGCTACTACCTGGTTTATTTATAATACACCCGTGCAGAAAGCACACTCTGCAGTCTTCAATCTCAAATGAGTAAGGAATGTATAGCTTACCTCTGCCCGCCACCACCGTGTCATCCCCCACAGATTTGTCCGGCACTTCCACCGCCTCCTCCCCAGAGTTGTCATCGTCCAATGCCACCACCACCTCGACGCTGGCCCTGCCTCCAGATGTTCAACCTACAAAGTACATTTAATAATGTTAGAATACACCACTCACTACTATATAATATTTGGTCTAGGAGGAAGAAAGAAATGTGAAAAAAACAGTATACAATTTAATAATTTGTGACTGACTGTCTGCTGTAAAGTAAAAATGTCCCTTTTTCCAGGGAAGGCTGTTGTCTTGCTGCACTTTTTGGCACAACTGATGAATGCTTGCTTTTTATTTTTAACACGCACCACTTTTTCTCCTAACAGACAGAAGCTTGACTTCTAAGAACACGAGAAGGATCAAGTTCAAACCAGGTGAGAGCTCGGCTCGACCACAAGAAATGTGTCCAATTAATCGTCAGCACTAAGCACTTTTCCATTTCCAGTTAAACGTTTACTTTTATGACAAACGTGATTTCAATAAATGTGTTTACTTTTAATAAAGCTTTTAAACTCAAATAGACTCTGTGGTTTTTGGTCCTCCAGACTAGAGTGGATGAGCTAAAGGTTTTGGAATTTTTGCAAGCATAAGTCTGTGCCTCTGCCATCGGTGACTTTGGGAGCTAAATGACTCTGCCACACTATCTAGTCAGTAAGGAGATTGGGGGTTCAACTACAAAGTCTGTTATCACTGAGGTATGTGGAAAGTCTAACTGCACCTATTATAATTGATAAGCTAAGCAATGCATTATTTAGTGTCCATAGTTCTGTTTGTGCAGATTTGTCCCTGCAACAGTAGTAGAATGGATTGTCCTCCTATCCAAACCAAAAGTAAAGTAGTATCTTATTCTTTCTTGGTGGTCATTCACCTTTTTATTGTTGGCAATTGTCAAAGCATAAACATTTAGAATACTTGAAAAGACATTATGGACAATCCCAGAGGACTGCACTCAGTGCATAGAGCTATTGCTGACTAGAATGGGAGTCCAATGGAAATGCCAAATGTGCAATCTTAGTTAGCTACACAGACAGACTAATAAGAATAATCTAGTAATACCACACGGAGTCATAGTCGAGGCAGGATAAGAATTTAGATCCTGTCTACAAGAAGATCAAAGACGATTTAGAAAAAATCGAATGAGGAACGCTAGGAAAAAATAAGTACTCTATATTAAAATTAAAACTTACTGGGGCCAGCAAAGGAGCCCTCGCCTGCCCGGTCCTGGCCTGCATCGTCAACAGCACCCTCCTCCTCCTCCTGTGTCCTCCTCTTGCCCCTGGGGGAAGCTGATGTACAACATGAAAGAAAGAAAAACAGAAAACATGGATGATATTTGTCAACCAAATCAAATATTTCAAAAGAACTAACAAAATATTTTTGCAAAATAGCAAATAGACAACTACTCCACGGGATATATTATTGACCAATCTCATGTGGTCGACTACGTTATTACTTTAGTATTGCTTGATTTGCGGACCGTCGAATTGGAAATTACCTTACGTAACTCACTAAACAAAGTACTAAAAAGGTTTGCCTAGGATTGGCAGGCAGCAGTCCGCAGCACGCGAAGTGACAGCCAAAGTCCATTGTGATTGAAGATCAGCGACAACACTAAAGTTTCCTACTACATTAACCAGTCATTAAAATACTCAAACTATCAATCCACCACCACTATTTCTTCTTATCCCCATGTGTACAAAGGAAGGACTGGACTTGAGTCTGTAGGGGCTGATTTAGAAGCCCCTTGCGGCTCTTTTGCTCTATTGTTTGCGTGACTTTTGTGACGCAGCGGCGCAATGGTGCGGCGTATATTAACAACGTGACGCATATGGGAGATGCATCACGTTGTAAAGCCCTGCGCCAATAGGGGGGCGTTCCGGCACAAGGGAGGGCGTTCCTGCACAGGAACGCATCCTAAAAGTGGCTGAGGGAAATCTACAAGATTTCAATCAGTCACTTTGAGGACAATGATGCGTGACTCAAACCCTGCGCCTGCTTGAAGCAGACGTACGGCTTGACGCAGCATTGGGGAGATAGGGCACCCCAAAGCATTGATGGAGCTGCACCATCGTTGCGACGCACAGATGCGTAACGCTTTGGTGACGTTTTGGGCCCATGGTGCGCCGCATTGTAAATACGGCGCACCATGGGTGATGGTGGCGTGACGCAAAATTACTGGCGCATCCCTGCTACTTTGCAGGGATGCGCCGGTAATTAAAAATCTGAACCTTAGTGTGTAGCATTACGCAGTTCTTTAAACTACATACATAATTTCACAGGCCAATGAAATGAACACAAAATCTAAAACAAATAAGCATAGTAGCAACACTACTGAGAAGGAGAGCAGTGTACCTGAAATGCACAGACGATTTTGAAATATAATTTACCTACAATGTAATGAGCAGCATTATTGCTCTTGGTAAAAAACAAAAATTTGCAATATAATAACACAGCAGGAGAAAACATAGTAGTAAAGAAATAGCTACTACTACTCACCAAGCCCGGGGATCTCAAGGCCAAGGAGGTCGAGCAGATCTCGCTCACGGGTCAGGACATCCGTCCATCGGTGGGTGGCCTGGTTGTAGGTGCACCAGACCCGAGAGTGTTGGTAAATGGCCTGGCACACCTTCTCCCACCGCTTCCGGCGCTCCCGGACCCCGTACCCGGCACTGATCTTGCCGCCTCCCATGATGGTCCTGGGGAGGCGGCGCTGAACATAAAAAATGAGTTGGCCCACCTCCTCCGGGGTAAAGATCTCCCTGGGTACGACCTCCTCCCCCCTCAAACGCCCGCACGGGAGCCGGACACGGGGTGCGGGACCCTTCCCCTTCTCGGGATGCTTCCCGGCTCCCTTCACCATGGTCTGGGCGGAAAGGAATAAAGAAAATAGAATAGGGAAGAGAAGAAAAGAAAAGAGTTAAAAAAAGTAGTTTAAAATTAACCAAAAGTAGCAGTAAACACAAAAATATAGGGCTAGAAAAATAGAGGGATAGATAATAAGTAAAATAGATCAAAAAAAAACTTCAAACAAGCAAAGGATGGCAGAGATTGACAGAGGATACAAAGACCATGCCCAGAACCATAGCAATGAATGAGAAACAAGATGGCCACGCCCGTTCGCGACCGTGCGGGTAAGTTCGCGCGAGATTTTCCTTGCGAACACTTGCGAAACTGTACTAGCAAGCCGCACACTTTGCGAGATTACACTTCGCGCCCGGAAACGGAAATACGTCAGGCAAACAAGATGGCCGCGCCCTTGAACGATCGCGAGGGTAACTTCGCGCCTTGTGCTACGAGCGGCTCGCAAAAACGCACAAAACCTTGCGAACTAACACGCCGCAAAAAAACAAATTGCATATTCGCACGAATTCGCGGCTTCCGAATCCGATCTCGCGAGTGTTCGCGCCCCGCAAATCCCGCGAAATTGCAGTAAAACGTGTTTTGCTAAACTGAAAGCACTCGGCAGGTGCAAGAGTTCAAACTCATCATTAGTAACAATTCCCTGTAGTGCTTCCTGACTGGGGCCCCTCCAGAATTCAGTTGCTAGTTGCAACAATTGTATGACCCTGCTCTGACCCTCACAGCAGGCTCATAGAATAGCTACAAGTAGGTCACAAAGGTCCTGGAAAAAAAAAGCACTGCAACAGAAAGCAAATTACAGATAAGGAAGCAGGTGCCAGACTGGAATTTTAAAACAGTGACACATTAATAAACTAACCCCAAATTAATTCATGTCAGTTGAAGCAGGGCTGGTGTGCTTGCTTTTCCCCCCCATAATCTACAGTGATGATGAACCAGAGGGTGGCATTGATGTAACAGAGGGTTGCAGTGGTGAAACAGAGGGTGCTGGGAACCTGTGATGATGAACCAGACGTAGAAACAACATAATCGCGACCGTTGCGCCGAAATGTAAGTTCGCAATTGCGAACTGGTACAAAACCCTCGCGAACTGGCAGAAATCCTTGCGAACACACAAAAAAAAATCCGCAAATTCGCGAGAATTCGTGGATTTTGCGGATTGCGAGTTCGCAAATCCGCAAAATTCGCAAACGCGAGATTCGCAAAATTCGCCCATACTTACATATGGCTAAGAAACCATATCAATGCTTTTACAGTATTATTTCATAATGCTACTTTTACTGTACGCACTTTACTTTATGATAAGTATTGCAATTGTGGCAATTCATTTCTCTTGCATGAGAAAGAAGACTGCTCAATAAAATAACACCTTTTATTGAAAACGCCCGTCTCTCTATTTCTCTGCACTCTGGTGAAATTAAGCATGCACGATTGACTGAGTGAAATAGCTGTCTATTGTTTTCACACGACTCTAGAGATACACTCTTTATTCTGAGGGAGCAAAGTTGTCATGTTTATGCGGTTGTCAGAAACGAATCCCTTCTTGTCTAAATCAGGACGGTTAACCCTTTCCTGAACATTCGAGAAAGTTTCTAGTGACCTCTGAGCTAGCTGGCAAAACTAATTAAGTCTAACATAGTCAGGTGAGACCTAGATGACCTCAGTCCTACGTCTACACTGCTGTTTATGTTATTCCAATGTGCAGAGCCTATTGGGAATATAGGAACTACACTACATGGCGCCCAACGTTTGGTAAGGCGATAATCTAACGCAAGACACTAGAGTAACTCAGTCGTGCTTTTTCACACAGAACCCCTTTCTCCCGTAAAAACTCCAACAGACGTCTGGAGTGGGTGAAAGGTTAATATCCGCCGGACCTTAGTAGGATGAGAATCCTATGTATTAGTTTTTGGTTCAGTCAACGTTGAAGGATACAGTGTTCCAAAATATTGTGCACCTAATCTTGGTTTCCTTGAAACTTGCTCAGCAATAAAAACATTTTTAGTCAATAAAATGACGGAAAGTGAGGAAGAAAGAGATAGAGAAGCATTAGCAACTCAGCGGAAGACAGAAGTCTCCAGCAAGATGACCCGAATGCTATAATCATTCCGGTCAATATAAGAAAAACTATAACTCTTAAACTTATAGAAAATGGACTATCACCAATAGGTGGTACGGTCATATTCGTGATAGAGGCACATGAGTATCGGCAGACAGAGGTATTCTATTCATGGATACATTTTCCAGCAGCACACGCTATGACAAAAGATTTCCACTATTACAAAATAGAGGAACCTCCGGATGTATACACTCCTTTCGAGGACGTTGAAATCCCACTAACTTACCAAGAGCACCTGCTCTGGTTTAAAGGGGCCCTAAAACATCAACATCACATCACATCACCAGGCACGGTCCACTAGGTAAACCAGGAGCCACGTGGACGGTTCTAGCCAGCTACACACCACACCCAGACATTGGTAAAATATTGGACCGGGAACTTTTAGCTCAGCTAAAACTTTTAATTAAAATGCATAGACAATTGATCCAATATAAGTTTAAGTTTAAGTTTAAAATATTTGTTAAGCGCAACGTACACCTGGGCGGTTTCTTGGCGCTAAAGTAGCAGGCAGCCAACTGGGCAAGAGCAGTTGCTAAGGCGTCGACTGGAAAGGCAAGCAGGGCTTACGGTGGAAAAGCCTGAGAAAATAAAAAGGTCTTCAGAGCTTTGCGGAAACTAGAATACTGGGTAAGGGACCTAAGATGGAAAGGGAGAGAGTTCCAGAACATGGGGGCAAGAGTGGAAAATTTCGAGCCACCCTGTTTTTTTTTCCGGTAGCGAGGGACTGATAAAAGAAGATGTGCCGAGGAGCGGAGGTCTCTGCCAGGGACATAGGCCTTGATGGCAGAGGATATAAAAAGGGGGGCCAGGCCAGTCCTGGCCTGAAACGCCATGCAGCCTAATTTGAACAAGGCGCGTTCCCGCACAGGGAGCCAGTGGAGGGTTTTCAAGAGGGGGGAGGTATGGTGGAATTTGGGAAGACCGAAGGCAAGGCGAGCAGCCTGGTTCTGCACTAGTTGCAGTTTACGCAGGCTGTACTGAGGGATGCCATTGAACAAGATGTTCCCGTAGCCCAGGCGGGACAGGACCAGTGCGGACATAATTAGTTTAAGTGCAGAGAAAGAAAAGAAACGAGAAATAGAGCGAATAGTACGGAGAGTAAGAAAGCAAGAAGAAACCACCGAACCAATCTGGGAGTGCGTAGTGAGTTTATCGTTTAGCTTGATGCCAAGAGTCTTAACAGAGGGAACAGTTGTAGGAGGAGAACCAAAGGAGGGGGGCCAAAAGAGAGAATTCCAGGGACTGGAGCAACCACCCGTCACCACAAGTTCCGTTTTATCTGGATTGAGTTTAAGGTGGTTGAAATTCATCCAGTCCCTGATGAAAGATAGGATAGATTGGAAGTTAGAGATAGAGTCAGGGGTAGAAGACAGATTGAAGATGAGCTGGAGGTCGTCGGCATAATTATATACCATGACCTCCAGCTGCTGAAAGGCAAAGATAAGAGGGGCGATGTAAAGATTAAATAGTAAAGGAGAGAGAGAAGAGCCCTGAGGAACACCGCACTGGACCTGGCAGGGGGTAGCTGAGAACTCCCCAAGGTGAACCGCCTGGGTCCGGTCCCTCAAAAAGGATGAAAGCCAGATGAGGGCTGAGCCTCCTATTCCCGCCGCCTTGACACGGGAAAGCAAGATGGAGTGATCCACCGTGTCATGCGGACTTCAACAGTCCAACCAGCAATTAACATTCCACAACTGACCACTCATCAGGGGAATACAAACAAAATTACACCACAGAACATACACTCATGTCTTGGTAAAACACCCATAAAACGGGAACAAATTCCATTCTGGTTAGCTCAAAAAATAACTCAAATAGAGGCAGTATTTCCTAATACTACACCTCATGAAAAACACCGAATTCTGACTATCTGCCTCCCAATGGGGTCGCACCACATGTGGAGGACTGTGACACTTGGGGCACGGTCTTTGCTTCCATCTACACAAAAACACATGGTGTTCCGTCTATGGCGGTCATATCAGATGTACTAAGACAAATTCAGAACAAATACGGGCCAGAACCCGCTTTAACTCTGGGTATGAAATTACTAAAAGACTTTAAGCGGGTCTCGGCTATATTATTAGCCAACATAAAAGGAGAAGCAGCATGTGTGGCAATCTGCCAGAAATTGAAGGAGACAGATATAACAGACCAACCATTTGAACTTGCCAGAATCATGGAAAAATCCTATGAAGAGCTAGGAAGAGATAGTTTGGGTGGGAAACCAATAAAACCCCAATTAACTGAAAATCCTGAAAAAACATTTATTAAAAATAATCTAAATACTCCAAAAAAGAGTTGGGATGGTAATAAACAATCCACTTTTTTAAGCATTTAAAAAGACATATGGTATAAAACAAGAAATTAAGGACATTGAACACACATAGAATCATATGTCATACAATATCAATAAAAAGTTCATACATTTATAACATTAAATGTTAACACATATTAGATAAGTTAAAAAATTGAGAGTGGCAAATTGGGTCTCTACGCGCGTTTCGGCGAACCAGCGCCTTCTTCTGGAGTAGCCACACAAGCTCTTAGAATTTTTAACAAGACGTTCCAGGATTCGTGAAAAGTAGATATACAGCGGTATATTTAAAAGATCTCCCTGCCCGAGATATTCGGCAGAGCTCTTTATGTAGACGTTCCAAGATTCATGAAAGGAAGGTATACGGCGGTTTATTTAAAAGATCTCCCTGCCCGAGATATTCGGCAGAGCTCTTTGTGTGAAAAGGTTTAAAAGATCTCCCTGCCCGAGATTTTCGGCAGAGCTCTTTGTGTGAAAAGGTTTAAAAGATCTCCCTGCCCGAAGATATTCAGCAGGGCTCCAAATGTCCGGCGGCGGGAACGCAACGAAGGATGACGGCTCGATTGTGGATTTGCTTGGTCCACAATCGAGCCGCCATCCTTCGTTGCGTTCCCGCCGCCGGAAAGAAGAAGGCGCTGGTTCACCGAAACGCGCGTAGAGACCCAATTTGCCACTCTCAATTTTTTAACTTATCTAATATGTGTTAACATTTAATGTTATAAATGTATGAACTTTTTATTGATATTGTATGACATATGATTCAATGTGTGTTCATTGTCCTTAATTTCTTGTTTTATGCCATATGTCTTTTTAAATGCTTAAAAAATCTATAATAAAACATATATTTTTCTAATATTGTGTAGCCAATTGTCCTTATGTATATTACACTGTGAAATATTAGTTGCCTAGGTTGTTTTCTGTCATAAGCTTCATTTTCCCTGACCTAGGAACTACTGTATCCGTACTTTCAGGGGGTCCTTGTTAAATACACGCTAATAAACAATCCACTCCCAAGGAAAAACGATTCCAGTCCAGAGGAAGGTCTCCTCAACGGAGAAAAAGATCTCCAGGCCAAGGAGGCAAGTCTCCCCAAAGGGAACCATCTGAGAAAAGATACAATCTTAGAGATAGGGATAAATTGAGAAAACCTGATAGATATCAAGATATTGATACACGACCCTCTCGCTCTTTTCAGACTTCCTCACAGAAATCAGAAAGAAGAGGACGGTCAGAACACAAGGAAGAGCACGTCAAGTCCAAAGACAAAGAACCTGCTCATCAAAGTAAAAAATCACAATTTCCCAGAAAGAAGGTAGCAAGTATTAAAATTAAACATGCCGAGGATTCTGAGGACACAACTGAAAAACGGAGAGTGGGCCCAGACAATGCTAGACAGCGCAGCAGAAGTGACCATAGCTCGCAAGATCCTGATGAATCTTCTGGAGACAGTGGACACAAATGAATACATTCAGGTGGAAACTGCACACACGCGAGTTAGCGTGCCCCATAAACTATATGAAATAATATTACGTATAGAGGGAGATAAAACTAGGAAAATAAGAGGTCTCTTTTGGGAGAATCTTTCTAAAGGCTATGACATCCTGTTAGCTGAAAAAGACTGGCCACCAGAGTTTGTCAGGGAGTGCCCTCATGGCGAAGAAATGATTATGCCTGCCTTCTCAAATCATATTCAAATTCATAAAAGATACACATTCGCAAGAAAATGGGTAGTGGCCCAAGCCCCTGCATTATACAAACATCATGTAGGATTGGATGAGGACTCTCCTCACCACAAAATCCAGTTAAAAAAAATCAACCCACTGCACAAAGGCAGTACCCAGTTAAACAAGAAGCTAAAAAGCAAGTCAGGTAGATCTTAGATCAACTTGAATATCAAGGGGTGATTGAAACATGCACCTCCCAAATGAACAATCCTTTGTTTCCTGTCTCCAAGCCAGACGATTCATATCATCTAGTTTTGGAATACAGACATTTAAACTCCTGCTGCAAAACCTTTACAGTACAAAATTCACACAGTGCAGCACTAATGAACAACATCGTGCGCAAAAAATATAAAACGACATGAGATATCTCTAATGGATTCTTCTGTCAAAACATTGCACCTGAAAGCAAGTATTTGACCGCTTTCTCAATAATGGGTTTGCAAAAACAATTTTGCCGACTCCCACAGGGATTCAAGAATAGCCCATGATTATTCTCTGCAAGGGTAACAGAATTACTACAAATATATGATGATGAGGCATTATCATATGTCGATGACATCTATCTTACAGACGATGACCTGGAGACTCACTTAAAAAGAGTGAACACCATAATTCTTGGGTTTGCATCAGAGGGTTACAAATTCAACTTTAAAAAGTCAAGAATTGCCCATCTAACAGTCCTATTTTTAGGATATGAATTATCAAGTGAAGGCAAAAGCCTTGCAGACAACTTCTTAGAGAAGTGTGCAGTACTCCAAGCACCAAAAACGCTGAAAAATGTACAATCAATACTAGGCTTCCTGAATTTCGGTAGAACATACATTCTAAATTATGCAGGGAGGGTTAAACCTCCCTATGAATTAATAAAACCTGATTTCAAACCAATACATTGGAATCAAAAACACACAGACATTTTGAGATCATTACAGACAGACATGTTAACTAAAACAAAACTGCAAACACGCGAAAACGTATGCAACCTTGTAATCAGAGTCATCCCAGGAAGATGTGGATTCACATACCTGACCTTTAATGAGGGAGAAACAGTACCTATAGCTTACAAATCACCATGTACACTCAAGCTGAAATTAAATTCAGCTCTACAGAAAAAATTCTGACAGCGGTTCAAACTGTTGTAGCAAGAGAAAGAGCCCTAGCCCAAGGCAAGAGAATAACTGCTTATACATCAGAATCAGCCCTTGAGGCATTAACAAGTCCACGCAATCTGAATGCAGTGGCATTAGATCCAAAATGGATACAATCGGAAAATTCTCTTGCTACAGAAGACCCGAAAATGAAAAGACTAGATGATCTAGAATACGAACAAGAATATCCTCTGCCAATCAAAATTCTACCTCTTGAACAATATACCTATGTAATCTATATGGACAGATTTGCACACCATTACGATGTAGAGAAAAAATCCTACAATGCAGCGTGCGCGATTGTTAAAGGTCGCTGGCGCTCTGGTAAATTCAAACCAATGATTACCAAAACTGAATCACTGAAACTGTTCAGCTCAGCGAGCTGAAATAAGATCTTTAAAGATGGCGCTTGAAAATGCCGATCGCGAATTCCCCACACTAATAGTGTGCGATTCGCATTACTGCCTCAAGTCATACAACAGTGACATGTAGACATGGAGCAAAAATGGTTACAAAGATGACACAGGTGCCACAATAAAGCATAAAACGCTTTGGGAACAAGTAGTTCTTTTGCAGAAAGAACTACAAAAGACTCACGTGATACATACACTGAGTCATCAACGTGATGGCGTTCACGTTGCAGGGAATTCATTGACTAACAGAGCCACAGCGGCAGCGGTGCAACCGGCTTCCGTAGCCACAAAAAAGCGTTCAACAAAACACATAGATGGAGAAACCATGCTGGCGGTAAAAGCGTAGTTAAAAGGCAATTATGCAGCATTACCTCTCAACTATCCACTCAGTACCACATACTTTATTGATGCAAACTCCGTTCCTTTTGCTCAAATCCCTGGAGTGGGGGATAGAGTAATTCCAAACACGAACCGGAGAGTTTTCTTGATTGAAGACGCACACATGGGACTGGGTCCGAGGCACCAAGAGATCTTGAAATCTCTAAGAGAATTACAATCAGAATACTGGTTGCCGGGGATGAGCTTGCAGATTTACAAATTTGCAATGAATTGTCCGGACTGCAACAGAGATCGCAGTTGTGAACCGGACCAAATTATGTGCCAGGACACCTTTATTAGAAAGCATCAGGCGATCTATATGCAGAAATCCAGCCGGAGAAATGCGTCCCCATAATTATTAAGACTGAATTCACTTAAAAATGTGGCCCCAGCGCTCGGATGACGCCAGAACTGTTATAAAATATTTGCGAGCCTTTATCGGCACATACGCAATTGGCATGCTACATTCTGACCAGGGTCCTTCGTTTAGCTCTCGAGCTTACAAAGAGGCCATGACCACCATGGGCATTGCATTGCGGTACTCTTCTCCCTTCCATCCAGAGGGACATGCGGTAGTGGAAAGAAAAAACTGTGACATAAAGCAATCTATAACAGCGAGGGTATTAGGTTCGGGTGATGGGTGGGTCAAACATCTAATAAGTGTCCAACGTAGTCTTAATAACATGCCAAGAAATTCTCTAGGAGGTATCAGTCCGTACGAACTTTTGCTTGGTACTAGAATGATTATCCAGGATCTGGATCGTCAAACTCAGTGGTAGAAGAAAAAACTTTTGATATCAAAGATCGTTTGGCTGTTTTACAGGACTTGAATGAAACAAGAAAAAGTCTAAGTAACATAAAGTTTAAGCCAACAACCACTGAAGAACCACCTGTCCCAGCAAGACCTGTCTGGATTCCAAAGATTGGGGATCTGGTCAGAGAAAAGATCGCGGTGAAGAAGGAATTTGGGCCTTCTTACAGAAAAGCAGTACCTATCTTAGCTGTCAGCGGAACAAGATCAGTAGTACTACCGCCACTTGCTGGTAAAAAGGAAAACAGAATTGTTTCCATCGACCTAGTGAAACCACAAACATGTGGCCGATAATAAATAGCAGGCCCAGTGGATTACCAAGAAATAGCAGAAGACCAAACTTTGCTACAATCCAAGAGGTTCAAACTGAGAGACTAATCACATTCGATAAACCTGCAGTAAATAAAAAAAGACTATGCAACAAAGTCATGGAACTGGTGCCTCTTGGAACCCAAATTGAAATAATTCCTGATGAAACACCAATCTACAACGATGTAGCCTCAGACTGTACAAATGTAACAAAAGAAAATGCAAAGATCAATGGAAATCCGGAAGCAATCCCACCAATTGACAGAACTGCATCTGGCTATTTTATCAACTTTGATGACTTTTCCGATGATCCAAGTGAACATGGAGACAAGCCAGCAACA
Organism: Lissotriton vulgaris; assembly: GCF_964263255.1. NCBI lineage: Eukaryota > Metazoa > Chordata > Amphibia > Caudata > Salamandridae > Lissotriton > Lissotriton vulgaris. Next base: position 1,259,022,288 of record NC_141691.1, read on the forward strand.
AAAACTTTCAAAGAAAAAATAACCGAGCTTTTTCACCAACTAAAAGAAACATATCTGATTTCACCATGGATTGTATTTTGGACTGTGTTAGGTGTACTTTTCCTCCTGCTTTGGCTCATCATGGTTTTATACTTGGGTAAATTCATTGATGGAAAATATAGTACAATGGACACAGCAAGTCAGAACATCAACTTGGTCCTAAAGTCTCACAGATCCTCTCACATCGAGAAAAGAGAACTATCATCAGTGAACATCACAGCCAATCCAATACCTGGGGGTATAGCATGGGACAGAACTGAATATGAAATTTATGGCCCGATTGAGCTCTTGAAGTATCCACACCAGTTTAAGGTTTCCTTAAGTGATTTTGTGATACCAAGTTCTTTTTCTGATGATTGGGACTTTGAAAATATTAAAAACATGATGCCCGATTTAGTAATGTCAGTTAAATTTACAGAACATGATTATTTACAGGGTTCAAATTATGAAGAATTATACTGTTACAATCACTATGGTCATCACTATTTGCATAAATCTGCACAACCTAGAAATGTTTTTACTTATAATCAATGGGAACATTGTCCAACTCCACCAAAAGGAAGCTTGAAGACATTTTTTGAGAAATTTCCATACTTCTCAGGGTTTAACAACAGTGATCCAGAAACGTTTTATTTTAAAATGTTAAATAAGACAGGAATGAAAACAATGTTGACAAATACTAAATCGATTTATTCTGAAAAGTTTTATGACAAAATGTCTACATTTGGTTTTGAATTTTGGAAAAATAACATTGAAACAAAACCATCTGGGGAACAAAAGACTGGCAGGTACAAGGTCTAGAAATATTTAGAGCCTGCATGATCCCAGAACAAATAATATTCCTGAATGATACCATTCAAACTACTTGTCTTTGTTTGGCTAAGATAAAGACTTAAATAAACCGTCTATTCCGAAGCCCATACCTGATAGTAATAGTACTACAGATGTGGAAATAGACAAATCCCATATTTTTCACCAAAACAGAACAAATCCTGATTGGAAAAAATGGTTGATCTGGCCCACAGACACAAATAACTGTCAAGATAGATTCCTGAACAAAAGACAGGGGTTCAAACTGACCAGGCCAGACCCAAGATATTCCCGGACACAACATCCAGGGATAGTTACAACATACAGTGTAGGGAAATTATGCCTTGAGTGGCTACAGAAATCCACACTGGCTGAAATTAAGCAACACTTGACTTTACTTAAAGAAGGTGCTGACTTGCGAGATTTCATACTGGGACCTCGCATACAGCGTCAAAAATGTTTCATAGTGGCCGGTATATACGCTGCATACAATGAAGCTTGGAAAGTAATGCAAATTGAAACAGCAGAAAAAATACGAGAAATCGATCGTATAAATTTGGAAAAATCACTTTCTGTAGTGGACAATGGGTTAACGACTCTGTCTTCCAGAATATATTCACTGGACAGTATTGTTTCATCTGCCTTTGATATAATAGAGCAAGACTTGCTAATGTTACAGCATGGTCAGTCCCAATTGCGTTCTATTGTACAGCTAGGCTGGAAGTTGGAAAACCTACATTCAGGCTACGTGCCATGGCGTCTAAGCAACATAACGTCATTATTTTCTATCTTTAACCTTACTGATAAACAAATCAGTTTGGCACAAAAAGGAGCAGACTATACGATTCTGAGCATTGAAAAACTTGAGAGATTACCATTGACAATGTCAGAGACCTGTCATTGAATGGATAATACACGGAACAATTACAATTCCGATAACAACTTTCCAGTTTAAATATTGCCAAGAATATATACCAGCAGGCCAGTATGAAAGGTTGGGTAAAGGATACATCAAATCAACCTGGGATTTACCTTACACACACAAATGTTATAGTGAAGGGAAAAAGGAGGTATTCCTTAGTGGTAATAATTGTAAAAAAATCACTAAGCGGTACACTTCTGGGTCAAGGTATTAACTTGCATGGAGCCTGCGAAGGGTCTTCAAATAACCTTTCATGTCACCTGCAAGGCACTCCTGCAACACAGAAAGAGCCATTCTTCAGACAACTTTCCAACGGTAGCTACGTTTTAATAAATGACCACAGCTGTTGTGGAATGGTGCCAGGAGAATGATATCTCGTAACCGTTACTTCCATGGTCGTTTGCTGTATGCAAGTATTGTATCCAAACAGCAATCCAGACATGGAGGCGGCAATATGGCCTTATGTGAATATCTCTTCTATTCGAATTGATACTTAAAGCAGAATTAAGTCTATTCTTTTACAGACAACTGTGCCGCTGACCTCGTCCAAAGAAACGTATGATCTGCAAGTTGCAAGGACAACGTCAGAGATACATACCCTTTTATCGACAAATTGCCCCGTGCATTTCGTAGAAATGTTAAGTCAAATTTTAAACATGTCTGATACCAGTGGCATCGCACATGTATTTAAGACAATTTTTTCGGGACTGTTAACACCATTTGAAACAGTTCTGGGCATGTTCCCGAATTTTGTCCATTCTGTCTTAGGCGGCCTACCTTTAATTTTGGGACTCGTAGCAGGAATTTTATTTTTGTTCCTTCTGCTCCGATATGGCAAGCCAAGCCACAAAAAAGACTCCAGCAACGATGGAAGAGACGATCCTAGCAATACGCTACCGAGACCGTATCACTAAGGTCCTTGGATTAGCCCGGCTAAGAGATCTGAGTTCAACTTGGTTTCTTTAATTCAGACCAATCTGGCAGGATTGCATCTTACCTGTGCTTCGATGTCTGCTATGCAGAGAAGAATGCGTGTTGGACGTCTGTCTTACACTACCATCAGCAGTACCAATGGATATCGATACTTTGCTTTGTCCGGTAACGACTCATGCAACGTGTTGTCCCCAGCGGCTACCTATTCTGATGACTGCATTCATTGAGACTTCACCACTACGAGTAGGTGGCGGTGAAGTACGAGAGGAAAGCAGCACCAAACAGGTACAACCTTCTGTGAGCACTGCTGATTCAAACATCGATGATATCAATCACGCACAGAACTGCACAGTTACAGTATTTTCAAACTTAGTCGAACTTTCACCTGATGTTGTAGACCAATTTTTTGCAAGCCTGTCTGATATGATGTTCTCCCCTGAACAACGAGAATAACTTTTAAAAACAACAAGCACACAGCGTTCCCTGAACTCTGAATTTGGCCTTCAGTTCTGTTAAACAAAGCAACTGAAAACATTTGGAACTATTTTTTCCCCTGAAAGCGAAATTATTTTTCTTTCAAATCAAAAATATTTACATGGTACTTTGCTTAAAGTAGAACTATTCTTAGAGAACAGAGCTTCTATTTTTAGTGACATTAGAGACAATATTTTACCTCAGCCTCTAGCACATGTACATGATCGTATAAATATGTGATGAAATGGTCTCAACCTTCTTTTCTGTATACAGAGCCATTTCATGTGTAATTTTCGCAATTCATTCAGCTGATATATTATTATTATTATTATTATATTTAAATTTATAGAGCGCACAGCTACCCGGAGGTTTCCCGGCGCTAGGAACAGGACGATTGAAGGACAAAAGCAGAAAAGGAACACAGGGCCAAGTAATAAGGAAGCCTATTGATTGAACAACCAACTCTTAAGATTTTTGCGAAATTTGGGGTAGCTAGGTTCAGTACGAAGATGAAAGGGGAGAGAATTTCCAGAGTGTTGGAGCCAGGTACGAGAAGGAGCGGCCGCCCATTCTAGCTCTTTTTATCCTGGGTATCTGGAACTTGTACTGATTGGAAGAACGAAGGACACGAGGGGGACAGTAGTGGTGAACTAGAGTTTTCAGATAGAGGGGAGCAGTGCCAGATTTGATTCTGTGCATATAGCACATGGCTTTGAACTTAGTGCGACTTTCAATTCTGAGCCAATGGAGGTTTTTTTAAGGAGGCTGAAGTCGGGGATTTATTGGGTGGTTTGCACAGTAATCTGACCGCGACATTTTGAACTGCCTGAAGTTTGCGAATGACTTCCTTACTGGAGCCTAAGTGCAGAACGTTACCGTAGTCCAGTCTGGATGTTATTAGAGCTTGGACTACGGTTTTTTGAGTGTCCAGGGGAAGCATCCATATAATCTTTCTGAGCCACTTGAGGATGACAAAACAGGTAGAGGCAACTCGGACAGCCTGTTGTTTCATAGTCAAAAGGTCAATAAATATGATGCCAAGATTGCAAGCAGATTTGGAGGGAACGGGTAGAGGACCCATCTGAGGAGGCCAATGTTGGGGGCCCCACAGTGTGGTGTTATTGCCAAAGAGAAGGAGTTCAGTCTTTTCCCCGTTGAGCTTGAGTTTGTTGTCGTGCATCCATTTGGCAATGTCATTGAGTCCAGAACGTAATGCAGATGAAGTGGAGTGTGAATTTGCGGAGAGAGAGTAGATAAGCTGGGTATCATCCGCGTAGGAGTAAATTGTAAGCCCAGCTTGTTCCGCAATGGTAGCTAACGGGCTGATGTGCAGATTAAAGAGTAAGGGACTCAGGATCGAGCCTTGGGGGACACCATATTGCGATTTGTGAATTTCAGAAGTGGATGTAGGAGAGAAAACTTGAAAAGTTCTGTCCAAGAGGAAGCTCAAGAGCCATTTAAGGGCTAGACCAGTAATGCCGTAGGAGTGGAGAGTATTGAGAACGATGGAGTGGGAAACCGTATCAAATGCAGCACTTAAGTCTAACAAAATAAGTGCCACGGTATCCCCTTTGTCAACCTGTTGACGAATGATCTCAGAAACACCTAAGAGTGTAGATTCTGTAGAGAATCCAGCCCTAAACCCAGATTGGGAAGGATGTAGGAGGGTTCTTGACTCAGTGTAGCTAGTAAGTTGCATGTTAATGTGTTTTTGTAAGATTTTAGAAAAAACCGGGAGAAGGGAAATGGGCCGGAAATTGTAGAGATTTTCCGGGTCAGCATTTGCCTTTTTTAACAAAGGAACTATCATAGCATGTTTCCATGACTTAGGTACCTCGGCTTCCCTAAGGGACAAATTGAGCAATTCTACAATGAGATTGAGGCTTGTGGTGTCCAGAGCATGTAGGATTTGCGGGGGATGGGATCCAAAGGAGACCCAGATTTGATAGTACTGATAATGTTGCGTAACGAGGTTATATCTAGAGGGTTCCAGATTGCTAGATGCCTATTAGTATTGCTGGAAATGAGCTCTGATGAACCATGGTCAGGGTGGGTGATGACAGGTTCGGAATATACAGGAGGAGGAAGAGTAAAAGTCATATCCTCAAAGTCAGCATAAATATTATCAATCTTATTGATGAAAAATTGCGCTAGAGCATCACATTGTGTAGAATTCAGACAAGGGGCTTTTGGCTGGCATGTAGTTCCAGAAAGTTCTTGCACTGCTTTAAAAAGTGCTTTAGGGCGATTTTGAGCATTCAAAATGGTAGAGTTGACATAGTCGGCCCTAGCCGAATTACAAAGCACATGGTATTTAGTAAGGGCTCACTTGTACAAGTGCTTAATGCAGGGGTCATACTGGGTGCGCCACCGTCGCTCTAAGTTTTTACATTTGGTTTTTTCCCTTTTTAGCGAATCAGAGAACCAGGGGGCGGGAGGGTGATGTTCATTATACTTCTTTTTATTCAGGGGCAGACATGCATTAACGGCAGAGCCGAGCCAGCTATTTATTTATTTTTTTTTAAATTTTTGCAAACCTTTATTGTGCATAATCAGAAGAACAAATACGGGCCTACAACCGTCAGGCCGGCCACGAAACATCATCAGCACAAGTGTAGGCAATACGGTCCCCCCAGCATCTGCAATGGGACTAGCAAGCATTGAACTTTGCATCAGAAAGAGTCATATCGCCGGGGGAGAGGAGGAGTGAAGGTTAATTTTTAAAAAATTGTAAGCGTTTTCACCAAAAGATACAGTGAAGAAAAAATAATAAGAGGATTCGAGTCCGCACAGTATCTCCACGCTACGGGCAGGCGACGTTACATTCTGAAAACATCAACGAAGGTTAAACGCCAGGTATATCGTGGCGGTGCAAAACAGTGGCGGCAATTTACTAATAGTCATGCACCCCAAACATCGTCGCTCCAACCCTACCAACCCCAACCCAATCCCGGAAACGAACCAGAGTCTAAAGCACAGAAATAGAAAGAAAAGGCCCATAGAACCAAGAGTACAGCAAATCACCCCACCCACCCTGCAACATTGTGGAGGCTACGGCCTGCCCCCCCCCCCACAGAGTGCCTGTCGCCCCAGAAAACCCGAAATATAGGCGAGAAAGAATAAGGAAGAAATGAAAAGAGAGAAAAAAAAGACATTAATACCTTTAATATAGGGAACTAGAGAGAGAAAATCAATCAACATTCCCAGAAAGAAAATGGCGGGGAGGAGCCACTCGATACTAACCACCCGTATATCCCGGCCCTCCCGAGATCCACAGTTGAAACATCAGCCTTCAGTAAAGTATAGTACATTATCCAGCAGTCCTACAATGGGAGTGAGGAAAAACATCGTACGATATGCGCCCATCATAAACGCTAATCAGATCCAACCCCATCCCCTACAGCCAGCAAAATCAGTCCGCAGTGAGAGAGCAGCTTAGCCCTGGCCCGAGCGCGGGCGAAGGTTCACGCCAACTACATCAGGAGAGCCCCTCCCCCCGTGCACCTCAGGATAGAATGGCTGCCTGTGAGAAGAAGCAGGATCCCAAAATGGCCGCCGGCCATCAATACAAGGTCCTTTGTCCTCCATGAGTAGGTCCGTCAGGGCATCAATAAAGTACAGATTCGGCGGGAGGAGAAGTGAGGGCCCCCAGTCGGTAGTCAACAAACAGGATAAGAGTTGCTCAGCAGAGTCTCCCAGTGAACTCGGCGGTGCAGGCAACATGAAGCCAGTCCCAGGGGGAAGGGGAAACAATGTAGCAGTCACGGAACCAAGGGGCTGCCAGTCGCCGGCTCCGGTTGATACATCCACAAGGCTAACTTCAGAGCAGGCACCGGGAAACATTGTATCATCGTGGGGAGGCAAGGGCAAACATTCACTCAGCTGGGGGCAAGCGCTACGTTCGCGTGCCTCTGTAGACATCATGGCTTCCAGCTGGTCACCCAGTGCTTGGAAGCCAACAACTATCTCCGAACGGAGATCACGGAGGGCAGTCAGGATAATGCCGTAAGAGAGTGCAGGTTGGCGTTTTCGTAGGGCGGGTGCCAGCGCTGGTTCTCGCAGGCCAGTGTACCGCTCCGGCAGGGCTCGGCTGTCTATAGGCAGGGGTGTGGTAGCTCTCCCCAGCCGAGGAAGAACAAAGGGAATCATGGCGCCAGCAACACAGTAGCGGATCTGGAAGGGTGCAATAGTAGCGAGTATCGCTGAGGAGCTCCGAGACTCCCAGCGGCAAAGTCAGAGCAGGCACACCTCCCACAAGACGTCTCTCACCCGGTTAAGCTGCGGAAAGAGAGCAATCGTCCGCGCTGATGTGGGTCGCCAGTCCCCTTGCATCGCTCACCTTCCCTGCGGAGCGTAGAAACATCACCGACGGGTTCCTCAAAGGCGGCCGTTCCGATACAAACGTGGTCCGCGAGGAGCTTAAGCAGCAGTGCGGTGGCGATTGCCGCGGATGGGATGGCGCCTCCGCTGAGTCATCCGCGCTGTCCAACCGAGCCGACCCCATACAAGCATCCAGGCGCCGCCGACGAGCGGCCATGTAGGCGAGGGGCCGGGGCAGGAGATCTAAAACCCAGTTTCTTCAACACCCGATAGTGCTGGAAAGTCGAAAGAGGAACGGTGCACACAGCTCGTCCTCGCACGCATTTCGCCGCCGGATTCAGCCAGGGAGAGTATCAGGATATTGTTGCGGAGCTCAAGGGCCGGCGGAGCCGGACGACTACACGTCCGCTCCGGTCGCCATCTTGGCTCCTCCCCCGCCGAGCCAGCTATTGATGGCCGCTTCCTCCTCAATGTTAGTTATAGTGGTGAGAGGCTTGGTGTTGTCAAGATACTGATTAAAATTACACAAGTCCAATTTTTTCCAATATCTGGCCATTTTGGAGCCGGTGGGAAGTGCTTGAGTGATGGGGAAATGTTGTATGGGAATACAGAATTCCACCAAGTAATGGTCAGACCAGGGGATAGGAACGTGAGGTTTACATGTGATAGTGTCAAGATTAGAAAAGATGGGGTCAAGTAAATTTCCTGCTTTGTGTGTAGGGCTGGAGTTATGGAGAATGACATTCATCGCTGCTAAATCGGAGATGAGATTAGCGCTAATAGGGCAGGAAGTATCATTCAGATGAATGTTCAGATCTCCCACAATCAAAAAGTTGGTGGCCTCTAACAAATAGGGTGCGATGAGCTCAGGTAGGGAAGCTGCCCATACGCTGGCCAGTCCATGGGCACGGTAGATCAAAATTCCTGAAAGGGTGAAATTAGGGGACAGCAGAAGCTTGAACAAACTAGATTCACTGTTCGGTATGTCCAAATCAGCCCATTTGCATTTGTAGGTTTTTAAAATAAATGATTGCTATTCCACCACCATCTTTACCCACCCTGTTTCTGCACAGGTATGTGTAGTTATCAGGGAGGGCTGTCGCAATGTCTGGGCCGGAACGGTCGTTCATCCAAGTTTCAGTGAGAAATAAGGCAGCCGGTTGGGTGGTAGTGAGAAGATCAAATATGTCTCGTTTGTGTTTGGACAGAGATCTGCAATTTAGACTAATGAAAGTGGGAACCTGGTTGCGGGCAGTGCGTATGCGCATCGACGACGAAGTCGGAAAATCAGAATTATTCAAGTTTATTGTGGATGGCAAGGATAGAAGGGTAAAATTACAGTCCGGACAGGTTCAGAAGCATGAGTGACAGCAAAGGGGCAGGATCTGTGGACACTGAACTGAGTTCAGGTTAAGAAGAGCGTCCTTAGAAAACTTACGGAACAAAGTAGACATTCCGGCGGAGGGACTGGCCCCGTCCGGTCGCGGACAGGCGCAGACGGGCAGGACTTAGGCTTGACTTTGGCGCGACAACGGCGCACCCGCTGCGCGAACGTAGAAGCATCTGATTGAAATAGGTGAGAGGGAAGTTAGCTGCTGGGCGCTGATTGGCTGCAAGGCAGGAAGTCGTAGTCACTTCCTCCCTGGGCTAGGTTCACCGTCCCTCCTCACAAGCCAAACTTTTGGTGGTGGACCGGGGACTCGAACACAGTGCAGTAATTACATAAGGGTGAGTACGGCGATTTAAAAATAAAGCAGACACAAGAAAAATGATATTTTTTAAAAATGTGGCAGAGCCTTTTTCCAAGCGCTCTTAGAATGCAGGAGTGTCCTTATCAGATTACCTTCGCACGGAGCGTCATATATATATGCATTTAACTGAATGATAACCCTGCTTGAAAAACGTACAGTACCAATACTCATTTTTTGTGTATAACCATACCCCATTTCAAATACAATTATGTATTTTGGGGTGGGTTGGAAAACACACATGCATCGTATGTTTAAAATTGCTTATTTTTTAGTAATGATGGACATTAATACATGGAGTGGGTGTTGTATTTCTATCTGGGACCCTAATACGATATTCCCGATTCATGCCCTTATGTGGTTATAACAAATAGTATCCTTATAAAGGCATAATAATCATATCCATATTTAGTAATACCCCATGCAGTCCAAAACACGGCAAGGCAACTCCCATAGACTCCTAGAAAGCACAACGTGTTCTTTAAATAAACCAAGCCTCCAGCAGCCCGGGAATTCCCCCTGCTTTTGTTTTGATTTGCACAAAAACTCCTGGAGTCCAGAAAGAACTGTTAGTTCTTAGTGACGTCTTATGTCCAACCTTACGTCAAACCCGGCACCTTTCAGGTAGAAATATACCAAAGTTGCCTTAAGCAAACACACGGTGGTGTGGAGCAGAGCGGCTATCTACTTATCCGAAGCCCAGCTGATGCGAGAGCCGAAGGAAGCCGCCCCTCCCCTTTGACGCGCTGGAGAAGCTGCCTTTTCTCACGCCGAGAAATCCAGCTCCGGTATTCCCAAGTCACCCTCGCGGGTTGCTGGGAGATCGAGTCCTGAGAAGCGAGATACAAGACCTCCTTTATTCTATAACCAAGGTACGGAGCGGATTAAAACCTTAGAGAGAATTCTTGATTCCGATACTTGGCAAAAACCTAACTTAACTTAAGACTGCAACTTACTTACTCCTTCCCACGTATTAGGCTTAGGTCAGGTACACCGGGGTAGGCGTATCTTAGAAGCACCAGTTGAGTTTGTTAGTCAATGTTTTTATGTATGTATATATTTTATCCATTTTAAAGTATCATATGGCTAAGAAACCATATCAATGCTTTTACAGTATTATTTCATAATACTACTTTTACTTACGCACTTTACTTTATGATAAGTATTGCAATTGTGGCAATTCATTTCTCTTGCATGAAAAAGAAGTCTGCTCAATAAAATAACACCATTTCTCTACACTCTGGTGAAATTAAGCATGCACGATTGACTGAGTGAAATAGCTGTCTATTGTTTTCACATGACTCTAGAGATACACTCTTTATTCTGAGGGAGCAAAGTTGTCATGTTTATGCGGTTGTCAGAAACTAATCCCTTCTTGTCTAAATCAGGACGGTTAACCCTTTCCTGAACATTCGAGAAAGTTTCTAGTGACCTCTGAGCTAGCTGGCAAAACTAATTAAGTCTAACATAGTCAGTAGAGACCTAGATGACCTCAGTCCTATGTCTACACTGCTGTTTATGTTATTCCAATGCGCAGAGCCTATTGGGAATATAGGAACTACACTACAGGATATGTAGCGCGCTTTAGAAATGCAGTGATTGATTGATTGACAGCCGGCTGGCTAGATGGGTACGGGGAGGGGGGAGTCACGCTTTCCCTAGGCTGGTTGGCCACCCCGCACGTGCATAATGACACCAGTAAATGGCGCAGAGATGCAAGGGCCCCATTTAATGGAGTTAGTAGAGCGTACTGGGTAACCGGGGGTGATGGGGGGGAGAAGTACCCTCACGGTGAACGGGCACTCTGCTCATGCGCACTCCGACTGGAGGCCGTGGTTAATTGATAAGGATCTGACACCAGTTAGTGACCTTGCTGTAGACACAAATAGGATACGCAGAAAAGTAAATGCATGATTATGGATAATATGTTTGATTCGGATAGGAAATACCTTGTACTAGAATTATGTTAAGGTTAGCCATCTGACATCTGTATTCATCAATTGTAATCAATGTCATGCAATATGTTTTCTGCGTACTCAGGTACATATTTGTTTATTTCAATTTTGTTTTATTTGTATGTTTAATAAATAAGGCCGGGGGTTGTACGACCCCCGCTTCCATAGAAATTCCTCTCATGTCATTTAATAAAGTTTGATAAGGGAGGGGGTGTTTAGGTAGTTCCTGGCCATACAACCAAGACCAGGTCCTACCTTAGGGGGCAAGAAGAGGCGAAGCAGCGCTGCCCATAGGTGAGTCTGGCAGCGAGCCGGGAAGGACTCGGGCTGAGTGAATGTGTAACAACAGCACTCAAGGTTCAACCTTGATTAGGTCATTGCACAAACTTGGGTCCCTACATTTCACTGTAACGGACACCAGTTGTCATATACCTGAGTCGTTCATGGGGAAGAGAAGCCATCAATACTTATTACTTAAGGGCCCACCAGTGATAAATTGTCTCACAAACATGGATTCCTCAATTCCAGCATAAGTAGACTGTTTGTAAAGTCAATACCGAACCAAGATCGGACAAACATTGACTAAAGCAATGGGTATGCCATTTCCGCATGAGTGCTTACAACAGCAATACAAATGCTGGTTAAAGTGGAAAGCAATTAAAAATATCTCCTTATGTATATAAGGCATGTTTGAGATTAAAATTAATTACATCTATGATAACCTGGTGTACATTTTAGAGGTAAGCTTGTCCCCTTGAGACTAGAATATCCAGTGGTGTTCTCTAGGATATGATTGACAATGTCTCAAGCCAATTACTGAATGCTTCTGAGTCAGCACAGCCACTGGCTGGAGGAGGTTGAACCAAAACTGCTTAGAATGTATACAGAATACATTACTTTTGCCATGTATGGCAGAAGTGGCATTACACAACAAATGTAAAATAACAATTTTAATTTTACTCTAAAGAAGACAGACAAATACAGTACAACAAGCCTTACACTGACAGAAAAAAATGAATAAGTCACTCTCTGAATATCGTAGGAGTGGGGAAGAGGGCAGAGCAAAGTTGACAGGGGCTTAAGGAGGAAATGGCATCTCTATGTCTTCATGAGACAATTGGCATCTCCATTGCTGCATAACCCATCGCTACGTAGTGAAGCCAGAGCAACTGCAGAGGTCTCCTTCTCATACCAATTATTTTAGTAACATTCTGTAGGGGTTTGAGCACCCAGCGACTGTACCGACTGTACCGCCTGGCGACAAAAATAGTGATAGCAACAATGAGGTAGTTGATGACTGCATCAGAGATGTCATAAATGGTATAAAAAGTGATATCATTTGTAAAGCAATTTGTCAGACATCTGCATTGCATTGTGTGGAACGTTAAGATCATTAAATTACATTCGCTGCTACATTTAACTAGCTTATTTAAAAGCCCAATTACGTTTTCCAATTTGCCGAGGCGTATTTACTACTCATGCTGGAAAGTATGTGCACCCGATCATGGTGTTACATTAACTGAAGCACATATAAATTACGACTAACTACTGATTTCTAAAGCAACTCTCATAATGTTTAATGGCGGGAGGTTAGGCTCCGTTGGTAACCTTCCCCACTTTTAGATTAACTGGGATTTTAGTTTACTCAGTGACATATTTGACTGGACTCACCTTTGTCCGGAAGGACAGCGTCTAGCGCTGAATCAGCGTCAGCCACTCTGTCTGAGAACCAATAACGCCACCACTGACGTCACCGCGCTCGGAACGTTAAACAAGCAACATCCATTTCCCCTTTTACCTTGGAATCTTCTCACCGCGGCTTGCGAGATAACCTTTACTGTGTCCATTTCCTGGTGAAACAGCGTGAGCGACGTTTCGCCTCCCCTCTGAGATCGACCACCCCATACCTTTAACAGTGAAATGCAAAGCAATTCACCGTACAAGTCAAAAGCACTTTGTTTAAAGGAGATTGCCATGTATATCACGATTAATATCTTAACCTTTGATGAATAAGCAGTACGCATCTTTACAGCTGGGTGTATATTCATTTCAAACCTCATGGGTGGATGAATCCAGCATCGCGCAAGAAAACATTGTCCACACCTTCTTTTAGGAGCAAGAAAGGCCACTTTTATTTTAGGACAGGTGCATCATAAATATCATAAACACATTCATTATTTATTTATTATTTACATAATTCAACTCTACAGTGAGCCTACGAAACCAAAATCCCAAAACCCCGAACAAACTCCTGCCTACTACCCCTAGCCTACCCAATGCTACCCTTCAGGATGGCCAACCCGCTCCAGGCTGCCCACCCCCACTAACAAAAACCCGCCTACAACAGACAAAGGCACCCATCCTAACAGTGGCAAACCTACCTAAACTAAACAGTGCCTAGAGCACCGCAAAATAAAAAACCCAGAAATAAATAAAGAAAAAAGAGAGGGAGGGTGGGTGGGGCAAAACAACCTCCCTTCACTTCTCCCGCCCACGCAGTTCCTAACCGCCCGCCTGACTTCCCCTTTTAATCCCTCTGCTAATCAGCCCCCACCTGTGATGTTCCTCGCGCGAACCTGCCCAGGGAGAGACCGGCTCGCGCCTGGCTCTCCCTGGGTCCCCCCTCGCGCAAGAAAACATTGTCCACACCTTCTTTTAGGAGCAAGAAAGGCCACTTTTATTTTAGGACAGGTGCATCATAAATATCATAAACACATTCATTATTTATTTATTATTTACATAATTCAACTCTACAGTGAGCCTACGAAACCAAAATCCCAAAACCCCGAACAAACTCCTGCCTACTACCCCTAGCCTACCCAATGCTACCCTTCAGGATGGCCAACCCGCTCCAGGCTGCCCACCCCCACTAACAAAAACCCGCCACCCAGGAAAACCTTTAGCGTTTTCCTGCCCCACCTAAAGGAAAGGAAGGAGCACACCACAACTGTACCTGAAGAACCTTGCTAATCAAGTCCCTGAGTTCAAGGAGGTAAAAAGAGAGGCCCAAAGCTGATAGATGCACACCGTCCTCACAAAATAAATGATGTTCAGATACTTTTAAATGATAATGGTCCAAACTGTAGATACCCCAATGTTGACAAAAGGGGCGCATTGTCCTGTTCACTTTCCTTCTAGCCTTTTCCAGGGCAGAGTGGTTCCTTGCCCCACGCCATTGCACACGAGGCACAAACTCAGTCCATATAAGCATGGTGCTCACCCATGTGGTTCTGATGATTTCCAGGTCCTGCTTCATTAATTTTAACAAGGTCAACCCAGATAGAGAAACCAAGTCATTCTCTCCCAAGTGTAGCACCAGGAGATCCGGAGGGCCCCCCAAACACTGCGAAACCAGAGCAGCCAAGGCGGGAAAAAGCCCACCCCAGCGCATTCCCCCTGTTCCATGCCAGGATACTTCGTGTGTCATACTGTTCAGACCAAGTGATCTCCCACAGAGCTGACTGGCAGCGGCTAAAGCTGCCCTTTTAACAAAAGAGTGCCCCAGTATCCACACCCTTCGTTTGCATCCGGCGACTGATGGCCAGGGACCTAGGAGAGAAAGAAATGTTAGACAAGCCAAAATGCCTTATTTCCTCACATACTTTTCACAGCACTTAGAACGCCAACGACCAATTCGTCGGATCTGGGACCAGTCCCACCCCAACCGAGCGGCCTCCGTCGCCGCACCAATTCGGAAAGAATGAGTACCAAATTGAACAGGATCCTTCCCCAAGCGCAACAAAACCTTGCGTAAAACAGCCAACAATTGAGATGCAACTATGGGACTACCATCCGCATGACAAAATATGGACCCCTGAAGAAACTGCGAAGAGGACACAAACATTTCCCATTCCCCCACCGGGCAACATGCAGAGACACCACTCCTACCAAGGAACACCCACTTACCCCTCCCCATCTGGTCGGTTTTAGATGCCCGCAGCCACAGCCGCACTCTGTCACTTTCCAACACCACCTCATTGCTGGTCATACCTACCCTGCCCCGCAATCCCAACAACTCTGATGCCCGAAATGCCCCAAAGAACAACCAAATGAAACACAAACGAAATTTGGCACACTCCAAAGCATCATAACAACACACCTCCAATTCCGGCAACAGCAACTGGAGCAACTCAAAAGTCACTGGCTGCCTGAGCTGCTGACCACCAGCCCGGAGCCTGGCCAAACCTTTCAAAACTTTACGCACCAACACCCCCCCAACCGGGTCCCTCCCCCACCAAAGCTGCCCATAAAAAGAAACCCCAGCCAATTTGCCAGAAATGGTAGTGGGCGATAAGCCTTTGTCCGCCAGATGTAAAACAAACTGCAAGACACAGTGTTCATCAGACCAACCCGCACCAATCGGCCCCATTGAATCCTTACCAAACTGCAGAAACTCATTCCAGGCTTTCCCATAGCCCCGCCTGGTGGATTCAGCCACTGAATGTTCTACCAAGTGGTGAACCCTCAATCCCCCAGGTCCCATACGTACTGTGGGATCGCTGTTGGTTCCAGGTCCGCCCCAGGAGCTAACTTGCGGAACTCGGACCACTGAAAGCGAGACAAAGAATCAGCGATGCAATTAGAAGTACCAGGAACATGCCGTGCTTTAAAGACAATGTTTAATTGCAGACACCGCAGCATGAATGCGCGCAGGAGCCGCAAAACCCGCAAATCCCGAGCCTTTTGGTGATTGACAAGGTGCACGACTGCCAAATTGTCTACGTGAAACAAGACTGAGCGATTCCGAAACTCATCCCCCCATAGGTGCAGAGCAACCAGCAGCGGGAAAAGCTCCAGAAACGCTATGCTGCGACCCTGATCCTTCCAGTGCGCCGGCCAGCCGGCCGCGCACCATCGACCTTCCCAAAAGATTCCGAAGCCATGAGCCCCTGACGCATCAGTGAACAACTGTACTTGCCATACCATGTCCTCATCCGCAAAAAACAAGGACACGCCATTAAACTCTTGTAGGAAACGGAGCCAGACAGTCAAATCGGCACGCACAGCGGTGGTAATGCGCACCCTATGATGGGGAAGGCGTGCTCCGGACATGGACAATCCGAGACGTCTGCAGAATGTCCTGCCCGCCCGAACAACCCGGCAAGCAAAATTGAGGTAACCCAACAACTTCTGCACAGTTTTCAAAACAACTTTCCGCTCCCCCAACACCAGATGTATAAAAGCGGACATTTCCTTCACTTTAGCCACAGGCAATCTCGCCACCATAGACAGAGTATCAATTTCGATCCCCAAGAAAGTCAGGGACGTACAGGGACCCTCTGTCTTGTCCGGCGCCAATGGAACCCCCAATTCCTCCGCTAGAGCCTGAAAGATGTTCAAAGCCGACTGACACTGCCCAGATCGACCTTCCCCAATGAAAAGAAAATCATCAAGGTAATGACAGACCAATACGTGGCCACTAACAAAAGTGAACCGCCACTGCAGGAAGGTACTGAAAGTTTCAAAAAGGGAGCATGACACTGAACAGCCCATGGGCAACACCCTATCCACGTAGAAACTACCGTCAAAATGCATTCCCAACAGACTGAAATCCCAAGGGTGAATGGGCAATAGCCGGAAAGCCGAGTGAATGTCGCTCTTTGCCAGCAAAGCCCCAACACCAGCCGTGCGCACGAGCCGTAAGGCATCGTCCACCGAAGCATAATTGACGGTTGAGTCAGCTGGATCAATAAAGTCATTAATTGATGAACCCTCGGGCCAGGACAGGTGATGGATAAGACGAAACTCCCCTTCCGCCTTCTTAGGCACCACACCCAGGGGCGATACAATCAAGTCAGGCAGAGGACAATTCACAAAAGGACCAGCAATCCTACCAGCCGCAAGCTCAGCATCCAGTTTCTTCCGCACAACATGGGGACTCTCCTTCGCAGACTTCAAATTGTCCGACCACCTGCCCACCCTGGGTCCCTGATACCCAATCCTGAACCCAATTTTGAAACCCCAAGACAAAATCTTAGCGGCCTCAAAATCTGGATAATCCACCAGCCCGAGATCGAGAACCTCCTGCCTAATAGGAGTAGGGGCCCTTGTAAACAGACTGTTGTTGCTGCCCCCTACCCCCTGAACCTCGTCCCTGCTCACCCAATCGCTGGCCGGGAAAACACTGGGTGAGGGCATGCTTCCCACCACACTGCGAACACTCGTGTTTGTACCTGCAAGCAGGTCTGTTACAGGAACCCCTGTTAAAATGCCAGCATGTGCCAGAAGCGGCTGACTGACCTCTGCCCCAAACCCCCGCCCCAGACTGAGCGGGGCGAGCTGAAAAGGGGCGATAATACACGGGCTGCCCGCTAGCTGTGTGGGTCGTAGCAGGGGGGTTTGCCGATGCCATCCATTGCAACCATAACTCTGAATCCACCTCACCCCACGAACGCTCAGGGAAAGCGCTCATGCGCGCCCTGAATTCGTCATCATAGGACAACCAAGCAAAGCCGCCAAAATAACTGTGAGCCTTGCGTATAACATCAGCATATTTAAACATGTCTATTGCTTTCTCAGGATGACGTTGACAATAAACGCTGGCATAAATAAGAAAGGCCGAAGTCCAGTTCTCTATGGACTTCGGAACACGAGGCCTCCGAGCCAATTCTAATTCCTCCTCCTTTGACCCTTCTTTTGCCTGAACATCCCTATGGAGAAGCCGAAAAACATCCACAAATGCCCCAGACCATATCAAATTCTTCGTTTTTTCAGATAAATGAGACCCCAAAGGCATTCCCACCCCAGAATAAGGCAACTTTTTCGGTAGGATACTATCCTCCGTGACACGTGTGGCATCCACCCCGCCCACCCCCGCTGTAGAAACTGCATTTGCAACTTGCACATTAGAAACATTCGAAAGTACAGGCCGCTCAAGCCTCGGTGCCAGAGCGACTCGCTCAATCACAACCCCATCACCCGTACCAATAGATCTTGTACTCTTAACAGGGAGACTCTCCCTAGGTTGCCATACGGACCACCACCCATCCTTACCTCTCGGTAACTGCTCCGACTGCTGTGGGACAGCCCCACGATCCCTCTGAGAAGGTCCAGACCACACTGCCCCTCGTACACCTGCATGGTCCGCTCGAGACTCCTGCAAAACACGAGAAACAGTGGGTTGCCCCAACCCACCCCCCTGGGCCCGTGCTGCCAAAAGCCCAACATCTTTGTCTCTCAATTCCCCCTCTTCCAACTCGTCATCATGAAAACTCCCACCGAAAGCTTCATCAGAAAATTCAACTTGAGCACTACCACTGGGCATAGCCCCATCACCAATACCCCCATCATAAAATTGCCAGTCGATATTTTGAAAGCTATGTGCACTGAAAGCTGTAGAAGAGCCGTCCGCTCCAGACAGCCCCCCTGTAAGCCCACCACTGGAAACAGCCGTGTGGACAGTTCCCGGGCCCGTCGAAACAGCCAACAGCCGCCCAGCCGATGGCGCAGATTGAAAACTGCGGCCGCTCGAGCCAGACAAGGAAACAGCCCCAAAAACATTGCCCCCCGCAGCGGAACCGCAATCACCCCCCGACGCCAGGGCAGTGACACCCACCGACCCAGCCTCAGGGCCACCCAGAAGCCCACCTGGACGACCCCTGGGGACCGGGAACAGTGACTGGCCATTGGCCGGGGGCGCTCCCTTCCGCAACAAACCCCTACCACCCGGGGCCAAGGAATTGTGAGGGGGGGGCCGAGGGCCAGGAGCACCAGTTGGAGCAGCCTTGGCCGGAGGGGGCAGCAATGTATGTGCAGCCCCCATCATAACCACAGCAGGGGCCGGGGGTAGGGCCTCAGGGTGGGGGAGCGACATCAGCGTGGCACAGGGGTGCCTGGCATCTGCATCCACCGAAGGAGGAGTGCCCACATTAGGGAGGGGGGCAGGAACAGGCCCCGTCAATGCAGGGGAGAGCAGATAACACTGCCCGTTAAGCCATAAATATGGGGAGACCCCCTCTGCCAAAGGCGGTACCGAGGGGGAAGAGGCAGGGGGCACCGCAGCAGGTAGAGGGGCGTGCAAGCGCCCATGCTGCTCCAAGCTGCGCCCACGCTTGGGCTTGGGGCCCCCCCGCAACCTCCCCGACTTCCCAAGTGCAAATTCGCCTGTGCGCGGAGCCAGCCGGCCCACGGAACGCCCCCGCCTCCCCCCGGGCGCCCCACGTGCACCAGCATCGAAAAACGGTAATGCACATACCTGCTGGAGGGCGCCCGGGTCACACGGCGGGGTTTCTGCTTCCACGGCGGGCAAAATAAGCCCAGGCCCGTCTGCCGGCATGGCCGCCTCGCCGTCCTCCTCTTCCTCTGGGCCCGGCGATAGACACGCCTCCACAGCCCTGGCGACGCCCTCCGAAGCCTTGCGAGGGGGGCGGGCCATGCCGACCCAGGCTTCCGCCGGGACACCAGGCATCAACAAGTCCTCGCGCCCTGCCGCACAGAGGATTTGGACAGCCCTCCTGACCTCCGCAGCTTCCTCCATAACCCAGGACAGAGGTGGGAACACGAGCGCAAAACAACCTCCCTTCACTTCTCCCGCCCACGCAGTTCCTAACCGCCCGCCTGACTTCCCCTTTTAATCCCTCTGCTAATCAGCCCCCACCTGTGATGTTCCTCGCGCGAACCTGCCCAGGGAGAGACCGGCTCGCGCCTGGCTCTCCCTGGGTCCCCCCTAGGGAGTCCCAAAGGCTGAGGGTCGCTTTAGGACCACTGGCAGGCAGTTTCAGCAAATAACGGCACACGAAGACCAGCCAGTACATCCCCTTATGTTTATTGGCAGATTACACTCAGGTGAGTTTTCTCAATGAATCATGGAACCGGTAGTCCATTCTCCCCAAGTGGATGTACTGGCTGGTCTTTATGTGCTGCCATTTTCTGCAACTGCCTGGGAAGAAGGGCGCAATGCCCGAAACGCGTCAGCAGGAGATTTTAGAAGGACTGGGCCCATGTTTGTAGCGCTTGCTTTTATCAGCGTTTAACCTACCTGCAAGTGCGATCTCACCAAAGGGGCAACTCTGTTTGTGAAAGTTAAGTGGTCTGCCCGAGCCACGAGAATGCATCGCCACATTATCTGAGTGGGTCTGTAGCTGCTTATTTGGGCAGCATTCTGCTGAGCTTGAGGTGTTGTTTAAGATGCGAGAGCAACTTTGTGAGATACCCATTGGTGCCTTTGAGATATGAGAAAGCGCACTTGGCGGCGGTGACCCACATGGGGAGAATGGCCTACCAGTCCCATGGTTCATTGAGAAAACTCACCTGAGTGTAATTGCCAATAAACATAAGGGGATGTTCTGGATGGTCTTCATGTGCCCTCATTTGCTGAAACTACCTAGAAAGAAAGGGCGCAATGCCAAAACGCGCCAGCAGGAGATTTTAGAAGGACTGGGTCCATGTTTGTTGCGCTTGCTTTTATCAGCATTTAACCTACCTGCGAGTGCGATCTCACCAAAGAGGCAACTCTGTTTGTGAAACTTAAGTGGTCTGCCCGAGCCACGAGAATGCAATGCCACGATATCTGAGCGGGTCTGCAGCTGCCTATTTGGGCAGCATTCAGCGTAGCAGGAGGTGTTGTTTAAGATGCGAAAGCGACTTTGTGAGATACCCATTGGTGCCTTTGAGATATGAGGAAAACACACTTGACGGTGGCGAGCCACATGGGGAGAATGGACTACCAGTCCCATGATTCATTGCGAAAACTCACCTGAGTGTAATCTGCCAATAAACATAAGGGGATGTACTGGCTGGTCTTCATGTGTCTTCATTTGCTGAAACTGCCTGGGAAGAAGGGCGCAATGCCCAAAACGCCTGAGCAGGAGTTTTTAGAAGGACTGGGCCCATGTTTGTAGCGCTTGCTTTTATCAGCGTTTAACCTACCTGCGAGTTCGATCTCACCAAAGGGGCAACTCTGTTTGTGAAAGTTAAGTGGTCTGCCCAGGCCACGAGATCGCACCGCCACGATATCCGAGTGTGTTTGCAGCTGCTTATTTGGGCAGCATTCTGCGGAGCTGGAGGTGTTGTTTAAGATGCGAGAGCGACTTTGTGAGATACCCATTGGTGCCTTTTAAATATGAGGAAATCGCACTTGAAGGCGGCGACTCACATGGGGAGAATGGACTACCAGTCCCATAGTTCATTGAGAAAACTCACCTGAGTGTAATCAGCCAATACACATAAGGAGATGTACTGGCTGGTCTTTGTGTGCCGTCATTTGCTGAAACTGCCTAGGAAGAAGGGCGCAATGCCCGAAACGCGTCGGCAGGAGATTTTTGAAGGACTGGGTCCATGTTTGTGGCGCTTGCTTTTATCAGCATTTAACCTACCTGCGAGTGCGATCTCACCAAAGGGGCAACTCTGTTTGTG